>NC_140582.1:332405544-332797200 GCF_964204655.1 Triturus cristatus
AGGCAGAGGTCGGCCTGCAATGTAGACGATGGATGCTCGAACACAGCATCTACTTTTGATTATCTCGGCGTGAGAGTAACAGCTGATACTCGCCGTGCACGGCCCAGCCTCTGCAAACCCCATCCAAACAGAGCACTTCCGGCTCTTCAACAGACGACGCATAGGCTGCCTTTTAAAACCGCGAGCCCATTTCAAGGCAAACCACGAGCAAGGGTAATATCCACACTACTGGACCCATCAGGATTACGAGATCGGAATCTGGGTTTCATCTGGAGACTCTACCAGTTGAAAGCATGTGGACTTTTCCAGGTTAAATATAGGATACAATTAGAAATTAGACATGCGTTGCAGCATTTTTTATGTTATTTCTTTTTTAATACAGTTGTTCAATTATACATAATATCATCCTAATTATATATAAGGTAACAAAAATGCTTATAACACTTATAACTTTTCTAATGTACTGCACAGCAGACAATACGCTACACCATAGCTTAAACACACTGGCAAAGGCAATAGCTCTCGCTAAACACTTATAAGGTCCCTATTGGCTATGCCAATGCTTGTTTCAATTGATTTGGCTATAGACCTGATTCTTATACAACGTAGCGTGAATATAACATTTGTTCAATGCAGGTGTCTGGCGTTTTTCAAATTAGTGGAGAACTAATCTTTGGTTCAGCTAAGACAACGCGGATAACAAAGGTAACTTAGAGAGGATGAGTGGATGATACTGTACGGATAGTTGATAGCAGAATGTTCGGTTCTTTTTTTATAACAACTTTTCCTCATATATGTTTTTCCTTTCAGTGTTCTAGCGTTCCGAGTCCTGAGGAGAACCCCAATAGTCAATATAAAGGGGTCCGAAACACGTCGACATTATTTATCCAAACAAGTGTGTTCACATCATAATACTGTTGCTCCGAACAAATGATATTTTTTCAAGGACTTGTGATTTCCCTCAGCCCCCAATATTGGCACTGTTTGGTGTTAGCCCACTCAGAAACACGTATGCTCTATACAATTAAAGTAATTTTGTGGGCTATGTTCAAATTGTTTTTTGAAAAAACAGAACTTAGGCTGTTATATTAGTGTTTTTAAAAAAAATTCTGTACAGTTGCAGTTCGTTGTGAAGAATATAACAATTTATTTGTTCTCTCTATTTATATTTGTATACGTAATTCATGTCCTCCCTTGTGTGTAATGTCACGCTTGTTTAAATGAGTGTTGATAAACTGATTTTTTAAAATATGTTTTGAAAGAAGTGTAGATCAAAAGAAAAAGAAAACAGAAAAAATAATACATTGGTGTGGATCATAACGTGTGTGTGATCTCAGGAATGAATGATGTATGAAAGGACATCAGTCTGGCATTCGTGTTGTTTCATTGACTTTTAGAAAGTTGCCATTGTCCTGTTCTAATAAGTTGGTGCCTGCAGCCTCTATCATGTGGTTAGCATTTGGCCTTCGTGTATTCCTCCCGGACAGTAATACAAAGGGGGAATAGGTGTTGGCAGGATGGACCATCTCTGACCTAATAGAGGGTGGAGCTGTCACCTACCACAATTGCACTTCAAAGGGGCTGTTCTCAGCACACTCACAAAGGACTTCACACTAGTCTGTTGTTGCCGCAGACCTCTCAGAGCTAGGATGGAGGAAGTAAGGAAATTATAGAACCAGATGTGAGGTGGGGAATCTAGAAGTTTCTCCCACTTCAAAGCTATCACCAGGTATAAATATTGGACCCTCAGAATAAAGCTCTTCAGTACACTCCTAGGCCTGTGGATACTGCAGATGGAGTAATGCACTGCTGCCAGAGGAATGCCCTGCTGTCTGGGAAGGAAGACTGGACCTGCTTCCTTTATCCAAGGCTATCTGAAGTGTCTCCAAGAGTCAGCTGACTGTTCAGAGCTACAGGAATATAACCAGCTCCAGAGGTCTCCCTGCAACTGCTCATCTGGCCTGCTGCAACTGGACCTGCCTGTGCCCTGCTGGCCTCTGCAAGAGCGAGTCCCTGAGCCACAATAGGCGCTTCCCCAGTCCTGGGCCCTTGGTTGGCATAAGAGTGCACTCCTCTGAACACAAAGGAGAAATCCTGAAGTTTCAGGCTCTTTGTGACCGCGCTGAGAGCTTGCCACCTGCCAATGTGAAGCTCTGGTAAACTATGCTACAGTGACCTCCAGTGGTGACTGGCAATGCGAGATCTGACCTTCACACTACAGCAGCAATAGCCCGCGGTGACCGCCAACGCGAAGCTCCAGCAATGACCATTTGCGACACGCTCCCTGCTCCTCGTGGCCTCCTACACTACGAACTTCACCCTCTGTGACAGACTTTGAGAAGGTAACATTTTCAGATGGACTAACCTGGTCACTGTATCTGGCTCACACTGCATCACAGTCTGCCTGAACTTCTGACTTTCCCCCAGTTCAGCACGACCAGATAACCGCAAGTGGCGCTTTGTGATTTAGGCGCACTACCTGAATCTTTCAAACTGCATATCTCTGGTTCTACTGATTGGACTTTTGTCATTTTGGTATCAAATAATTTATTACGATTTTTTTGTGTTGCATTTTCACTTTATTACTGTTTAAGTGCTGCATAAATACTTTACATATTGCCTCAAAAATAAGCCTGAGTGCCATTGTACCATGCTAGCAGAGGGCTAAGAAGAGGTTTATTTAGTGCTTTCTGTGGTTCACTCTGTCAAGGATTGTGGCTGTTGCTTGAGAAGGTATCACAACCCCTTCAATCAACAATCCAATTCCTCACAGTCTTCATGTTATTGTTATATGTGTCATACGTGGAGTTAGTATGAATAAGTGTGTACAGCTCATTAACAGCTCTGACAGAAGCCTGGACCTCATGTCGCCCAGGTGATTGGTACAGCAGACGGCAGATATGTTTAAAATTAGGATATTCCATTCATGAAATCCTGGTTTTTAGGTCTCACAGACCTGTGTTGCAACGCCCATGCGCTGCTCGCTCTGCGAGGCTTATTGTAATCGAGGAGATTTCAGAAGTGGAGTTGAAGCCCCGCCCATCATTCTTATTGGCCGGTGTCATCGTTTATTCTAAACGCTGGCTTCCGATTCCAAATTTGTTACTGCCCGGTCTCCTTTTTGGACGGCCCATCCAGACTGGATCTTTTGTTTGCGGCGTTATACAGTCTCCTTTAACTAATGGGTAAGCACTTTTTTTTTCTTATTCGCGTAATGGCGACAGCTTCTTTCAGTCGCCTTTGGCAAGGCCGGCCGCGTATTCATTTTTGCATTGTGCGTTCACTTATGCGGAGTGCTTTTACTTTAATAGTGGCCAAACCATCCCTCCTCCCCAGCACTCGCGGGACAATGACTGGCATTATTTGTACACAGAGCGTGCTTTCACTTTAATAGCGGCTGCCAGTAGCAAAGTACCGCTGGGTGATTTTTTTTAAAACTTTAATTCAAAGCGCGGTGCCTGCTTCAGGGACACCGCACTCTGTTTATTATTATTATTTTTATACTTTAAGCCTAGCGCTTAGCTGCTGAATGCCCCGCCTCTCCAGGGTGGGCGGCCACCTGCTCCGGAGTGCAGAGATGCCGACTCTGAACTAAGTGACGGGTTGTCTGGGAGAAACCAGCGGCCGTGCCCCAGCGAGTCTATCAGTCCGAACGAGTGAGCGCCCAGGCCAGAGGCCTGCCCCACGACACACCGGTGAGTAGACTCAGATCCAGGTACTCATTCTGGGGTGATCGGTTTAGGAAGCACCGGGCTGGCTGCGGGATACCGCCTTCATGGTAACGGGATCCATTAGTGGTTTCTGCTGAGCTCGGGCCAGTGGGGGCTGTCCTTTCATGGCATGGAACCAGAGATTATCCTCAGCCATAGGTGGCATTGTGTAGCTCATCGTCAGGTTCGTCCCAGCATATGCATTTCGTTGGCCCATAATATTGACTACTGAATTAGTCCTTTACGAATTGCTGCATGGATCTGTGCACTTCCCCCTCCTGTTCAGTATTTTTTTTTTTTTTAAATCTTTTTATTAACAAAAAAAAACATATCGGTCACTTACAAATTTCAGATCTTTTAGCGTTACAGTGGCACAACTTTGGACTCTTAGACATTCGTATCTCTTAACATGGCACAACAGATCAGGAGCGTAAATTCTCCCCACGTTCTTGGGTTAGCCTTTCCTCAAGGGAAGGATAGGTTGGGGGCTCACAGATGTTACCACGGTGAGCATTCCAGGGAGACCAGATCGCCGCCCACTTCCCGGGGCACCCCCTCGAGACATACACTATCTTCTCCCGCAGCATACACCAGTCCATGTCTCTCTTCCACGCGCCAAGTGTCGGCGGCGCCCCCGCCCCCCACAGCCGTGCTATGTTACGCTTTGCAATCACCAGCCCCAGTGTGACCCATATACTGCCTTTTACCGGCAAGTCTGTGTCCTGTTCAGTATTTAACAGCTCATCTTCTTTATGCACTGGGTATTATGATGTTCCAGTGGTGGGTGAACATCAGTGGTCTCTTTAAGAACCTCGCTACGAGTAGCCCATTATCGGATGTGATAATCAGATCGCACCCGTTAAAATCGGACACTGAGGCGGTCTGAACTTACCAGTTGGAGAGCATGTTCAAAAGTTAAGGGTTTTTGGATAGTAGTATACGGAATTTGCATGCTTAACCTGTCTAAATTCACCTGGGGATCATGGTGGAAGAGTGGTGCGAGCCGGAACACTCATAACTCCAGTATGTGTAGTAACGAGAGTTATCACGCATAACGAAATATAGAAGGCAACTCCTAATAAGGGCCTAGGGTCTGAAATCTTCCCAAGAAAGAGTAAAGTGAACTTCTGGTATACTGTACTTCAGCCAATATCTGTGAGTACTACCTCAATCTATGTGAAGGTAATAATTTAGGGGTACTTTTACACACTGAACTTTCCTACACTTCGCAGATTTTGGCAATAACTAAAGCTTGTTTCTACCAGCTACATGTTTTACCTTTTGTAAATGCAAATCACGGCCGCTCAGGCCAGTCCCGGTGCTTCTCTCATGCTGCCAGCAGCATGTGAGCAGTGTCTGGCATGGCCGTAGGGGAGTCTGGGTGCCTCAGACTGTGCTGCAGTGGAGCCAGAGAAGCAGAAGAGCAGCGATGCGGCGGGCGGCAGGTAAGTTCTTTTAGGTTTGTTTTATTTTGTGCTATAACTATTGTTTTCATCCGTCTCGTTCCCCCCCACCTCCTGCGCTGCCTCACCACTTTTCCCTGACACCAGCCGCTACTGCCACAGGGTTCAACACTTATACTTGAGTTAAAAGCATCATCTCTGTCAGTCCGATCCCATGTCCCTCCAAGCACAGTGTAAAGGTTGCATGAGGTACTGTTGAAGGTTAAGTGCATGTAACAGAGAGCACTGCAGTTTACCTTTCTGAGGTGCGTTGTGAAACCACAATTTCATATTAAATACGCCACACGAACAAGCAGCTCTTCATAGCTCCTTCTACCGTCATCTAAAGCAGCGCCTGCCCCGGCTTCTCATTGTAACAAACATAATACCTAAAAGTAGCTTTATTGGTGCAGCCAATCCCCATCAAGACACAGTACATAGCAAGCACAAGTAAACAGCAAAAATCCAAACTGCTAACAACAAACAAGCATTTGCAATGCAATAGTTTTTCATTTGCGAGAGTAAGCAATTAGCATTGTAAATGACAATGACTTTTATTTATGTTTTAAAAACCAAAACATAAATAAAAGGCATTGTCATTTACAATGCCAAAGCCACAAAGTCGCATAAATGCGAGACCTACTGCATTGCAAATGCTTGTTAACCTTTGTTGCAGCAGACCGCAGACACATTTAAAATCAGAATAATCCATTCATAAATTCTTGATTAGGAACCTTCGTTCTCAAGTATATTAGACCTCGCATATCTTTCCCTCACCACATTATCCAGAGTTCTATGGGGCTATTTGCTGGTATGACGAGCAGTGTGCGACCTATTTCGTATTTGCATTTAAGCTCTCTCGAGCGACTTGGGCTGACGAGCCTTGGTTCCGCACCTGCGCGCCGTGAGAGGTACTATACCTTTGATATTTTGGCAGTCTATTCGGCACCCCACATACTTACCTGCTCCCTGCTGACGACAGGCAATTACCTCGAAACACGTGTCCAGGGATGGCATAATAGTGACATACTCGTGGCATAGGCGTACTCACCGCTGCCACTACATTATCCAGAGTTCTATGGGGCTATTTGCTGGTATGACGAGCAGTGTGCGACCTATTTCGTATTTGCATTTAAGCTCTCTCGAGCGACTTGGGCTGACGAGCCTTGGTTCCGCACCTGCGCGCCGTGAGAGGTACTATACCTTTGATATTTTGGCAGTCTATTCGGCACCCCACATACTTACCTGCTCCCTGCTGACGAGAGGCAATTACCTCGAAACACGTGTCCAGGGATGGCATAATAGTGACATACTCGTGGCATAGGTGTACTCACCGCTGCCACTACATTATCCAGAGTTCTATGGGGCTATTTGCTGGTATGACGAGCAGTGTGCGACCTATTTCGTATTTATCTTTCCCTCACGTCTGTCTAAGGTCGTCAAGTCACAAGTTAAATGTAAGCAAGGTATGCATGCACGTACAAAACCTCACAAGATCCTATCCTGGGGTGGCAGCTCATTATGCAGGAGGTCACCATTTAATTATCTTTTGGTGAAGTTTGGACTGTTGCCTGATTAATTCTGTTTGTGCTGGTCTTTATTTAGTTTTGTTCCTCGCATCCACCACTTCCTGCTTTTTTTTTTTTTTTTTAAAGCGGTTAGCGGTATACTTCAATTGAAAGAGATTGGCAGAATACTAAAACTAATTTCTGCGATTCATATACTCTGGGCCACATTCCATACCATCAATTTCAGCTTCCTATGCCATTACAGACTGAGACCAACCAAATGCAAATTAGCTTTGGTCCTGCTCCAAGATAAAGAGTGTATTGTATTTTTGCTCACTTTATAACTATAGATAGGGATCATCCATATTTAATTCAGCCTTTCTTCTGGTCCAATAGGAACAAGCCCAGCCTTAAATTCTAGGTCATGTCCCCTCAAAATGGCTATGTGAGCTATGGGACTCACGTTTGGCCATACCGGTTACATGTTGCTGAGATAATCAAAAAGCACAAGGTAGAATGCTTGAAATACTCTCAAGCAATTACTTTGGGTCTCATTTTAGTTCCCTGCTTGTTGATCCCCATGCCACTAAAGACATGGACCAACCCATATGCAAAACAGACTTGGTCCTGCTCAAATAGTAATACTGGGGGTGTTGAAGCCAGCGGGCATGGGAGCAGACGTGTTCTCCCATGGCTTTTTCAAGGATCCAGCTCTGGGGCCCCAAGTGGAAGCATGGGAAGGAGGTGCACAACATAACTGCCAGGAGGTGCAAGGGGATAGTTTTCAACTGACGTCTAAGGTTATGGACCCATTGAAACTCTGACACTGTGACAATTTGGAGAGGTCCAATAATCCTGAAACTAGTGAATTCAAGGTGGTGCTTGATTGTCAATGAGTGTTTGGTAGTGAAAAGCTCATCTAAGTAGGTGCTGCTAGAGAAAAAGCGGAATCGCTGTCACTTGAAAGCCTCTGAAGTGCCATAGTTTAGATGCTTTTTGTGAGGCACAGCAGCCAGTGAGGGGCAGCTCCACAAACAGGCTGTGGAAAGGAGAAAATGTGAATAAGAGGGTGGTAGTAGCTGAGGAGATCTTGGAGACGTACTGTTTGAGGAGTCCTGCTAATGACTGCTGGAGTAGCTTGGCCTTGTGAGATACTGAGCTGTGCTGTTTTGTCCGAAAATAACCAGAATGATAAGTAACCTGAAGGAAGCAAATGAAGGAGATGCCGCCAAAGGAGGGGAAAACCAAGAATAAGGGTGAGACTTTTGATTTTTGTTTTTAAATATAAATCTTAAAGGAGACTCAGAGAGGTTACTACAGTACAGCAAGTCCTCAGAAGAGAGATGGATAATGATCAGACACAAGAAGAAACAATGATGGTAGAGCTCTACAGGAACAGCAGTGAACAACATCAGGCATTAAAACAAAGGTCTCCTCCATCAGATCCACTGTAAACTCTCTTGACAAATGACTCACTGACGCAGAACCAGAGTTAAAGGGAGTGGCGGCAAAGATCACAGAGCTGGAATCCTCAGTGGCAGACGTGTAAGAATCAACAAGGAAACATGGAGAGTTTTGAAGCTGCAGCCATGTCAGCACTGGTCTACCTGAAATCCCAATTCGAATACATGGAGGACAAGCTGCCAACAGCCTTTTCTTGGGCTTCCCTTTGGAGACTAGGAGTAACATACTTCATGATCACATGGAGAGAGTTTTAGACACCAAGGTCCTCTCCCCAGGAACCTTACCTGGAGTAGAGTCACAGAAGCCTACTGGCTCCCTGCCAAGAGCAAGACGGGAAATAGTGAATCAAGAACAGTTGAGGTGAAGGTGGGCAGCCCAAGAGATCTAGAGAAAATCCTGAAAGAATTTGCAATGAAGAAATTGGCTACCATTGGAGGAGAAAGAATTCAAATTTTTGGAGGCCACAATCTGGATACCCAGATAGATAGAAAATGCTGGGAGCCCATCACCTTGGGTTTGGATGAGTCCCTCTAGCATCTGGTTAAGCTGGGAGTGGCATCTGCAGAATTAAGCCATGTGTTTGAACAGACTAAAGAAGCCAAGGTGTTTTTGAAAGAAAGGAGGAGGAAGTCCACATGACTGGTGATAGATAGTGAGGTTTTGGAAGACAAGTTCTATGCAGACACGAGGGAATTAATCTGGCACAATGTTTGAGCTTCAATGTCATTCTTTTTGCCTTCTCTGTCCCCACCATCCATAGTGTTCTCAGTATGCACATGGGTGCAGTCAGAGTTACCCATCTACTTGGACAAAAAATACATTAGGCTGGGTATCCTGACTGAGCTTTCACCACTGGCCAGTTTGGGTTGTTGGCGGGTGTATGCACAATGTTCCTCTTTGATTAAATAAAAGATAGTTAAAGTAAATACTAGTAGTGCAGCAAACTAGGCCACATTCCCACTGAAGGGGAAAACAAGTAACCCGGGATTAGGTTCAGAATGATATTGTGTCATCAGTGAGAAGGAGTTTGATTTGATCTCAATTACTGGTAATCACTCTGAGCCATAGCCCAGAGCAATGTTTTTTTCTCACTGTGCCGCTATAGACAGTGACTAACTATATGTGAACCAACCTTGGTCTTGTTGCAATAGTAACTATCCAGACCAAACTGCTAGGCCACATCTCAACTGAAGAGGAACACAAGCAAATGCAGATTGATTTCAACCTGCTGGGTCTTACCAGTGAGGAGTAACTTGGGTTTTAGGCAAAGTGCTGCTATTTTTGTTTGCCCATTTTAAATTCTTTAATTCTTAATTGTATTGTTTTGTATTGTATTGTTCTGAATGAATTTTCTCTCAGAAGGGCTTTAGCGCTTCGATAACGCAACCATGGCTAACAACCCTTAATTCTCACAGATACCAGTTTGTGGGTCTGATGTTTAGGGTCCTGTGGAAGTTCAGCCACAGCTCACATGAAGTGGCCTCTCCTCATCTATCACCTAGCACTTTCATTTCATACACACATCATCCGAAACTCTTACCAGAGTGTGTCTGCTTTAACCGGAAGCTGACAGATTCTAGTAAATTGTGAACTTGACATTTTTTGCCTTTTAATCTTTTGGTGGTCCTCCAGAAGAGATTCACTAGCTCACCCTCCTTCACAAATTTAAACTGGTCTCAAGCTGTCATACATTCACCACAGTACAGAGATATGGGCCTAAATCCATCGTTTTTTTGCTCACCATGCCATTCCAGTTAGGACTCAGCAATATGCAAATCAGTCTTGACCCTGCACCTAATGGGAACAGTCCAGCCCGAACGGTTAGGCCAGGTCCTCCCTGGACTGGAAACAAGTATCCTAGGACCGTTTTTGGTCTTTCAGCCCTCATCAGCCAGGATAGCTTGACTCCAGTGGCATGGAGAGCATGGGACCCACGTCTGGGCATACCCGTCCCACTCGGGGTGACAAATGCAAAAAGAACAATTGATGGACAGAATGCAGAACAATCTCATACATTCACCCAAGTACAGAGATCTGGGCCTAAATCCATCATTATGGCTTGGTCTAAACTGGGGTGGCATGGTTGGCAAAAGAACTGTGGATTTAACCCAGGTCTTTTGACTGTGCTACTGCATTAAAGCTAGCCTGGCTGATGAAGGGTAATACCCAGAAACCGGTCCCAGGATGCTTGTTTCCGGTCCAGTGAGGACCTGGCTTGGCAGTTAGGTCAGGACTGTTCCCATGAGACACAGGGTCAAGACTGATTCGCATATGGCTGGGTCTAAACTGGGGTGGCATGGTGAGAAAAAGGACGATGGTTCTAACACAGATCTTTTGACTGGGGGTGAATGTATGATTTATTCAGCATGCCGTCCATCATTTGTGTAGCACGAGTGCAAGAGTCACAACACATAGGTTCTGATTTGGAGATAGGTGGTAATGAAAATTCTGCAAAAACAAAACAATGGATTTACCAATTCCCTTCACCAATTCCCACAAATGGGATTACCGCCAATTCAAAAAAGAGACTGCTTGCTTGAAGTTCTACTATGAAACTCTGCTGACTCTGAGATCTTGTGAGCCATGTACAAAACATAAATCCACCTAATGGAGGAAAGGGAAATTCATCACATGTAGAGCAGACAATTCGCCACAATCTCAGGAGGTTCCCCTTCAAGAAACTAACTTGAAAGATGACCACAACATGCCCAAGAACCCCTCCAATATGCAGTAGTTGAAGTATGTGGGAAATTACATTACACCCCCTTCACCACAATTTGGGACACTTTTCTTCTTGAACATACTGAGGAAAACCCCACAGGCAGCAGCTGCATGCATTACTGGTATGTCTCCATGAGAAATAACAACCACTTGCTCATTGCACAGTTGATAAATGAGCGATCAGCGCACAATTATTTATGTCCACCAAACTCTACTTGAGGGCCAAGGACTTTAATTAAGGCCCTCAAGCTTGAGATTTTACTGCTATGATTATCGAACTGTGGACATGTACCTCAAATTAACACAGTGTACTGGATGTATCTAAGTGAGTGAAGAAGATATTTAGCACCATATTCACAAGGATGGAACGAGAGGTGTATATAGACGTCACAAGACTCGTGCTTACAGTACCCTCTGTGATTTGTCTCCTCCATGGTGGGACTACGGCTAATCTGAGGTCTCTCAGCACAGTTCCAGTACACTAGAATCTGCCCAAACTTCAAGTTGGAGCATCCTTACATTTCCTTTGTAATACCTGGGATTTTTGATATGGGTCCGATCTTTAGAACATGATACCAAAAATTCAGTGGCAGCTAGTGTCAGGGCAGAGTGGCTGAAAGAGGTGGGGGTAGGGACTCCCCTGCAGCCAATCCTAATTCTGCTCTCATGCATGAGAGCAGCATCAGGATTGACCTGAGTGCCCTCAATTTGCACTCCCAGGGAGACTGGGAACCTGTGCCTGCTGTCTCCAATTCGGCAACGCAACCAGGGTTGGAGACAGCTCAGTGAGCATGGCGGTTTGTTTGGCCTGAGACAACCAGCCAAACCGTAATCTGCACTGATCACAATGACAAACACTCCAGTCCCGCTCTTGCTTGTTATCGTCTGGCCACGCCCCAAGACTTGTTTGTGTTAAAAATAAAATGATAATAAACAAAGTTTTGCGGCTGCTCGGGGAGGCGGGGGGTTGGTGCGACGTTCCTCTGCCATAATGGAGGAGCCGCCACCGATCAAACATACTAAATATAAACAAAACGTTTACATTATTTTTCTATTGCTGGTACACCAACCTTTACATCGGTGTTTCTCATTAATAAGCTGCGAATGAAGCAATGAAATCAGAAGTACAATTGACTATTAACAGAATAAAATATGGGTTTACATTACCCCACCACTGCAAAAATCCACTATCACGTCACCAGGCTTGACTAGATTGGTCACTGCAGAGACAAGGTTGTCAAGCTGCTGTTTCTTTCTCAACGCACGCTCACCGGACATGTTCCCTGAAAAGAAAACACAAAACATAATCTTGATTGGCATGCTGGAGTGATGGGTACGTTTAAAAAAATGAATTATTGCAAACATATGTACTGAAAATTCGCTATACAAGCGTGCCTGATTTTGTCATGTTGTTTTATATGCAATGTTTGAGTATAAGATACTTTGAGGTTTTACCTAGGGGTGGGTGTAACTCCCATACTTTGCTGTAGCGTAGATACGCAAAATTACAGCAAAGTTATGCAACATTATGCGGAAGTATGCAAGGAGAGTAACCCTGTATTTAGTTCTATTTGCTTAGTGCAAAATGCAACCTCATGCCCAAAATAGACCCGAGGATTATTTATGATAAGAAAATAGCGCTAAATGCAACAGAACAGGAACAGCAGTAGCCGCTCTTTTCTTGTGCTCTTGCAGTAGGTATTTTTGGTCTAAATTACTGTAAATCATGTGAACAGAGGTCATTCTCTAATTTTCTGTAATATCATGTCAGAAGAGATACTCTGATTACTCCGGTATAATTAAAATTTAAGCCAGGCCTAGTTTGACCTCCAATTTAGAACAATCAGTGTCTACTGGGCACTGACCACGGGTCTCAGTTTTGCCATGCGGCAGCTGATTAATAGTGAATAAGAGGAGTTTGCATTTATGACACAATCAACCAAAGAAGGCCTGAAACATGGCATCTTACATGAAGACAATAAATCCAGCAAAGTTATAACATTTGATAAAATTCAAGCAAATACATTGTAAACTCGGTCAAGAATGTAAGTAAAGTGTAACATATTTAAGTCTAGTCTGTGTCCTGTATAAGAAAAAGTTCTCAATTCAGTGACAACACTCTAACCTGAATTTTAATGTCTTCTCTTCATTTCGAAAACCAGTACATATTTACAGTCACATAAGGGCACCCAATCAGCTGATGATAAAGGCGTATAGCATGGTGCAGGGCTGCAGAGCGAGCACCACCCTACACCAATGTCCCCAGCCCGCTTCACTTCTCTGGTGAACCTGGTCAGAGATGAGACCCGCATACCACATGGACCCATGCCAGCCTGAGGAGGCTTTCACCGCAGCAGAACATTCCAAGTATCTGCTGTTACCGAGAGAAGCATTATAGCCCAGTCCGAAATGTCTTCTTTTATTTTTTCAGCATTTATTAATTTATTTATTTTTGAAAAGGTGCAATTCAGCCGCTGCCAGTTCAGTCCCAGTGGTACAGGCGTAAGGGGAGGCAGTGAAGGGTTTGGTCTGCATTGAATCATTTACGCGCGCTCTTGGTCACGGTGTGGTCAATAAAGTGCTAACTAAACTCGGCCACATTAAAAAAATAAAAACACTCAGCTTGCCACCTGTTTCCACTAGTATTTTTATATGAAAACAAATAGAAATGCATTTACTGCTTAAAAGCTACTACAGCGGCTCTAGTGTTGTTTACTTTTTGTGTGGTTTTCATAATATTTATGAGTATACAAAAACATATTAAAACATAATATAATTGTGTTGAATGACTAGAAAAAAATCAAGCACAGCTATACAAGCTAAAGAGCGCTGTGGAATGAATCAAAAGCTAACTAAATGACAATTAAAAGGCATAGGAGACCGCAGGATTGGTCTTAGAATCGCATGTCTTCGTATCACTCGACACTAACAAAGCCTTTGACCCCAACCAAGGGACCCTTTCTGGTCATGTAACTAGAAAAGAAGAGGGGTATTGGTCGGCCATATTTCGTTTCTTGGGTCAAACTACTGTACTGTGAACCCCTTCAAACAGTTCGGACCAATGGCACCGACCCCAGAACAGGAAGGCAGAACCAGACAGCAGTGGAGGCGCCTCTGCTAAGGCAAAGGAGCGTAGCTCCACTCGGAGCAGTGTTAAAGGAAAAATAAAATGATAATAAATGAAGTTATTACCATTTTATTTTTAGTATCAGCCAGGTTAGGGGGGCTGAGCTCCTGCGTCGTTCAGGGGGGAAGAGTGATGCAGCACCTTAAGTGCGCATGACTGTTCGGCCGCCGTCTTGGAACGACCAAACCGTCATGCACACTTTGCATGTTCTCCACCGGCTGTAACAGCCTGGGTGGAGAACATGCACAGGCTGCACAGCGCTGAACCACGGCCCTCAGACCAATCACAACGCTGCTGTCATGGTGACAGCAGCATTGTGATTGGCTTAGGGGAGCCTGGGTGCTTCCTGGAAGAAGAGCGGAGGAAAGATGACGTGGGAGAGATGGCGTACTGAGGTAAGTGAATTTATCTTTCTTTTTTTCCCTGCCACCCCCGTTCCGTACCGGCTGCAACTGCTAGACAGGCCAGGGCTGCCCACTCTCCCGTATTTCGTTTGCCACGGAAACAGCTTTCCAAATGCATGCCATGAGATGACTTGGTGAGAGAATAGAATTGGTGTTGTGACTGGGACAAGAGTATATCCCTTTATACAGCTGACCTTTAATTATACATATCAGACCCTAGTGAATCTTTAGGGAGACTAGGACCGATATTTACTTAATAATTACAGTACCCCGGCTCCCGCTTAAACTGGCCAAAGTCACTGTTATTCCCCTCTTAACTTAAGGATTGGGATCCTCACACACGTATTTACATGCCTTTGAGGATAAAAAAAAAAGACCACCTAAAATACCTTGGGGTCTTTTCTCAAAAGACCCAAATAAACTCTATGCTGACAACTTAAGTCCTCTTCAAAATGTTGTTGACACAAAGGCATGTCACTGGAAGAACCGTCCATTTTGCTTCTGAGGAAAGCGACACTCACAACATAATAATTCCCACGCCAACACTTTTATACATTCTGTAGAATAACCAATATGTAGTAGCTAAACGGTTGTTTAAGAATCTAGACAATGAAGGGTATTCCCTATTCTGCATTGGCAGAACGTCTTTTCCTGCTGACACTATGCAAAAGCACAGTCAAGGAAGGGATGGCCTGCCTAATGTGCAACACTATTACTTGGGGTTAGCTAATGTTCATTTGTCCCCATAGATAAACCGGCAATGAGACCAGACAGGCATGTGATGGGTGAGAAGGCCAAGAAAGATACAGTGTGGAGAGGACGGTACACTGTTAGGCCACAACACTGGAGAACAGATTGCCAGGGCTGACAAAACGTGGACATGTAAGGAATGGGATAAAATAGGTATATGGAAGATATAGAAATGTTCAGACATTAAACCAGCTGCAACTATACTCTCTAACTGACACACACATATACATATATATATACATGTATACATATATACATATATATATATATATGTATATACATATATATACATATAAACATACATTCAAGAAACACCACTTTGCTGGGGGCCCCCAGTCCTTCAGGGCGGGCTCATTACATACATATATATATATATATATTCACAGAAAAAACCATAGGTTTCAGGCATGTTATAGTTAGGAATTAGCATTTAAAAAACCATAGGTTTCAGGGGTGTTCTAGTTAGCTGGACTTTTCACTTGTACAAAACCATTGAAATTCCCCCGTTATAGTTAGTTCAGCTAACTATAACTCGCGCGCCCGCAATGCACTGCTGATGACGTCACATATTACATCACTCATGACATGGTCAGTGACATCACTCATGACATCACGGATGACATCTCAAATGACATCACTGATGACATCACTGATGACATCATCCAGTGAATGTGTGTTTTTCTGAAAATTAAATATGCTTTATATATGTATATCTCAAGGTCGATGGAAGAATAAATGGGTATATAAGTGTCTAAATGGATGATTTGTTTTTGAAAAATTGATTGTGTAACTGACTGATTAAGTGTATCATAGTGAATACATGGCTTAGTGAGTAAGGTTAAAATATGTAAATATCTGTATCAGTCTCTCACTTTGTGTATAAGTGGCTGCATGGGTTGGTGAGTAGCTACATGGGTGTCTATGTAGGTTATTAGTTGTTTTTTTGAGTATCAGTCTGAGTGTCTGCATGGTTCGGTGGGGGGTATTACGTAGTGCATAGTTGCATGAATGAGTGACTCACTGTTTGTATGTGTTGAAGACAGCATGTGTGCAGGACTGTATGGGTGGATGAGTGTGTGTATGGGTGTGTTAGTGAGTGAATGACTGTCTCAATAGTGTCCTTATGAGTAACTACATATGTTTTTAACTAGTATATGTGACTGTTGGTGTATATAAGTGAGTATATGTGAGAGTGAGAGATTGAAAGAGTTCCTGTATGAATAAGTATGTGTTTCTATAAGTGATTGTTTAAAAGACAAAGTATGTGTAAGTTTCCGTAGAAGTAAGTGTGGTGGTGTGTTTATAACTGTATATGCAAGTAAATGTATGTTTGATTCTTTATTAGCATGAGTGACTATGTGTGTGAGTAACTCTATGGATGAGTGGCATTGTGTAACAGGATGTATAGGTGTATGAGTACATATGATGAGTGAGTACATGTATGAGTGACTGTATAGGACTGTTGGTGAATGAGTGTATGTGGATCTTAGAATTACTGAAGAGGTTGTTGTAACTGGTATTGGTATGTCCATTGTTTTGAAAATTGTAGTCTCTATTTTTGAATGTGTGTATCAAAGGTTATATTAGGGTGAGAGGAGGTCTGCCACTCTATCACAAGGATGATGTCATCAGTGATGTCATCAGTGATGTCATTTGAGATGTCATCAGTGATGTCATGAGTGATGTCACTGACCATGTCATGAGTGATGTAATATGTGATGTCATCAGCAGTGCATTGCGGGCGCGCGAGTTATAGTTAGCTGAACTAACTATAACGGGGGAATTTCAATGGTTTTGTACAAGTGAAAAGTCCAGCTAACTAGAACACCCCTGAAACCTATGGTTTTTTCAGTGAATTTCTGAGGTTTTTTAAATGCTAATTCCTAACTATAACATGCCTGAAACCTATGGTTTTTTCTGTGAATTTCAAAGGTTTTTTAAATGCTAATTTCTAACTATGCCTACAGAGATAGGACATGTGAAGAAAGAAGAAAAAATGCACAGAAAGAAAAAAAAGAAGTGCAGAAAGAAGCAACAGAAGTTCTCAAAGACGAAGAAAAGTGCAAGGAGAAGGATAACGTGCAGAAAGAACAAAAAGAAGAGCAGAAAGAAGCCTTGTTGCAAAATCATCCTGTACCCTCAACTTTTTCAGACGGATACTGATGGTAACTGAGTCTGACTAACCAGTCCTAGAGCCAGTGCTATGTTAAAAGACACTTAGAATACAGTGAAAACACCTACATACACTAGGGAACATTATGCGTTGGGGTCCCCCTGTGATTAGCATGACCTCCTCTGTAAGCCCCTAGTATATAATAGGGCAGGGGGATTAAAACTACCTCTTAAAACAGGCCACAGGGCGTTTTTGCACATGTTAACTCCCTTCACCACTGTGTAAACACACCCTGTGTCCGTTTTTAGTTGGGAGATTAAGTTCATTTGAATCCTGAGGGTCCCTAGGGTCCAACTAGCCCACTAGGTACTAGGTGCCACAGAACTGCGTTGCAGAGAGGTGTAAAAAGTGGCACGGCCTGGACCACCTCTCTGCAATGCAGCTCAGTGGCGCTTACTGGAAGCACTTGGTGGGCTAGTTAGCCCCCAGGGACCCTCAGTATTGAAGGGAAATTATATCCCCAATTTAAAAAGTGCCATAGTGCGTGTTTGCACACGTCACCTCAGGCCCCGTCCCCTCCCTTCACCACTGTGTAAACGCGCCCTGTGGCTGTTCTAAGTTGAGAGATTAAGTCCCCTTGAATCCTAAGGGTCCCTAGGGTCAAACTAGACCACTAGGTACCTCCAGTAAGCGCCACAGACTTGCGTTGCAGAGAGGTGTAAAAAGGGGCTTGGCCTCAGAACACCTGTCAGCAGCGCAGCTCCCTGGCGCATACTGGAGATGCCTGTTGGGCTAGTTGGCCCTCAGGGACCCTCAGTATTGAAGAGGAATTAATTCCCCAACTTACAACTCACCAGGGGGCGCGTTTGCAGAGTGCTGCAAGGAGGGGGCGTCGCCTCCGGCACGATGCCAGTCTTTTATTTATTTAAATTTTTTAAGAAGGGGGGCTGTGTGGTTCCCCTTCTTATTCTAATTTATTGGCCCTGATGACCCCATCCCCCAGGGCCTGTCTCCTAATTATATTTTTTTGACCCCAATCCCCAGGGCCGGCCACTGTTTTTTATTATTTAAAAAAAATATATATTTATAGACACACCTAGGACATGCTGGACAACCCGTACGTACCTATCACCATGACGATTTGCGTGATATTCATTAAAAGGCGACTATGCATACAATGAATCCACGTGGAATGTATTTACACCACTAGTGAAGCTCTGACATGTCTGATGCCCTACCGTGCCTAATCCCGGTAGACCCCCTTGTCGTTTATTTATACAAACATGGGTAGCTATTGACGGGCACATTTAATACACATGCACACCAAGCCATTCAAAGGGGATTTGACAAAAATTCGACCAAAACTATGCAAGAAACCCCCCTCACGATTAATAAAACACACATCCACTGCCGGATGTGTAATACTTTTTATTTTACTCTCTGGAAAGGGGACGAACATCACTTGAGAGTCACAGCGCGCTCCTGGCAGAGCCCAATGCTGTGTTACACCCACCATTGCCTGCTGAGTGCCACACACCTCTGTGTTGTATTCCACTAGCTAGTGCATATGCTATGACACTCTCTAGCCCATGTGCACTGTAACACCACCCCGTGAATATGTCATGCCACACTTGTCTTCGCACGGGTTATATTGCCCCATCTAACGTGCCTTCCTCGATGCCTGTGATATAACGCACAGTGCTATGCCATACATATTACAATCTGGGATCCATATCTTTGTCACAGTGCATATGCAACGTTACACTCCCCAGCACATATTTTATATTACAACTTTAGTGACTTGTTAGGTTACACAACACTGCCCTGTGCATATTACACTCCAAGGCGCATATCGCATAGCACGCGCTAGTGTCTGTGCTATCTCGCGCTCTCCAATGAATCTGTCATTGTGCACAATGTATTGTATATTATATTTCACGCCCGGTTCATCTTATATCACACTTTTTGGTGCATAGTTTATACCATACACTATATCTAGTTTTCATTTTCAATCGTGCTCTCAGGACTATGTTCTATATAACACTGTGTTCACCTACACTTTTCACGGGCATTACATTTTGCAATAGGGGGTGGAGGGTCAGGGTGTGTTTCTGCCAAGTGAGCCCGGATTCACAGTCACAAACGTCCTCTTCTTCCTGAATAAAAGTGAGATTATGCTGCATACTTGTTCATATTTTAAGTAGTTCGCACAGACACACGTTTTAAAAACAATAAAGTTCCTAATACCCGCCTTCTCTGAACAGTTAGCTTGCTGCCCCATCCCCCTCCTCCCTATCCTCTGTTGTGTGAATCCATGGACTAGCCTCCTCCCTCCTACCATGCATGGTCTGATGTGCTGCCACTGCCCTCAATTTAGTATGATGTACCAGTCCACTCCTCCTGCCCTCCATTGCCCAATTCTATGTCCCATCATTGACCTCCTGCTTAAACTCTGTGCTTAGCTTGCTGCCCCTATTCTCCTTCCCCCTGCCCTCCGATGACTTTGTGCATGCCCCTGCTCCATCCTTTTTGCTCACCATGTTCCATGGACCTGCCACTCCTATCTACTCTGAGTTCTGTTGAGCTGCCACTCCCCTCCCACCTGCCTAGCATTGTCAGATGACTGTAACCTGTCCCTGCCACCTCCACCCTGCCTGTCCACATGCCATGCCCCTATCCTCTTCCTCCTGTCCACATGGTCCATTGTACTGCCACACCCTTCTGCCCTCCCTGGTCTGTTGTGCTGCAACTGCTCCTCCTGCCTGCCCCGTGCGGTCTGTTGTGAGGCCCCTTCCCCTGAACTTTCTTGTCTGTGCACAGGTCCTGACCCTCCCTTCTATCCTCCATCGTCCTTTGTGCATGCCCCTGCACCCTCCTTCTTGCCCATCATAGCCATTGTGCTGCCACTAACCCTCCCACTTGCCATGCATGGTCTTCTGTGCTGCCACGGCCCCTCCCACCTTCCCTGTGTGGTCAGTTAGCTGCCCCTGACCCCCTCCCACCTTCCCTCCATGGTCTGTGTGTATGCCATCACAGTCTCACTGTTGCTCTTCATGGTGTGTCTTGCTTCTAGTGCCCATCCTGCCTGACCTCCATGGCTATCTTGCTGCTCCTGCCCTGCCCCCTTGCCCCCAGCCCTCTGTTTACATGTGCAGATCCCTACTCCCTCCCTCCTGGCTTGTCTGTTCTATTGTAATGCCCCTGATCCGTCCCTCCTGCCCCTTATGGTCTGTTATGCTGCAGCTTTCTCTCCTGTCTGTCCATTATGGTCAGCTAGCTACCATTGCCTCTTGCCCCTCTGTTCTCTGTTGTCCATGTGCATGGTCCTGTCCCCTCCCTCTTGCTTTCTATGGATTGTTGTGCTGCACTCCCGTCCCGCATGCCCTGTGTGGTGTATTGTGCTGCTGCAAATCCTGATGCCTGCCCTGCAGGGTCAGTTTGGTGCACCTCTCCATGTCCCTCCTGTCCTCTGTTATCCAAGTCCATGTCCCTACCCCATTTCCTTCCATGATCCAATGTACCATACTTGCGAACATTTTGAACTTGGTAAGAGGGAGATTTTGAAAAAAAGCTGGGGTATTGATTTTCCCCTTTGAGTTACATTGAAAAAGAGGAGATTGTAGACAGGAGACAGATCAAATAAAGCCCATTTGAGCTTAAAAACATTGGACGTTTCCTGGCTGAATCGGGTCTGTTGGCATGTATGGTTGTACTATCATTGCCTCTTCCTTCTGCCCACAATGGTCTATTACATTGCCACAGCCACTCTTGCAAGTCCTGTATTGTTGGTTTTTTGCCCCTGCCCCCCTTTCCACTGCCCTCCATAGTCTGTTGTGCTGCCACTGCCCTTCCTGCCTGCTCAGTGTGGTTAAATTGTTGCCTTTGCACCCTCCTACCTGCCTTCAATTTTCAGAGTCCGTGCCCCTGGCCTCTGCCTCTCAACAGTATCCTAATGAACAACTAGATTGCTAACATCCTATATTTATTACAAAAGTGTGGAACGCCTGACGTCATCTTGATGTAATCAAAACTGTAATACCTAGAGCATTTCCTTTAGAAATTACATATATGAGAGGGTCTTATTGGCATCAAAAATATGGTTAGTGCTCTAAAAGACTAACATAAGGACATATTTTCTAAGTTTTCAAATAGCGACAAAGCACTTTAAAATTATTTGTTATCTTTATGTTTTTTTATCCAGTTGACCACTTGATTAAATGTTGCACTTAGGGGAGAGGATGTGGTGTTACTTCCAGAACTGCAGACTTTGCAACTGGGGACCAGGTTGGAGTTTCTGCTTCAGCTCGACATTCTGTGATTCTGGTCAAATCACTTAGTCTCCCCATGTCTACAACCAAAATGAATTTGTTCTTGTGTGATGTAACCAATGCTCATGTAAAGCACTCCAATACCTGACAAGTCTGCACTATATAACACTGCAAAAACACAAAATAATAAGTGTTTTGCACACTTCTGTCATTGGGCTATATTTGGGCTACATCTGGGTGATTTTGGGCTACATTTGGGCTCTTTTGTCTCTGGTGGCCATTTTGGGAGATTTATTTGTATGAAGTTTCCTAATTTCCTCATGTACTGCAGTCTCCTCAGTAGGAAATGCTTTCAGTTTTTTACTTTGATTCCATCATGAAGGTATTCAGATATGTCACACATTTGCAATAAATTCTGAATGTTAGCACTCTAGTTGCTCATTAGATCACTGTAGTAAAACTACTGTTCACCATGGAAGTCTGCTCCTGGTATTAAAAGTGCATGTTTCAGTCTGCATGTCAGAATTTTTTAATGAAATAGAAGAGGATTTGAGAAGTCACTCAAAATGTGCCCTCATTTTCTTTCTTCAGCATTAATCATAATTTCTATGGCAAAATGAACCCCCTCATTGTGTTCCTTTTTAAATTAAATTTTTTAAGTGTTACCAGTTTATTCCAATCAAGATGGCTTCAGGTGTGCCATACTTTTGTCATAATGAAGACAGTAAGCGCTCTAGTTGTTTTTAAGAACACTCTGGGACATTCTGACATTGGGCTATACTTGGGCTACATCTGGGTGATATTTGGGCTACATTTGGGCTCTTTTGTCTCTGGTGGCCATCTTGGGAGACTTATTTGTTATGAAGTTTCCTAATTTCCTCATTTACTGCAGTCTCCTCAGTAGGAAATACTTTCAGTTTTTTACTTTGATTCCATCAAGAAGGCATTCAGATGTGTCACACATTTGCCATAAATCCAGAATGTTAACACTCTTTTTGCTCATTAGATCACTGTAGTAAAGCTACTGCTCACCAGGGAAAACTGCTGCTGGTATTGAAAGTGCATGTTTCAGTCTGCATGTCAGAATTGTTTAATGAAATAGAAGAGGATTTGAGAAGTCACTCAAAATGTGCCCTAATTTTTCTTTCTGCAGCACTAATCATACTTTTTATGGAAAAATAAACCCCCTCATTTTGTTCCTTTTTAAATTAAATGTTTTAAGAGTTACCACTTTAATCCAAGCAAGATGGCTTCAGGTGTGCCATACGTTTATCATAAGTAGGACTGTTAGCGCTCTAGTTGTTCTTTGGAACACTCTGGGAAGCTGCAGTAGAACACAAAGGAATCAACTGACAGTCTCTGCCCTTGTTGGATGTACATGTTTTACTGAGAATGTCAGACTTCATTCTCACATGACTGAGAAAGATAATGTGAATTTACAGAAAATATGCTCTCAGTTTAGCTTATAGATCACCTTCCAAACCTCTGTGGGAAAAGCATGAGAAAATATTTTTCTC
Source organism: Triturus cristatus (assembly GCF_964204655.1). Classification (NCBI taxonomy): domain Eukaryota; kingdom Metazoa; phylum Chordata; class Amphibia; order Caudata; family Salamandridae; genus Triturus; species Triturus cristatus. The sequence goes on from NC_140582.1 coordinate 332,428,569, forward strand.
TCAATCATGATATCCCAGCAGAAGGCTTTTGCACATGGTGAAATCACCTTAGAACATACCACAATTCCTAAAATGAGTATGGTACCATCAACAAATGATTTATAATGTAACTAAAGTCTTAAAACCTTCTATTAACTGCAATGATTTTTAATGAGGTGCTATCATGTATATTGGTCCCAAGATGGCTGCCAACACTTCTTGGATGAAGTGCTGACATCCAATCAGATCTCAGGATGAGATGTGTGGTTAGGCTCCGCCCACATATATATATGATTTTACTTTTGATTTTCTCAGGAACTACTGAACAGATTGACACCAGACCTGCAAAAGAAACTTCCCTGACCTGAGGACTACCTCTCTGTCAAATTTCAAGTAATTCTGTTCAGCCGTTCGGGCTGTACCTTGGACTAAAGGTCCCTATGGAAAAATGCATGGGGAAAACGTGTTTTGGGACCCCCCTTTTTTCTCGGCCCCTGCTTGACGATTCACCCAGAGACTTTCAGGGTAGGAGCGGAGCAGAGCGCCCCACCTATTTTGAAAATTTTGCGAGGATTCGTCAACCGGCGCCAAAGTTATTCCAAATAGAATAATGCAGATTTCCTATGGAAACACGGTCCTAACTATAACTATCTACTGGCGAACGTGTGTATATATATTATATATATATATACACACACAAAGTACACCACTCCATTCAAAAGAGGTAGAGGCCACACAGGGGCACGCTGGAAGACCTTTAATAAAACAGCTCGGGTACAATGCATTTCGGCCTTACGGCCTTCATCAGATGCGGCTAAAAACAAGGTACTGCTCCACCACGCCCTTCTGAAATGCCTAGGCTCACTCCCATTGGCGGTAGTCCGCTTGGCCTTTGATCACATGGTCCCAACTTCACTATGGCTTTCGAAAAAAAACACAATTCCCAGAATGCAGTAATATCTGGTGAGTATTACATGGGGAGAGTACATATATATACACATACATACACATACACACATACATATATACATACATACATACATATATACATATATAAATACATATATAAATACATATATATACACATATATATATACACATATATATTCACTGAAAAAACCATAGGTTTCACACATGTTATAGTTAGCGGAAATTTTACTGATAAAAAACCAATGAAATTCCCCCGATATAGTTAGTGCAGGCAACTATAACTCACGCGACCGCAATCCTCTGCTGATGCTAATACTGTATTTAGACACTTATTTGCCCATGTCTTCTTCCATACATTTTTAGCTATACATATATTACAAATATTTTTTTCATAAAGACACATATGTCATCAGCAGAAGATTGCGGTTCGCGCACCGTGCGCGCACAGTGAGCACGCGGTGTGCTTCGCGCACCGCGCGCCCACTTTACACAGTTAGTGCCGTGCACGCACGGTGGGCACGCGGTGCGCGTAGCACACCGCGTGCCCACGTTACGCTAGATGGGCCATGTACGCACGATGCGCTTCGCGCACCGTGCGCACATGGAGGACATATGATGCACTTCGTTTTGAAAGGTAATATTTTAATTTTTCGTATATTTTATAAGCCATGCACAAATGGTGCACCATTTGCACACGGGGTGGAGAGAGTGTGGATAATTTTTTTTTTTTTTTTTTTTAATATTTTAGTTTATCTCAGGTGTAATAAACCATGCACAATTGGTGCCCTTCGGGCGCCAATTGCACACGGGGTGGAGAGAGTGTGGATAATTTTTTTTCGGCGAAATTACCGAAAAAATAAAAATTCCGTTTTTGGCCTTGGGGGATCTTTGGGGACTCCCTCAACATGGCTATGTGTGTGGGAGCTGTCTAAACAGCCCCTTTACATGTTTTTGGGCTTTATATTTTAAAAATCACTCTCAGTGCGAGAGAGAAAATGGCGGCCGCCGCTTCCTGGTTTCGGCCGATTCGAATGTTTACTTAGATCTAAGAGCCGATCAGAATCGCGCTCGCGCACGCCACCGTACGCGTACGGTAAGCGTACCGTAAGCGCACCGTAAGCTGGCTCAGATATATATATTGATTTAAAGGCTATTTTCTCAGAATCTACTGAACAGATTTACACCAAACCTACAAAAGGCACTTCCTTGACCTGAGGACTACCTCTCTGCCAAATTTCTAGTAATTCTGTTCAGCCGTTCGGGCTGTAGCCCTGTCTAAAGGTCCTATGGAAAAATGCATGGGAAAAACGCGTTTTGGGACCCCCCTTTTATCTCAGCCCCCGCTTGACGAATCCCCCCGAGACTTTCAGGGTCGGAGCGGAGCGCCCCACCTATTTTGAAAAATTCGCGAGGATTCGTCGACCGGCGCCAAAGTTATTCAAAATAGAATGTTGCGGATTTCCTATGGAAACGTGGTCCTAACTATAACTACCTACTGGCAACCGCCAGTAGGTAATACACATATATATACATAATTGTAATTACTCTGTTGCAGTACGTACGCTCTCAGGAATCAAAAAAGAACCAATAATAATTTCTGAAGAAACTGCTGTTTATTCAAACACAACGCGTTTCGCCGTCTGGCTTGGTCACGTGTTAGGGACAACACTGAAAGTGCCCCCATTTAAACCAATGAACACAGAAAGAGGACATCGTGGGAAAATAATACTGTTTCTCACAAGTTCTTAGTATGAGTCAAAATTAATGTTAAATACACATTAAATTGCAGAAACGTTACATATTCAATCAAATTACATCTCGTTTTAAATATATAAGAGATGATTAACTAGTGTCCTTTCGTTAAGTACTAAACAGTGACGTAGGACTACTTGGCACAAATACAAATAGACATAGAAATAGAGATACAATCGGCTGTTTGCGGCAATGTTCGCTGTCACCCCTAAATAAAGTTGTGTTGCCGTCAATGTACGTGTATATGAGATATATATCAATGCACTGCGAGTAACTGACATGAGTTACTCAGAAACAGCGTGTTTCATCACAGGATAATCCTTCGTGTGGCTGCGCTCAGAAATCGCGTGTAGCATCATATGTCTAAAAAAAGGGCTGTAAAAACAACCTGTTGTGCTAGTGACAAGTGTCACGTGTCACTGTTGTGCAAGTTTATCAAGATATACAGTGTCCACTTGGCGGAGTCCTATTTGCAAGTGCCACAAATAATCAGTAAATCTGTTTATAAATTGACCCCTCCATAACGTGTGTCCTATTTATATGCGATCTGATTTAGTAGACAGTGTGTCGTGTTCGTGGAAATAAATAATAAAAGTGAATAAAAGAAAATTGTGTATAAACAAGTGCAAAAAATTGTCACTGACATTGCTGCAAAACAAGGTGAAGTGTGGGGATCATATGGGATGTCCTCAAAAGACCCCGTCCTCTTTATACCTAAAATTAAAACATAAAACCACCAATTAGAATTGTGTCAATCTAAAGCAGCAGCAGTGTACATTTCTTATGTACACATATATACACATATATACATATATACACATATACATACATACATATATACATATATATACATATATACACATATATACATATATAAACACAAATATATATATATATATATATATAAATATACATTATCTACTGGCGGTCGCCAGTAGATAGTTATAGTTAGGACCGTGTTTCCATAGGAAATCCGCAACATTCTATTTGGAATAACTTTGGCGCCGGTCGACGAATCCTCGCGAATATTTCAAAACTAATGGGGCGCTACGCTACGCTCCTACCCTGAAAGTCTCGGGGGGATTCGTCAAGCGGGAATGAGAAAAAAGGGGGGTCCCAAAACGCGTTTTCCCCATGTATTTTCCCATAGGACCTTTAGTCCGAGCTACAGCCCGAACGGCTGAACAGAATTACTTGAAATTTGGCAGAGGTAGTCCTCAGGTCAAGGATGTGCCTTTTGTAGGTCTGGTGTAAATCTGTTCAGTAGGTCCTGAGAAAATAGCATTTAAATCAATATATATATCTGTAAGCGCGCTCCGTGCGCTTACCGTAAGCTTACCGTACGCGTACGGTGCCGTGCGCGAGCTCAATTCTGATTGGTGGTTACATGACTGTAAACATTCGAATCGGTCAAAATCAGGAAGTGTCGGCCGCCATTTTCTGTCTCTCGCACTGAGAAACAAAGGTGGGGAACGTGAAACGGGGGCAACGAAGAGAGTTGCAGACCCCCTAGTGTTTGTCAGGGGGTCCAAGAAGGACCCAAAAGTACGAAAAATAAATTTAATAATTTTAAAAAAAAATCGCGGGGTACGCGTACGGTAAGCTTACCGTACGCGCACGGCAAAAAAAAAAAAAAAAAAGTAACAATCACATTTATTAAATAAATTAAAGGACCCACAAGGGAGAAAAAAACAAATGTTACTGCGTAAAAAAAGGCGAGGCGCGCACGGCATGGACTGCGCAACGTGGGCGCCCGGTGCGCGAAGCGCACCGTGCGCGCAGGGTGTGCGCATAGTGAAAAACCAGAAAAATAAATAAAAAATAAATACATAACTTAGCATTTAAAAAACCGTACAAATTCACTGAAAAAACCATAGGTTTCACACACGTTATAGTTAGGAATTATCATTTACAAAACCTTGCAAATTCACTTAAAAAACCATAGGTTTCACACGTTATAGTTAGCTGTACATTTCACTCGTAAAAAACCAATGAAATTCCACGTTATAGTTAGATCAGGTAACTATAACTTGCGCGACCGCAATCCACAATGTGTAATTTCAGATGTCATCATTGATGTCATGAGTGATGTCACTGACCATGTCATGAGTGATGTAATATGTGACGTCATCAGCAGTTTATTGTGGGCGCGCAAGTTATAGTTACCTGATCTAACTATAACGTGGAATTTCATTGGTTTTTTACGAGTGAAATGTACAGCTAACTATAACATGTGTGAAACCTATGGTTTTTTAAGTGAATATACATATACATACATATATACATATATATATACATAAATACATATATATATACACATACATATATACACATACATACACATACATACATATATACATTTACATATACACATATACATACATATACACATATATACACATATACATATACACATATATACACATATACACACAAATACACATATATACACACATATATATATATATACATACATATACATATATATACATATATAAATATATATATACATAAATATATATAAATATGCATATACATACATATACATATATACATATACATACATATACACATAAATACATATATATATACACATACATATATACACATACATACATATATATACATTTACATATACACATTTACATATACATATATATATATATACATATTATCTAGGGGCGGTCGCCAGTAGATAGTTATAGTTACAACCTAGTTTCCATAGGAAATCTCAAAATTCTATTTTGAATAACTTTGGCGCCGGTTGACGAATCCTCGCGAGATTTTCAAAACTAATGGGGCGCTCCGTTCTGCTCCTACCCTGAAAGTCTCGGGGTGATTCGTCAAGCGGGGGCCGAGAAAAAGGGGGGGTCCCAAAACACGTTTTCCCCATGCATTTTTCCATAGGACCTTTAGTCGCAGCTACAGCCCGAACGGCTGAACAGAATTACGTGAAATTTGGCAGAGAGGTAGCCATAAGGTCAAGGAAGTGCCTTTTGCAGGTCTGGTGTAAATCTGTTCAGTATTTCCTGAGAAAATAGCATTTAAAAGCATATCAATATCTATACGCGCGCACAGTGCGTGCACGGTGAAAAACCTGGAAACATTTTTTTTTTATAAATACATAACTTAGCATTTAAAAAACCGTACAAATTCACTGAAAAAAACCATAGGTTTCACACACGTTATAGTTACGAATTAGCATTTAAAAAACCTTGCAAATTCACTTAAAAAACCATAGGTTTCACACATGTTATAGCTAGCTGGACATTTCACTCGTAAAAAACCAATGAAATTCCCCCGTTATAGTTAGTGCAGGCAACTATAACTCACGCGACCGCAATCCTCTGCTGATGACGTCAGATATTACATCACTGATGACATATGTGTCTTTATGAAAAATAAATATTTGTAATATATGTATAGCTAAAGATTAATGGAAGAAGACATGGGTAAATAAGTGTCTAAATACAGTGATGTAATATCTGACGTCATCAGCAGAGGATTGCGGTCGCGTGAGTTATAGTTGCCTGCACTAACTATAACGGGGGAATTTCATTGGTTTTTTACGAGTGAAATGTCCAGCTAACTATAACGTGTGAAACCTATGGTTTTTTAAGTGAATTTGCAAGGTTTTTTAAATACTAATTCGTAACTATAACGTGTGTGAAACCTATGGTTTTTTCAGTGAATATATTTATACATATTATCTACTGGCGGTCGCCAGTAGATAGTTATAGTTAGGACCGTGTTTCCATAGGAAATCTCAAAATTCTATTTTGAATAACTTTGGCACCGGTTGACGAAAGTCTCGGGGTGATTCGTCAAGCGGGGGCCGAGAAAAAAGGGGGGTCCCAAAACGCGTTTTCCCCCCGTGCGAGCACCCTAACGCGCGCGAGCGTAATTCTGATTGGTGGTTACATGTTAGTCAACGTTCGAATTGGTCGAAATCAGGAAGTGTCGGCCGCCATTTTGTTTGTTTTCAGTGCGAGAGTGAAAAAGGAAGGTGGCGAACGTGAAAAGGGGGCAGGGTAGAGAGTTCCTGACCCTTTTTTTTTTTTTTAATCGCGGGGGTTCGCGCACCGTGCGCGCACGGTGAAAAACCCCCAAAAATATATATGTATATTTTTTTTAAATCGCGGGGTGCGCGCACCGTGCGCGCACGGTGGAAACCAAAAAAAACCGTACAAATTCACTGACAAAACCATAGGTTTCACACACGTTATAGTTAGGAATTAGCATTTAAAAAACCTTGCAAATTCACTTAAAAAACCATAGGTTTCACACATGTTATAGTTAGGTGGATATTTCACTCGTAAAAAACCAATTAAATTCCCCCGTTATAGTTAGTTCAGATAACTATAACTCGCGCGACCGCCACTCTATCACAAGGATGATGTCATGAGTGATGCCACTGACCATGTCATGAGTGATGTAATATGTGACGTCATGAGCAGTGGATTGCGGGCGCGCGAGTTATAGTTATCTGAACTAACTATAACGGGGGAATTTCATTGGTTTTTTACGAGTGAAATATCCACCTAACTATAACATGTGTGAAACCTATGGTTTTTTAAGTGAATATACATATATACATATATATATACATAGCAGGTGATGCAACCCTCCTCTCAGTCATGCATGAATTGCAAGGGGAAAGCAATGGGGAGGAGGATGAATGCAGTCCTGAAATGATGCAGTTTGGTGGGGGCGCCCAGTCGAACTTCAAATTAAAATCTACATTCTGCCCCATAATGATTCGAGACAATGTGGATATTTTTCACGATAACATCACATCGGAACTAAAGAAATTACAATGCTCTGTCTCCCATGCCCCCAAGAAGTATACGAAGCAGGATAACTTATACTTCCAATTGATGAAAAAATTGCAAGGGGATGACAAAATCATTATTAGACAATCGGACAAAGGGGGCAACGTTGTGCTATGGCCAAGGTCTCTATACATGGAGGAGGCACTCTCACAGCTTAATGACAGAGAATGTTATAAACGTAGTGACATGCAAGCCGTCAAAATCTCATGGAGCACGTTTTATACCAAACTGATTGCTTGGAAATCTTCCGGTTTATTGTCTCTCAATGAGTTTAAGTTTCTAAAAATCGAATTTCCTATCATTCCACCTATTTACTTTATACCATAAATCCACAAGCATGCTGCCAAACCCCCAGGGAGACCAATAATCTCTGCCCAAGGGAGTGTCATGGAAAACACTTCAAAATTTGTTGATTACTTTTTACAAGAACATGTCAAAAAATTACCTTCGTATGTGCAGGACACGGGGGATTTTCTTGGCAAAATTGAACATGTGAAATGGGACCCTGGATATCTACTAATTTCATTAGACGTGGCATCATTGTACACGAGTATTTATCATAAGGATGGACTAAAGGCTGTTGAACATTTTTTAAATACACGTCCCCTCAACAGCATTTCACACAACAAAATGATTTTGAGCATGATTTCTGATTGTTTAGAGAATAACTTTTTCATGTTTCACAACCAAGTGTATCAGCAGATTAGGGGCGTCGCCATGGGGGCTTGCTTCTCTCCAAGCTATGCCTGCTTGCATATGGGGCTTTGGGAGGAGCAGGCCCTCATGGGCACCCACTGCGACACTGTAAGGCAGCATATTGTTTGTTGGTACAGGTATATAGATGACTTGTTTTTAATTTGGAAAGGCACAGAAGTATCTGCACAGGAGTTCATTGGCAATCTCAACGTGAATAACTTAAATCTGAAATTCACGGCGGTAATTAGTAACAGCAGTGTATTCTATCTAGATGTAGAGGTCTTTGTTTCCAACAATAGACTGGAAACACGACTGCATAGAAAACCCACCTCTGGCAACACAGTCCTGCATGCACACAGTCATCACCCGCTACATCTAATCAACAGCATCCCCTTTGGGGAAATGCTGAGAATTCGTAGCATTTGCAGTACAGACAGGGAATGTACATTAGCCCAGCAAGAATGCAAATGGAGGTTTTTAGACAGGGGATACTCTGAGGCAGTCTTGGATCAAGCTATGATTAAAGCCAATAAAATACAGAGAGTGGACACATTGAGACGTAAATCTAACTTGAATTCTGATTTGGTTCAGACAACTCGTCTCATATTGACATATAATCTACAACATAAATCTATACGTAGAATTGTCAATAAAAACTGGCCCTTAGTTTGCAATGATCCTGTCCTTGGTAAATGCATCAACAAGTCTCCTGATGTTGCCTTTAGAAAAGCACGCTCTATTAGCAATTCTCTGGTCAGGAGCAGTCCGGAGATCAGGTCTATCAACACATGGCTTGGGAAAAGCAAAGGATTCATGAAATGTGCTAGCTGCAAGGCATGCAAATTTGGTGTCAATACACAAACTTACCAGGTGCCATTCCAACTTAGTCCTGGAAAAATCTACAAGGCCCTTACCTGCAAGACTGAGTATGCGGTATATGTGCTGGAGTGCCCGTGTGGCTTGCGCTATGTTGGGAGCACTAAGCTCCAGGTCCACAAGCGGGTGCTCCAGCACATAAGAGCCATCAACAATTGTGATGCGGCATACCCAGTGGCAAGGCACTTTAAGGAATGCCATGACAACAATTTAGCACACCTCAAATATTACGTCATTGATTCGGTGCCGCCACTATGAAGAGGGGGTGATCGAGAAAGATTGCTGCGTCAGATGGAAACTAGGTATATATTTAGACTTGACAGTAAGACACCACAGGGCTTAAATGCTAGTGAAGATTTTTTTACCTGTCTTTGAAAGTATATATACACTGTTCTGTTCTGTTTTATTACTGTAATTCGCTGCTGCCTCTTGATGATGATTCATCATCTTCATTTAGTTTTTTTTAGCATAACTGCAGTTTTTTAATTCTGTGCATTAGTTGCGGGTAACAGAAATTATTTTTCTTATTTCCCCATTGTATTAGTTTACATATCCTCAATCACGGCTGTGATAGGATGTAAATTGGCTTACTTTGCACAGCACACATTTGCACTTTAATTTTCCTACCTCATATGATTAAGGCCCACTTGGGCAGATCACTAGACAAAGTGTTTTTTGCACTCAGCATATAGGCTGTGAGACGGAGAAAAAAATGTTTTTGTTTCTTTATTGTTGGCATCCACCAGGGGCACTTATGTCCAGTATTGGTGTCTTTGACATATGGAAAAAAAAATTCTTATGTTTACCATTCAAGGTGCTAAGTGTTTTTATGAGTACAACATTTTAACAGTGGTAGATTGTTTTTAGCATTTACTATGATATTTTATCAATGCTATGTTTCTATCCATGCACATGTATTTATATATTTATATATTTATTTATATATTTATGTGTGTATATTTACTATGTTGGCGCTATTTTTGCACTCTGATACTTTATCACAGTACTGTATGACGCTGCTCAGTTTTTCACAATTATCGGAACACCCTTCAATCATGGGGGTTATCTTTTCTCTATGTCTACGCAATGAGGTAGGAGTGTTCATTGCACACGTGTTTGCGCACTTGCACTTTAAATACTGAAAAAAACTCTGTCTCAGCATACCATGTGATCAAGGCCTCCGCGAGGCTGAAACGCGTAATGGCGATGGTGTATGGGCTTGTGAAATAAATCTGTAAAGAAGCACACAAACCTGGGTCTATCTTCGTCTTTTCTGCAAATGCTTGACGACGGAGTAATGGATATATATACATATTTATACATATATAAACATATATACATACATACATATATATACATACATATATATACATACATATATATACATACATATATTATCTACTGGCGGTCGCCAGTAGATAGTTATAGTTAGGACCTATTTTCCATAGGAAATCCGCAACATTCTATTTGGAATAACGTTGGCGCCGGTTGACGAATCCTCGCAAAAGTTTCCTAACTTTTGGCCAGCTCCGCTCCGCTCCTACCCTGAAAGTTTTGCGGTGATCCGTCAAGCGGAGGCCGAGAAAAAAGGGGGGTCCCAAAACGCGTTTTCCCCATGCAATTTCCCATAGGATCTGTTGTCGCAGCTACAGCCCGAACCGCTGAACGGAATGACACCAAATTTGGCAAAGAGGTAGTCCTCAGTTCGGACTCGTGCCTTTTGCATATATGGTGTGAATCTGTTCAGTAGTTCCTAAGAAAATTAGGGTAAAATAGTTAGTGATATCTATGGCCGCGGAGGATCCGCGGACCGTACCCGCACCGTAAGCGCACCCTCCCCGAACCGAGCGCGCACCCTCCCAATCGCGCGCTGAATGCTAATTGGCTGTCGAGTGTCTTTCTACATTAGAAACCAGGAACTGTTGGCGGCCATTTTCTGCCTCGGTAGAAGCGAGGCTGAAGATGCAAGGGGAATAAGTGTGTAAAACATATAATGGGGGGCAGAGTGGAAATACTCTGACCCTCTAGAGGTGCTTAGGGGTCCCAGAAGGACCCCCTGGGGCCCCCTTTTTAAAAAAAAAAACACAGGGAAATGCGCGCACGGTGCACGCATCCTATCGCGTTGGATGCACGGATTCTCTCGCGGTGGGTGCGCGGATCCACGGCAACGTTTTTTGAAAAACGACAAGAAATCATTGGTTGTATGACAACTTTCTACACTGAAAGGTAGGGTGTATATTTCTGTTTTTTAAAGGTATGATTGTTATTGGTTAACAAAAACAGATTATAAGGAACATTATATATGATAAGCTGATATGTTGAAAAGTCAAGCACACTTCCTGTCTTGTGTAGGAACATTGTGTGCTGAACTTGTGACCTGTGAGCTCAGTGCAGTGTTCCATGTCCTGTTTCAATGGTAACAGGCAGAAGGCAGATTGGGGGAAGGGTTGAAATGTATTTCAGTTGGAAAGCGTTGAAATGTTTAACCAATAGAAATATGTGTTTGCTTTTGAGTTTATGTGCGAAGGATTGTGATTTGATGTTTACATTTATATGTGTGGAAAATGAAAGGGAAACTTTTTCATTCTTTGCTTTTGCTGAGAGGTGCACAGTGCAGAGATTCTGTAAAAGAAAATATGGTGAGTGCTTGATATACTTCTTAATCTACAAAAGAACTTGAAAGATGAGTTATTTAATTGTGAGGGGATGTATGTAGACTATTTTGATTTTAATCAGACTAATGTATTTTTCCTGCTAAAGTGTAGGGAGTACTTTTTTTCTCTACAATGTGTGTGCATGTAGAAACCATTCTGTGATAAGCATTTGTGTTTTTCATGTGTTTGTAGACAGATAACTGTGCTGTTTTTATTTTTCGGTAGAATTAGAAACCAGTCATTGTTTATGAATTTGTGAAATGAGTTATGTTATGTTTCTATACTAAAATGTAGTACTACTTCTAGATGAAGAAATGTGTTTTGGTATAGTGCAAAGGATAGTGTTGTTTGTCTAGAATCACACAGTGAGTCTGTGTGCATTTGGGAACCACTGTGAGAGAAGCATTTGGTAACATCGTGTATTTGCTGACAGATAACTGTTTTAACTTGTCATGTTGTGAAGTTTTAGTAGCATTAGAAGACAGTTATGGCTTATGATTTGATTAAATGAGTCAGGCTTTGACAGAAAAGTGCAGTCCTGAAATATGTAGATTGTGTGCAGTTCCCTTACCAGTTGCACTGTAGTGAATGAGTTTTGGTAAACTCCTAGGGATAGTGGTGCATGTCTAGAATCACAGTGTGAGTTAGTGTGTATTTGGGATCAGTGTGAGAGAAGCATTTGGTGATATCATGTATTTGCTTACAGATAACTTTTTTAAAACCTGTCATGTTGTGAAGTTTTAGTAGCATTAGAATCCAGTCTTTGCTTATGCGTTGATTAAATGAGTCATGCTTTGACACGGATGTGCTGTACTTAAATAGGTAGATTGTGTTCAGTACCATTAACTCTTCCAGACTAGTGAATGAGTTTTGGTAAACTCCTAGGATAGTGTTGATTGTCTAAACTCACACTGTGAGTCTGTGTGCATTTGGGTAAGGATTGTGAGAGAAGCATTTGGTAACATCGTGTATTTGCTGACAGATAACTGTTTTAAAACCAGCCAGGTTGTCAAGTTTTAGTAGCATTAGAAGACAGTTATGGCTTATGCATTCATTAAATGAGTCAGGCATTGACAGTAAATTGCAGTCATGAAATATGTAGATTGTGTGCAGTTCCCTTACCACTTGCACTGTAGTGAATGAGTTTTGGTAAACTCATAGGGATAGCGGTGCTTGTCTAGAATCACACTGTGAGTTAGTGTGTATTTGGGATCAGTGTGAGAGAATCATTTGGTAACATCATGTATTTGCTGACAGATAACTGTTTTAAAATCTGTCATGTTGTGAAGGTTTAGTAGCATTAGAATCCACTATGTATGCATTGATAAAATGAGTCAGGGTTTGACACTAAGGCGCAGCACCATGTACTATTCTGTTCACTGTGGCAGAACTGAAAATTTAAAAGTTTTACCTAAGCACTGTCCTAGAAGTAGTCTGATTATTTAGTCAGTTTCTAAGTACCAAATAGACTGCTTCAAATGTCTATGCAGTATGCATGTAGTGTTCTAACATACTATACACTTGTATTTTACACCTTCAATTCCCTAGTCAGTATCCATACACTTCCAGGAAACATCCTGTCACTTCCTTTGCAGTCCTCTAGAGACCCATTCAACAGCATGTACTAATCCATTCACTGTGACAAAACCCAAACACTTATAAATTCACCAAGACACTCTCTTTCCAGTACTCTAATGATTCAGTCACTGCCTAAGTATTCATGCACTGAGCCAGGTCTTAGCACATGGACTTCTTCAAACCCCTATCCACTATGCATGCAGTCCTCTAAGCACCTACACACTTGTCTTTCACACCTTCAATTCCCCAGTCAGTATCCGTTCACTTCCAGCAAACACCCTGTCACTCCATTTGCACTCCTCTAGTGACCCATTCAGCATCATGTACTAATCCATTCACTGCGCCAAACCCTAATAAATTCACCCAGGCACTCTCCTTGCAGTACTCTAATCATTCAGTCAGTACCCAAGTACTCATCCAGTGACCCAGGCCTTAGTATATGGACTGCTTCAAACCCTTATCCACTATGCATGCAGTCCTCTAACCACCTACACAATTGTCTTTCTCACCTTCAATTCCCTAGTCAGTATCCATACACTTCCAGGAAATACCCTGTCACTCCCTTTGCAGTCCTCTAGTGACCCATTCAGCACCATGTACTAATGCATTCACTGTGCTAAAACCCAAACACTTATAAATTCACCAAGATAGTATCTTTGCAGTACTCTAATCATTCAGTCAGTGCCTAAGTATTCATACACTGAGCCAGGCCTTAGCACATGGACTGCTTCAAACCCCTATGCACTATGCATGCAGTCGTCTAACCACCTAGACACTTGTCTTTCACACTTTCAATTTCCTAGTCAGTATCCATACAGTCCAGCACTTGTGACTGCCTTTGCACTCCTCTAGTGACCCATTCAGTACCAAGTACTAATCCATTCCCTGTGCGAAAAGCCTAGCACTTATAAATTCACCTAGGCACTCTCCTTGCTGTACTCTAACCATTCAGTCAGTACCCAAGTAGTCATGCAGTGAGCCAGGCCTTAGCACATGGACTGCTTTAAATGCATATGCAGTATGGATGCAGTCCTCTAATCACCTACACAGTTGTGTTTCACACCTTCAATTCCCTAGTTAGTATTCATACTCTTCTAGCAAACACCCTGTCACTCACCCAGTGTGTCTCCTTATAGTACTGTAATCATTTAGTCTAGTCAGTTAGCATGTAGTCTTTTAGTGAGGTAGGCTTTAGGGCATGAACTGCTTCAAAGTAGTATGCACTATGCATGTAGTGTTTTAACGATCGTCACACTTGTGGTTCAGGGCTATAATTTCTTAGTCAGTTTTTATATAAAATGTGTTTGTACAGTAATGGAATAGTATAAATGTGAAAGTTATTAATATACATTTATTTGTGATTATTTTTTACAGATACAGAACAGGAGTGTTTCTCATCTGTTTGCACTCTTCTCGTGCAAGATTGTTTGGATGAAGGGTCCTTAGGTGTTTCATCATACTTGCTGTGCCGCACGAGTATTTTTTGTTAGGATCCCCTCGTAACAGAACTCTTTGGCAAATCTTGTGAATGAAGAAGGTGGCATTGGTCTTTGTTTGCCCCTTGGAAAAAGTTAAAAATGTCTTCACCACTGAAGAAAAACGTTGTGGGCGTGGTGCCTTCTGCAAAATATTTTCCTCAGATTCGGCAAATATTTTAAAGTGGCAACATTTACAGTTTTTGTAAGTTAAACTTATAAAATTTTGTTAGCTGTATGCATTTTATATATCTGTGATTTGTTTCTTGTGGTATTTTGTTGAGAATACCATGTTGTTTTTTTTTTAACAATCTTTCTGATTTTCCAGGTCTGTCGTCGACATCCGTGGTTCCCACAGGAGTGTTCCGCCTTGTTGTTTTGTATTATTGTTGTTACATTTTGTTTATTAGTTTAATGTTTATATTTATGTTAATAAAAAAATTACGTTTGAAATTAGTTTATCGTTTATATATTTATTATTATAAAAAATAAAGTTTGAAAAAAAAACTTAATAATGTTTTTGGTTGTTCTCTTAACTGCTGTGTGACTCTCTTGTTCTTATTACTGTTATTTGATGGAGTCCACCATGGTGTTACAATTTGGGGCACTTATCGCTGGAATACTGGTGATATCTGCAGTTTGCACCAACTTCTGAATAGTGTGTTAGATTTATCTCAACTTTACTTCCGTTAAAGTGCTGATAATGAAATGGAGAGTAGCCGTTCCCGTGCAAAAAGACACGAGGTGCACCTTTGCGATTTATTCTAAATACTAAAATCCTGTATTGTATTGCACTGAGGTATTGGCTGCACTTACAGTGTACACACAAAATCTATTAAGAAATCTCATTGTATTTATATTGATTGGAAATAGTGCGTCAGGTGCTGGATCTTGACGAGATACACTGCTCAGTTCGTATATTGTTGTGCAGACGAAAAAAATCACGTCACAACTTTCACACCAATTGCAATGCGAAACAAATTCCGGCGATAAGACACGTTAGCACCAGGGATTTTACACCTGCTTTCTGCTGGTGTTAAGCAGGACAACTACCTGCACCATGAAAGGGAACACAGCCAAGAGCCACACCAGAACACCCACAGGTTCCATAGAGTCAATGAGCATGATACAGGGATACCCATGAGGGCCAGAAGACTCATCTCAACAACTCCAGGACCGCCAATGCCCCCCAAACCCACATCTTAGTAAGTGTGTCCCTGTGGTCATTGTCTTAGCATGATAGGCACGAGCCCTGCAACATCACAGTGTGCTGTCACCTCAGCATTGGCAGTGAGCCTGGATGTGTAGCTACGTACGCATCCTCCTGCATGCACAACTGGCATGTGCTGGTCTGTCGTTCACAGGTCAGTGCAGGGGTGTGCCTATCCGGCAAGGGGAACGGGGTGTCTCGGACATGTCCGTGTACAGGAAGTGCGGTAAGTGTGTCTCTGTGTTCTGGTGTGGCCCGTTACAAGAGCCGCAGCAGTCGATGTTGTAAAGTGGCATGCACCACCTCCAAACAGCACTGTGATGTTGTAGTTGGAATGTAGCAGGACATGCGCAAATAGGCATTACAATGGCGTGCCGTACGAGTGCACGAGATACACCAGCTCACCGTACAAAAGTGTGGGGGCTCGTGGGAGGGAGGAGTAGCCGTTTGGCATCATAACACACAGTGAACTCGACCATGTGCCACATGCTGGGCATCTCATCCATGATGACCACGGTCGCAGACATCCCGCAACACCAACGACTGGCCTTTGTACACATCCTGTATGAATGCAGCGGTGTGATGTTGGCAGGTTGTGTGACTTGTGCTCCTTGTTGGTGTGTTTCATTTTGGCCATTGTTAGTCTATATGTGTGTTGTACTGACTTGTGCATGTGTGCCATTCTGCCCATCTCCCGCCCTCCCCCCACTCCCTTCTTCTTCCTCTTCCTAGTGCTGTTGTGTCTATAATTTTGTTGCTGCACACATAAATACATGTAAAGAATAAATTAGAATAGTTCCTTGATTCTTTTAGGTTTCAAAACTTCTCTAATGGTTTCTTTTTAATTTTCCATATGAACCGTTTTTTTTAAATATTCAACAACACATAGAAGTCAGAAGTGCAACGTATTCTATCAACACACTTTCTAGAACATTCTACAATACGTGCAGGTTAAAAGTTCATCAATTTTTTTAAACTTTACGATATATTTGTGTAACATTTTCTTGAACATTTAACGACACGTGCAGGTTAAAAGTTGACGATTGTTTTAAGTTCGAACAGTGCCTTCCAAATGCAAGTAGCAGGTGTGGTTGAGCTGAGCAAATTTTATCCTATGATATGTACTCCATGTTGAAACTGCTTTTTCTTAACCAATCACAAAGATGCTTTTCCACAAAACTAATGTGCACCCTACTTTTAAAAAAGAATGCTTTTCATGATATCTTCAGAGATAAGTTATAGATAGGAATTAGCATTTAAAAAACCTTTGAAATTCACTGAAAAAAACATTGGTTTCATGCACGTTATAGTTAGGAATTGGCATTTAAAAACCTTAGAAATTCACTGAAAAAAAAACCATAGGTTTCAGGGGTGTTATAGTTAGCTGGACATTTCCCTTGTACAAAACCCTAGAAATTCCCCTGTTATAGATAGTTCAGCTAACTATAACTCGTGCCCCCGCAATGCACTGCTGATGACGTCACATATTACATCACTCATGACATGGTCAGTGACATCACTGATGACATCTCAAATGACATCACTGATCCATGTGATAAATTAGTGCATCTTCTCACACCCTAATATAACCTTTGATATACCGACTCAAGATTTCAGACGGCCATTTTGACAACCATAGATACTCCAATACCAATAACTACTCACCCACTCATTGACTTTTAGGTCTACATACATCTCCACTCACTCACCTGTACAGTCACTCATACTTACAGTAACTCTGTGCATTTATACACCTATATAGACACTCACACACCGCCAATCATCCATTGAGGTACTGACACATCTAGTCAGTCATGCAAATAATTAATCACAGTAAAATTTACTCACCTATACAGTTAAAAAAACTCAAATTCACTTACTCATAAAAATACCAACAAATTTTGTGTCTTCCTGCAGAAAAGCAAACAGCACATGACACAGATATCCTTGCACTATGGCGCATACAGCCACTCCCAAAATCACACACTCTCACATATAGATAGTTATATACTCTTACACACATATACACTGCATTTCACATATGTAGTTACTGACTCGTGTACAACTGAGATATACATTCAATCACTAACACACCCATACATACACTCACCCAACCATACAGTCCATCACAGATGCACTCTTAAAAACATGCACCCACTGAATCACCCACTCACACATCTAGTCACAGAGTCACACACACCCTACCCACACAAACACTCAGGCACCCATACAGATACTCAGACAACCAATCAATAACCCATATAGAGAGAGGAGCCTAGCGCGCAACCAAGATGGCCGCGTAGGCTTACGGCTCTCGAGGGCCTCCGCAACCTCCCACGTCTATCCTGACTGAATCCTGGTTTATTTGAGGGGCTTTTGCAGATGAACTTGTGCTGAGGTGCAACCCGTTTTCCAAATTCAGATCGGACGCCGGGAGCCGGAATGGTTGCACTCCGAAGTTTTGCGGCCTGCTCTTGCCTTGGTCCCGATCTCGAGCTGGTGAAGTGCCCGGGTACGAAGTGAACAACAGCGGCTGGCTGGGCTTGACCCGTCACGGACCCCGCACTTTCACGTTCGTTTTCAGGCTTGTTAGAGACTTTGGTGTTTCAGAGGGGTGCGGACGGCGGAGTGTCTGGCCTGACTCTCGGACTATACATGGGCTTACTGTCGGCGACGGCTGTGTTCAATTGAATTAGCTACCTAGTCCCTTTTTCCTGGTGCGGGCGAGTGCCAACCTTGGTGGCCTCCGGACGATGGCGGCGAGACTAGACGGAGACAAATCGAAACCCAAGTCAACCCGGAGGGGTGCCTATACCCAGGTCAATAATATGGATCGATATGCGCAGGCAAAGGGATCACCTAGTGGCTCGCATAAATCACCTGAGAGGTCTAAAGAGGTCTCAGACCCATCGTCAGAATTGACTTTGCTGGACGTCATGGGCGCCATTGAGGAGATGAAGACCGCAGCAGTTTGATACCCTGGCTCATAAATTGGACGCGGTCCTGATCGATGTGAATTTGGTCAGGGCAGACCTGTCCAAAACTAACGAGCGGGTCGACTCCTTGAATCAAGCGGTGTCGAGCTTAACTGTGGACGTGGCCGCCCTGCAGATGGAGGTCCGTAGGTTGCGGCTAGCCAGTGACCTGACGGACCGTCGACTTGAGGACTCCGAAAGCAGGGCTAGACGGAACAACGTTCGTATCATTGGAGTGTCGGAAAGATCGGAGGAATCTGCTGCGGATCTCTTTGTGGAGGATCTGGTGACCAATCGTCTCGCGCCCAAGGGACTGAGCAAGTTCTTTGCGGTGGAGCGGGCCCACAGGATTCCGGGTGGCGCGCCCAGGGTGGGTGCTCCCCCGTGGCCTATAATCGCCCGGCTCTTTAACTTTCGGGACAGGGATGCTATCCTTCAGGCGTCGAGGGTGGCCGGGCCGCTGAAGTTTGCGAACTCTAATGTCAGCTTTTACCCGGACTTCACGCAAGCGGTCCAAAAACAGCGGCTGGGATTTTCGGGCGTCAAACGGCGCTTGAGGGACATGGAGCTGAAATATGCGATGTTATTCCCGGCTAGGCTGCGGGTTGAGTTCCGGGGTCGCTCACACTTTTTCGACCGGCCGGAGGCGGTTGGAGACTGGTTGGATGCCCTGCCTCGGGGACAGGATCGAGACAATCGGACGACGGAGAGCGGACAGGATTTGGTGGAGCAGGACTAGAACTTGGTTCCTGGTGATGGACTGGACTGGTGACGTTTTGTACCTTGGCACAACTGGACCCTAGTTTGGCACAATATGCCCTTCAAGTGCCCGGGGGTTGTGGGGAGCTTATTGGGGTCCTTTCCTCCTTCAGGGGTTCTTTTTGTGGTATATGTTAGGGCGACAGGCATACTGCGAGTTGGGGGGGCTGTTTGGGCTCATGCAGGGGTGCAGGGAGGGGGGAGTTGTGGTTTGGGGATTGTGGGGGAGGGGGGTTGTTGGGGATTGTTCGTTTGTTTCGCAAGGCAATGTGAGGTTCTCTGCTGACTTTTCCGGTTTGTGCTTTCTGGGATGTGGGTATCATGCACGGGAGTGGGATGGGGGGTAGGGGATTGAGAATCCTTTCGTGGAATGTGAATGGACTGGGGGACAGAATCAAGCGCGGGGTGGTGTTGCAGTTTTTGAAACGGATCTCGCCCGACATTGTTTTCCTGCAGGAGACACATTTGATTGGGAACTCCTTCCATGCCCTAAATAGGAGGGGCTATCGCCTTGCCGCTCACTCTGGTTTCACTTCTGGCTCTAGGGGAGTGGGCATTCTGGTTAGGGCCTCTCTCCCCTTGGAGGTGGATGAGGTGCTTCACGATGATAGGGGGCGCTATGTGGCACTGGTAGGGAGATGGGAGGGTAGGACTGTTTCGCTCGTTGCTGTGTATGTGCCTCCGGGGTTACAGACGGTTACATTTGCCGATTTGGGGCGTTTGGTCCTGGGACTCCCTGGGGGGGTTCTGGTGTTGGGGGGTGACTTTAATGCTGTTGTCTCCGGGTTGGAGGACCGTCACCCCCCCCAGGGATCTCCCTAGGGCTCAGGCCTGGTTGGGTGGCTTTTTGGACACTCTGGGACTTGTAGATTGCTGGAGACTGATGCACCCGGGACAGGCGCAATATACCTTTCACTCGGGGGCCCATGGGAGTCTCTCGAGACTTGATTACATGCTTATGCCGGCGACCCAAGCTGGTATGATTGGGGAGGTGCGTCATTTAGCCCGAGGTATTTCTGACCATTCCCCTATATGGTTGCAATTGAAGGTTGTCCCTGGGGCAGAGGGGAGAGTGGCACCCATTAGCCCCTGGTATATACGTAACCCTAAGATCCGCGCGGAACTGGTCATGTCCACTGATCACTACTTCAATGATAATGTGGGGTCGGTGTCGTCGGCCGTCTCCCTATGGGAGGCTTATAAAGTGGTGATCAGGGGGCAGGATCTTGTCCCTTATCTCCCATGCTAAGAGGTGCGAGAGAGCAGAGGTGGTTCGCCTAGAAACCGAACTAGCTGAAATGGAGGAGGACTTGGAGCGGGGAGTTACTGATGAGAAACTGCACGTTTTCAGCCTCAAACAATCAGATTATAGGGCGCTAGTCACGGAAGCCGCTAAAGAGATGAGTAGAGAGCAGCAAGGACGACTGTATGATGTGGGGGATAAGGCCGGAAAGTTGATTGCTTGGTTGGATAAGAAGGAGAGAGCGAGCAGGGTGGTGCCCGTTGTGGAGAGAATGGATGGAGTGCGTGTTACCGACCCGGTGGAGATCGTTGACTGCTTCGCGGATTATTTCCGCGGGGTATACTCTCCGGTTTCTGTGCGCTCGGAGGAGGACTCTCATCTGTTGTTTAGAGACATTGCATTGCCAACCCTATCGGAGGCTGATGCAGTGTTGATGGAGGCGACGGTGTCGTCAGATGAGATCGCTCTGGCCATTCGCTCGATCGCATCGGGTAAGGCTGTGGGTCCTAATGGTCTTCCCATCGAACTATATAAGTTGCGTCCCGATAAGATAGCGCCGTATCTTCGGGACATGTTTTTCGCGGCACGTGCGGCGGGCTTCCTCCCCCCTGACCAACGCCTCGCCAACATAGTTGTGATACACAAAGAGGGGAAGCCGCGAGATCGCTGCGCCTCCTATAGGCCCATTTCGCTGTTGAATGCAGAACCCAAAATTCTGGCTAAGGTACTGGCTAATCGACTGGTTCGGGTCGTGGGCGACTTGATTCATCAGGATCAGTCCGGTTTCATACCCCATCGGAATACCGCTCTGAATTTGAGGCGGTTGCACGGCGTGCTTGCTCGAGCGGGGTTTATACGTGAGCCGGCCATCTTGGCATCTTTAGATGCTACTATGGCGTTCGACACTTTGGAGTGGCCGTATATTTGGGCCGTGTTGGCGAAATTTGGGTTCGGCCCTGAGTTTATTGGTTGGGTAAAATTACTATATACTGACCCACTGGCTCAGGTGGTGGTGAATGGTAGGGTGTCGGCTCCCTTCGCACTGGGGAGAGGTACGCGGCAGGGATGTCCGTTGTCACCCCTTCTCTTTGCACTTTCTTTGGAGCCTCTCGCCGCCTGGTTGCGTTGGGAGCCGTCGCTGCGAGGCATTAGATGGACGCCGGAGTTTGAAGACCGTGTCTCCCTTTACGCGGATGACATCCTTCTGTATCTCACCTCTCCCCGACAGTCGCTAATCGTATTGGTGGACGTACTGAATTCCTTTGGTCGCAACTCTGGCCTGGTTATCAACTGGGCCAAGTCATGTGTTTACGTCCTCTCGGGCGAGGCGCCCCTCCTGCCACGGGATTGCCCCATCCAGATTGCTACACTGGGGTTCAAATATTTGGGAATCTTTATCTCTCTGGATCCCGCGGTCCGCTATGAGCGAAACCTTCTCCCCCCCCTCCAGCGATTGAAGGCCGACGTCGCGAGGTGGCGACGACTTCCGCTTTCACCGCTCGGACGGGCGGCATTGTTTAAAATGATGTCGTTACCTCGCTTCTTGTATGCTTTGCAAAATACTCTAGATGTCGTGCCAGCCCGTTATTTCCGGGAGGTGGAGGGTCTTCAGCGCCAACTGTTTTGGGACGGGCGGCCACGGATCGCTCTCGCCAAGTTGACGCTCCCTTGGTACGATGGGGGGGGTCGCCCTCCCTGATATTAAACGATACTATTGGGCGTCTCAGCTGGCGGCAGTGAACCATGGGATATATGGTCCTGCCTTGAATCCGGCCTTCGAGATGGATACATTTCTGCTCCCGGGTGGGGATTATAATAGGGCGCTGTACTCGGTGACCCCGGACACGCGGTTGACGGGACCCACGCGGGTTGCGGTACGTGTGTGGCACGCGTTGAGTGCTGCGATGAGGTGGAGGGATCGCTTGACTCGGGCGACGCCGTTGTATGCCTCCGGGCGGCTGGGCTGTTTGTGGAAATCGAAAGGCTTTGAGAAATGGGATATGATTGGTATATGTAAGGTGGGTGATCTTTGGGCGAAGGGGTCCTTCAAAACGTTTGAAATGCCTAAAACTGAATATAAATTAAATGATAAAGAGTACTTCTGGTATGCGCAAGCCTACCACGCGCTGTGTTCGGTTTTTCCGGACGTTGCTGCTATCCCCGAGTATTCCCCACTGGAGGATAGAGTGTTGGATGGCTACGTGCCCGACAGCACTATTTCTCTGATTTATAAGAAACTCATTAATGATCGCGCGGACTTGCTTCTCCGTCTGCGGGAGGCATGGACGGGCGATGGCTTGGAACTGGACGATGAGGACTGGGTATCGGCGGTGGCCTCCCCGAAAGAGGTGGCGATCCCGGCCCGCTTACGATTCGTACAGCTGAAGATCCTTCATAGAGTGTATGTCACGGGGCCCGGTTTGCTGCGTATGGGTTACTCGAGGGATGGACTGTGTAAGCGTGGATGTGGCCTGCCGGGTACCTTTCTTCATATCTTATGGGAGTGTTCGGAGGTAGTGCGATTTTGGAACGGTATCCACACCGTAATGGAGGAGGTCACGCACGTCGCTCTGTTGCCAGAGGCTAGGAGGTGTTTGTTGAATGTCTGGGAACCGAATGATTATAATGCGGCACAGATGCAGTGGGTGACTTTGGGGTACATGGTGGCTAAGCGTAACATTGCGCAGCTGTGGGGCTCCCCGAGGCCGCCCACGATCGAGGTATGGAAGGAGAACATGGACTGGTGTATGTTTAGGGAAAAGACGGTGTATGTGGCGAGAGGCAAGCCAGGGAAATGGACTAAGGTATGGGGTCCATGGAACTTGTATCGTGGACGTATCTGCACCCCGCCTCTGCCATTAGAGGTCGATATTGCTTTGTCCCCCTAGCCACACGTTCTGCGGGATTGTGGGAGGTGTGTTCCATGCTTTGTCTTCCCGTTGCCCCCTACTACCGCTTCCAGACAAGAACTGCTTTGGATACTGTACGTTGTTCCCCGTCCTGGGAAGAGCACGCTGCTATTTCGGACTCTCATTGCCTTGAGTGTGTTTTGTATTTAATAGAAAATGAAACTGTTTTTTCCGATTGCTCCTGGCCTATGGCCACGGCCTGTTATATGTGCTTACGAACTGCCGGGAGCTTTGCCTCTGGCTCTTTTGAATGTGTGGCGTCGCATTGCGGGCCCTCGGGCTCTATAGCGGCCGGCCTTGGTGGTTGTAGGCCCTTGTCTGTATTTTATTGTGTAATAACGGTTTCTAATAAAAAAAAATAAAAAAATAACCCATATAGACACTCATATAGCTATTCACAAACCCATGCAGCCACTTATACACCAACACACAGACACATACAGACATTCACACCGTTTAGTCACTAGTCTGCAGTAAGATACATTTAATGACTCACTTACAGACTCAGTTACGCACCTAGAAAATAAATCCATTCACACACTTGTACACCCACTTATTTTTCAACAGGCCTTTCCCTATATATATTAAACATAATAAAACTGTTCAGAAACACATACTCAATGGATGATGTCATCAGTGATGTCATTTGAGATGTCATCAGTGATGTCACTTATCATGTCATGAGTGATGTAATGTGTGACGTCGTCAGCAGTGCATTGTGGGGGGCGCGCGTTATAGTTAGCTGAACTAACTATAACAGGGGAATTTCTAGTGTTTTGTACGAGGGAAATGTCCAGCTAACTGTAACACCCCTGAAACCTATGGTTTTTTCAGTGAATTTCTAAGGTTTTTTAAATGCCAATTCCTAACTATAACGCCCCTGAAACCTTTGGTTTTTTCAGTGAATATACATATATATATATACACATATCCACACAAAAAGGTTGCCCTATTAAGAAACGCCTGCACAGTGGAAGATAATTTCCTTCATTTATTGCGGATGCAGGTTCAGCGTGCATTCCTCCCCCATCTCAGATGCCAAATGCATTTCGGGCTCCATGCCCTTGTTCACTGGCTAACACGCAGGTCCCGGCAGCTGTAGGGACTTGTACTCTCATGCCCCGCCCATGTGGGACTTCAGGAATGCTGGGACAGGTAGTCCAATGATTTATTCTCCATATTGGGCTGCTCAAGGAAATCGTGCCTTACTGTATTCCCCCAGTGGGTTGGATGGAGGAGAACCACCTCTGTGCCTTCCAATGGCCATAGCCACAATACTGGAAATCTTCCACTCCTATCAACACTCGGGACTCCCTGTGTCAGGTCCGCTGTAATTGCGGAGGGGCGTTTCTGCGACGAGGCGCGCCCACTTTCAATCCACACAAAAAGGTTGCCCTAGTGAACAAGGGCATGGAGCCCGAAATACATTTGGCATCTGAGATGTGGGAGGAATGCACGCTGAACCTGCATCTGCAATAAATGAAGGAAATTATCTTCCACTGTGCAGGCGTTTCTTAATAGGGCAACCTTTTTGTGTGGATTGAAAGTGCGGCGCGCCTCGTCGCAGAAACGCCCCGCTGCAATTACAATGTTTTTTGATGCAAAGCTCCATCTATTAAGACAGCCAGGCCTGGCTTTGCATCAGAAACATTACGATGTATGGAATATTTAATATATAAGAATGTGTCTAGGTATAGGATTTTGAACTCCGGGAGTCTACTTCAAGTACAAATCCTATGCTAGATCTAACACACATACATCTCTCTGTACCATGGTGAAAATCTTGACCGTGGAACTAGGCAGACTGTTTGCTCACCAATGCAGGAGTAGTGAGCAGCAGCAGGCTAAACTCCATAAATGTAGGTCTGCAATGCTTTCTCCCCCTTGTACAATGTCACACAGCAAATTCAAAGTTGTTCCAAACTGGCGGGTCCAATCTACATCTTGTCTGTGGCCCAAAAAATACTTAAGATGTCACTCATGCACCCGGGTGAAGGCATAATGAGCTTGTGGTTTTGCATAGTGCAGCTACAAATCTTATACAGGATATATTACACCACTGTACAAATACACAGGTGTGGGAAGGAAGAGAATGACACTTGCTTAAGTGGGTGTGGCAAATGGGGCACATTCATACACATGATAGAGATGCCTGGTAATAACGAAACATTGGAGGAGAGTCCCCAAGAGTACAACACTGGGTTTCACACTGGGACCTGGCACTGGCCTCCATACTCTTCAGGATGTGGGGGGGATAAACTTAAATTGGAACCAGAAACTGTTTGTACCCTTGGGTCTGTCTCATTGTGGTACAGAGACAGTGAGGCACTGGGCTAATCCAAAGCTGCCAATCATATCAAATGGCAGAGCAACATGAAGGTATGTATGTGTGTGTATTATGTATATGTGGTATCGGTATAGCAAAACAGCACAAACAAAGCCAAAAAAGCAGTGGACCGTTGTATAAGGTTAAAGGCAAGCATAACTTCAACAAGTGATAGGAGCGGTAGCTGGTCATTGGATTGTTACTACATTGTGATCTAGTGGTCTTTAAAGAGGTGTATCTTCAGCTCTTTCCTAAATTTGAACAGCATTGGGGCACCCTTATAAATACAGGATGTTGTCCAGACCCTGGATAGATGGAAAAGGCCTTCTGCCTTATTTCTTTTTAGGGTAGGTCTACAAGACCGCGCAAGTGGTCTAGTTACGAACACTCTATTGTGAGCATACACAGGTCTTACAGCCCACCCATTGCTTACCTGTGGTTGGCTGTATTGTCACACTCATTTGCTTGCTTCTTACTCAATGTGTTGCCTTATCTTCTTATGTTTTTCCCTTCCCCGGAGCATAACCTCTTGATGATCATTTTGATTGGCTAACTTGTATCCTTCCGCTGCTTACATTTAAAGATACAACTTTTTTATTTTGTATTTAGTATTCTGTGGAGTATATATATTTGTTAGCTTTCTCCCTTTTGTGCTGCTTCACCTCTTACATACTAACTACTGTGGGATGTTGCAACCAACCCCTCCCAGCTTGACTGTAAAAGCACAGAAACAGTGTTATTCTTGCTGGGGTATGGCTGAAAATAAGACTTTTAGAATTTGTTTTATCTCCTGCATTGGTGCTTGGGGATGGGCCATCTGCTGCACTCACTCAGCTGGAGTCTGAGGCAGAAGCTTTACTTAGCAGGACTCTTCTAATGATGCTCATAAATCTGCTTCCGGGACTAGTGCGGATGATCAAATTGCTGAACCTTGTGGAGATTAAGATAGTTCTGGGAAGCATTTGACTTACATTCTGACACTTCCTTTTCATTTTAAATTCTGGTTAGAGTTTCCAGAGTAATAAAGATTTGAAAAATAAACCATGCCATTTATAAATAATTTATACAAGGAATTTAAAATACAGTTTTGATTTGGGTTTGCATTTCCTCCAGTATTTTTTTAAACAATGCTTTACAGATAAACATTGGCAAAGCCAGATACTTGGCACTCACATTATAAAGGCATGATGTATTGGCTTTGCCAATGCTTGTTTACACTTCATGGAATCCAGTCTAATGGTGGCCGTCTTCAGAGATGGTCAGCTTATCCACAAGACAAGCAGGAGTGCTGGGCAAGATGGCTTTGTCAATTATGCCGTTGGCTTTGAAGCTGGTCTAGCAGCAAATTGAGTTCTATCAGGAAATGGGTGATGTGAACAGATTTCTTCTGGCCCTGGAAGAGATGAGCTGTGGCATGTAGCATGCCACTAGGGGGGACAGTGTTGAGCCTGAGAGGCCATGGAGCAGCGTGTTACTACTATAGAGATGTGAGGGTATAAGAGCTCGAGCAGCACGTCTGAAGCCACTTTCTGGAAGAAACAGTTTCACTTTCCTCAGAAGAGTGAGCTGAGCTGGTACCAGGCTATCTTTGTGTTTTAAAACAATGTGTTCACTTTGGGTCAGGGTGGTGGCCATGTTTGTATGGCTCATGGTAGGAGAAAGTACAGTGTTTGGGGGAAGAGGACTCCCCAAAAAGTTCCACAAGATATAGGATGAAAGGATAGAATGCTGTGGATTGACATGAAATATAAAAGTAAGAACTCTGGAAAGACATTAAGGGTGGCACTGAATCTTGCACTGTGTGGTATAAAATGTGGAATATCACCACAATATATGCATTTAAGACACAGATAATTTAATGTATATTGCACAGTTATTATGGATCATTTGGCATCTCAGGATGGGTGTGCAGACCCTAAATGCTCATATCTCAGTGTTGTGGAAAGCTGCACGCAAAAAAGTTCACACGATTCAATTGTAATATCACTTTAGAAAGTAAAATATGGTTTAAAAAAATCATAGGCAATACGTTAGCAAAATATAATCCAAATACAATTTTGCACAATCTAACAGGCATAAATATAAAATCTACTCTGTAGCGTTTTATGTTAGGAAAGAACAAGTGCAATGTAACCAATACCCCTGGTTTTCAACATAAAATGTTTAATTCCTAAGACTACTGTTGGTCCTTACTCAAATTCAGATTTTCACCCGCAAATTTATGAAACATGATCAAATAGAAATAGTAAGCTCGGCAGCCCAATCAACGAATCCGACTGAATTAGATGAATGTATCAAAGTGAAAAGCAATTAGGGTATAGATACCTCTACCGTGAACCAAACGGGATACGACTATAAAGTAAAGTAACATGAGATACTTGCCCCAAGATTTACTTTTTATTTTAATTGATATATTTAGTGCGAATGCTGCATCTTAGCAGCTTGAAGCTACCTTTCCGGACGGGAAGGTGGAAGGCTACAGAGGAAACAGGAATGGGCCGCCAGCTGGTGTGGCTGGAGAAAGCAATCAGTGTATGTCAACAGAGTAAGTGAGTGGAGTTCTACCTTGTACTTTTGGATTTCAGACTCAAAGCTGAGACACAACAGGAGTGAGATTTAGAAGCCAAATCTTACATGTCAAGAATTTTACCCTTATAATGTGTTTACCTTGTTGCAGGGATGTCGAATCATAAAAGTGTAAGCGATAACAGAAATTACACCACACACATTGTAATCCCCAAACTGACAACACTGGGTTGAGCCCTTGTCCCACCCTTCACCTCTCACAGCCTTTCATTTGTTGCTGCCGGTCCATGGAGTGAAAACTAAAGAAAGTAAACATAGATCTTACGGCCCTTCTTCTTGTCATGACTCTTGAAGCCAAGGGTAGCACGGATTGTGCCAGTGAAACCTAAGGTTGAGCCAGAGATAGTGGCTACACCAAACTGATGTCCATACTTCCTCCTTCAATGGACAAAGATGAACTTTATTAAAAGAAGCTAACTATAGGCTACTGGGCAACTGAGGTTAGGACGTCCCAGTGAGGTTTTCAGGGACTCAGTCATGGATTTCTATGTGAGCTATGCAGAGGATTTTGAGGTCTATGTGTTGCTTGACTGGGAGCCAGTCAAAGGTTTGTTGGTAGGGCCAATGTGCTCACAGGTTGATTTGTGATATTTGGCTCTTTCATCTCTGTTCAGTGCTTGGTGGAGAGCTCAGTGTTAAAAATATTGCAGTGATGAAAACTGGACAGTACCATTATTGAGACCGGCCCATCCATGGAAAAAATGAGGCGTCATGGAAAAATCAATCCAAGACATAGAAAACAGAGATATCAAAATAACGGTTAATGCAAGATTTACAGCAAACATTGGTGCTATGGTTCCACACTAAACACAAGGCAGGGAAAAATGCTCAAGCCTAGAGATAGAAACGCCTCCGTAAAATCATCCTATAACTTAGATGATCCCTACCAAATATAGGAGGGAAAGGGGGTAAATACTTTACCCACAACAAATTATATCAATGGGGAATAGCCACAGAAAACAAATTTCAGTATGCAAGATCATCTAGAAGAAAAATGAGGGACAAAAGACGACTGCCACAGTATAAATGCAATTACCATGCAACACTATAAAGTATTAAATCAAAAACAAATGTAGAGGCGTTCCTTGAAGATTTGTGACATGCAAAACTGGCGTGCTGCAGAAACATATACCACACCTAGGATTTTTTTATTTTTATAAATGATTTTTTATTGTTTTTGACAAAATAACATCCAGAGCATTTGCATAATAATCGGGGTATATGATTGACAATACAAATTAGCAAGAAATCGAATGGCTTAGGTAGGGGCAGAAGGAAACTCATAATCAATTAGTATTTCAATGGCTAGCACAAAAAGAACAAATAGTTGATTTTGTGCAGGAGAATTCAAAACCTCTCTGTCAATGACGCCAAATAATATGATTAAACAAGAACACTTAAGAGGCCCCAATATGCAAGTTCTCTAAATCCACAGGTTTAAACCAATGAAGAAGTACTTTTTACCCTCCAGCACGCGCTAGAATCAACATATAGTAATTAACAGTAGTGTTTCAAGATTCCACAGATTCTTTTGGTCATGTGTTCTGGAGTCGTCAACAACTTTCCAAGAGAAACTGTGCCTTGAAATGCCTACTCCCCACACCTTAGTGGGATATAGGAGTGTTGACATTTCCGCACTAGTGACAGACATCTCCAACCTCAGAAAACTATTTATGACTGACAGGAAAAAAGGTAACTTCTCTTCTGCTCCACATTGGACTTTGCGGTCTCCCTATACTTTTATCTGCGGTTTCTTTTGACTGAATCTGGAATTGTCTGCATACTATTCTTGTTGATGTTTCTGCATGTTCGCTGGCTGTGTACGAAATGTGACATAATGGTGTCCCTGTTGCTGTATCCTTTTTTTTTTACAGATATATGTAGGGCTTCTGCCCAAATGCCACAGGAAATGCCAAATAAAATCTGTTTTGAAAAAAAAGGTAACTTCTGTCATAAACATATATTTACAATCAAATGCATCTTTATAAATAGGCCCCATAGTCCTAAAATACATTCAAATCACAATATAAATAGTATAAGAAATTGGAGCATGCCTACATGTACTGAAGACAGAAGTACATGAACATTATTTGTGATTTCCGCCTCTGCCATAGGACTGTGAGCATCCAGCATGTACTATCCTTAGTTCCTTTGCAAATGCTCACAAATGTGCTTTTCTACAGACTTATTAGAATTAAGGGCTGGGCACTGAAAAAAGAAGGAATTAAGCACAAGGAGGAAATGTATTTGTAAATGTTAGTACTTATACACCTATCTACCTGAATTCCCTACTTGAGGGCAAATTTTAAAATGAGCATCAATCCTGAAGTTGTGCATAATAAATTGTTTTTATACTGCGTTTTTTTTCCCTGAGGATTGTGCTTCTAAGCACTATATATAACAGGTATTACTTCTATATGGAATTTGTCAGAGCCTTACTCCTTAGCAACAAAATCAAGATCCACCAATGTGTCGAAACATACTCAACTCTCCCTTAAAATCTCATAGACAAACAACATTCAATGTCTCCTTTGATGTGTTAAACTAATCCAGAATTGGCTGTAAAGTACCTACCTGAAGCTCAGCCCATCTAAAAGGAGTTCCTCCTATTTACCAACAGCTTCAAATTCTGACTCCGACATGAAGCCGGAAGGCTTCATCCCTCAGTTGACTGTCAATGCAAAATCTCTGGGATTCACCCAAATCTCATCAACAAACACTTGACAAGGCTACTGTAAGGCCTACAACGTATATATTCAGGAGTGCTTGCAGGCCACGCATGGGGTAATCCAAATCTTAGAAACTTCCAACTCCGGGCAAGGCATGCATGTGCAATTTAACCTGCAAGTCGAGTTAAGAAGCAAGCTTTAGTTCATCACTTCTTTATAGCCTGCTTTTCAAGCAAAATAATTAACCATCCCGAGACTTCTAGATCCCTCTCTATAGTGGTCAAAGGTACCAAAATACTTAGTGCTTTTGGCTGAAAAAATAGGAAGCACTAAAAAGTGGGGATCTCGCTTTTGGCTGTCAGTGCATTTTGAATTCAATGACTAGATTGTGAGATCTTCTGTGACTGTCCTGCCAGATGGTGAAAGGGTGGGGGATACACTTGAGGATTACGCAAGAGCTCCCTATATACTTGGACCGGTGTGGGGCCGAGTAGATCACTTGCCCTGTTTGTTTTTGGGTTCTTGGATTTGTATCACTCTGGATTTAGACTTTTGATGGTAGAAGCAATGGTGTAAGGCAAAATGATGACCTCCCACTTGCATAATGCAGTGTGGGGCGTTCGAGACTACCATACATCAGGTATTCATAGGCCTTAGGCTGAATGGCGGAACCAACTGTAGGAAGGGACACCCATGCACCTCATAGGTGCATGTGGTACACCCCTAGGTGCCACCCGGAAACACCACCAGCTGATCCGCGCCGCCAAGAAAACAGCATTCAAAGACCGGTTGGACAACAACGCACACAACTGCAAGGAACTCTTCAACATCGTGAAAGAGCTTTCCAACCCCAGCGCAGGAAACAACGACATCACCCCATCGCAAGACCTCTGCAACTCCCTCGCTTCATACTTCCACAACAAGATCGCGGACATACATAACAGCTTCAACAACCAACCAACGCACACCACGACCGAACAACCACCCCCCACCACCACCCTCCACGCCTGGACCCCGATCAGCACCGAAGACACCATCCGCACGATGAACTCCATCCACTCCGGATCACCGACCGACCCCTGCCCTCACCACGTCTTCAACAAGGCCGACGCTGTCATCGCACCCCACCTGCGAGACATCATCAACACTTCCTTCGACACCACCATCTTCCCTGAGAGCTGGAAGCACGCCGAACTCAGCGCCCTACTAAAGAAACCTACAGCGGACCCCACCGACCTCAAGAATTACCGCCCCATCTCGCTCCTCCCGTTTCCAGCCAAAGTCATCGAGAAGACCATCAACAAGCAGATGGCCGCCTTCCTCGAGACAAACGGATCCCTCGACCCCTCACAGTCCGGCTTCCGAGCCAATCACAGCACCGAGACCGCCCTCATCGCCGCCACCGATGACATCCGAGCCCTGATGGACAATGGAGAAACAGCGGCCCTCATCCTCCTAGACCTCTCTGCGGCATTCGACACGGTCTGCCACCGCACCCTAGTACGGCGCCTCAGCAACATCGGAATCCAGGACAAGGCGCTGGACTGGATCATCTCCTTCCTCGACGGAAGAACACAGAGAGTCCGCCTACCACCGTACAAGTCAGAGGCCTCCGAAGTCACCTGCGGCGTCCCTCAAGGATCATCTCTGAGCCCCACCCTCTTCAACGTCTACATGAGCCCCCTCGCGGCCATCGTACGCAAACACAACCTCAGCATAATCTCCTACGCCGACGACACCCAACTGATCCTCTCCCTGACCAACGACCCCGCCGCCGCCAGATCCAACCTGCACGAAGGGATGAAAGAGGTAGCCGAGTGGATGACGACCAGCCGCCTGAAACTGAACTCGGACAAGACGGAGGTCCTCATCCTGGGCTCCTCACCCTCCGCCTGGGACGACTCCTGGTGGCCTCCCGCCCTGGGCACCGCACCCAAACCGACAGACCATGCACGCAACCTGGGCTTCCTCCTGGACTCCTCCCTCTCCATGACCAGGCAAGTCAACAACGTCTCCTCGGCGTGCTTCAACATCCTACACATGCTACGGAAGATCTTCTGGTGGATCCCCACCGAGACCAGGAAGACCGTCACCCAGGCCCTCGTCACCAGCCGACTGGACTACGGCAACGCCCTCTACGCCGGTACCACCGCCAAGCTCCAGAAGAGACTCCAGCGGATCCAGAACGCCTCAGCCAGACTCATCCTCGACATCCCACGAACCAGCCACATCTCCGGACATCTGAGAGACCTTCACTGGCTCCCCGTCAACAAAAGAATCACCTTCCGCCTCCTCACCCACGCACACAAAGCCCTACACGACCAAGGCCCGAGCTACCTCAACAGCCGAGTCAACTTCCACGCTCCCAAACGCCACCTCCGATCAGCCAACCACGCCCTCGCCGCCGTCCCCCGCATCCGAAGAGCGACTACAGGAGGAAGGTCCTTCTCCTACCTGGCCGCCAAGACCTGGAACTCCCTCCCTACCGACCTGCGCCTGACCCAAGACCACCTCTCCTTCAGGAAGAAGCTGAAGACCTGGCTGTTCGAGCAGTAGCGGCACACCCCCTCCCCCCCCCCCCAGCGCCTTGAGACCCTACGGGTATGTAGCGCGCTTTACAAGTGTCACTGATTGATTGATTGATTGAAGGACAGGCAAAAAAAGGGGCTTGTTAAAGTGTTTGCACTTATTGCCGGCCTGTGTTGGGCTGGCTCTTGCACTGCAGGTGGTAACCCTAGTGCCTCCAGATGGAGTCTGGGCAACTGTTTAAGATATAGGTTATGAAAACAAGGAGGCCATCCGTGGACAACCATGAGCAGGGTGGCCCCTGGACCCTTTGCCTAAGAAAGAGAAAGTGAGAGCAATAATAGAATGCGAGGACAGATTTAGGACAATGAGGTCAGCGAAAGCGTAAGGAGGCTATGACGTCCAGGGAGGACCAAATGTTGTGAAGAGTGGGCTGTGGAGCTACAGAAGGTCGCTGATTTGCTCTTTATAGGAGGAGGGTGGCATAGAAGAATTAAGACTGCAGCATTTTGTGAAGGCATTTAGTAGTGTGTAAGTTGATACAGCCAAGCAAGCGAAAATGCAGTCATTATCTTAACTCTCCACTTACTGCAAAAGTCAACCAAACGCGCTTTGGTGGTGTTTTTGTTTACCGCCCACTGTAAGGGCAGAACCTGTCACGGAGGCAGCTTTGCCTAGGGCATCTCCTGGGCTCGGTTCAGCACATCTTGCGAAGGAGGAGAGGGTGTGGAAAGTTCTGTCACAAAGACAGCCTACGAAGCAGCAGCCGCGAGCCGCCCTTCCCACGCATTCCTCCAGACACCGCTGAGGCGCGCGCACAATACAGCACAGTGCGCCACGCTGGCTCAGGGAACAACTATTCTACACAGACAGCCAGACCGGTGACGCTGCTTGGTATGGAGGATTACCGATTAAACAGTATACGGTTAAATAAAGTACAATTCCAAGATATGCAGCTCCTATTAAATAATTAAATGTTTAAAATAGTTTAGAAAGCCGCGCCGGAGACACAGAAGCTATTACCGTGAGTTAATGATGAAAAATAGCACTTAGAGCTCTCACTGACTGGGCGACGCATAATTGCCTTTATTTTGCAAAACAATCAAGCGGCAGTGAGAGCTATAGTGGGTGCAAATGGCCCCAGCAGTTTTTTGGCATGTTATTTTCTTCTTGCTTGATGGGTTGACTTCAGAAGACTAAAATCAAACCTCAAGCTAATGATTTTACTGCTAGTCAGCTACTTTTCAGCACGGCGTTGTACTGTACGTGCAGTGTACTAGATTTTGAGCTATTGGCATTGTAAATGAGAATGCCTTTTATTGATGTGTTTTTCAAAGCAACACATATATAAAAGGCATTGTCATTTCTAATGCTAATAGCTCAAACTCTCGCAAATGCGAGACCATTTTAATGGTGGCCGCGCCCCTTTCTTTAGACGCTGCGCGTATATTCAGGTTACAATAAGCAGCGTCTAAAGAAAGGGGCGCGGCCACCATTAAAGTAAAAGCGCTTGTGGGGCGCTTTTGCACTAAGTGTAAAAATAACTAAATAAAGAAATCTTTTGTAGCGCAGCCGCTAACGTGAAAGCGGCCCAGCTGTAAATTAAATAAGTAAGCGCGGCCACTAAAGTGAAAGCGGACCGCACCGTAAATTAAATAATTAAATAAGCGCGTCCACTATAGTTAAAGTGGGCCACGTTGGAAATTGAAAAATACATGACTAAAAACAATATAAAATGTGGAAGCGTGCTGTGACGTCGTGGGTGGAATAAGGAAGATCATTAAAGAAAATAGTGCTTACTGACTAGATAAAGCAGACCGTGTAACAACACAAGTAAAAAGTCCAGTCGTTATGGGAGGTTACAAATGCAGACAAGACGGTACCAAGGAGGGACTACTAAGCCTATACACAAATGAAAAGTAACGATTTCGAAAGTACAGTAACAGGAGCCAATTGAAAAGATGGGCGAGAAATGGGCCATACCTCAATACTGCATGCCACGCAGAGCAGTGCATATGCTGCTCAGGCTCGACCTAAAAAGTGGAGCGTGCAGCGTAAGGGCCAGAGCTGCCGAATTTGGAGCTAATGAACCAGGTTCGAGTCTCGGCGTTGGCTCAATATCCTGTGATTCTGGGCAAATCTCAATCTCCTCATAGCTACAAAACATTAATGTATCCTTTTGTAATGTAACTGCTGCTCATTTAAAGCGCTCCAATACCTTTGAATTGAGTTTGCGCTATATAAAACTGCAACAAACAAAAAAACGACGATATACTCTCATAATGAGAGAACACCTTGCATAGCAAAAGTCCAAGGAAAAACCAGCACTCAAAGTACAACTAAAACATATAATGGTTCATAAAAGCAAAACAGTAGGGTTATTTCATCAAAATCATAGGCAGAGCATCAGTAATATTACACGCTGTTTAGTTGCAGAATAGTAATAACAACATATTTTAAAAAATCCTCTGAGAGCTGTTGTCAATTATTTCTAGCCATGCTTTACACATACCTGCCAACTTACAAAATCACTTCACTGTTTGAGGAGGGGCGGGGCCTTGGAGCGGGCAGGGCCTGGGGCCAAGAGCTATCTAAGAGAAACTCTGCCCCTCAACAAGCCCTCCCCATCCCCGCCCAAAACCCCCCCAAAATAAAGTGTCATTGAGGTGGTCGCCCACGTCCTGAGGTATTTTCACACTTATTAATGGGGAGGTAGACGGGTCGGATTATAAGGAGTGATGGCTTTGAATATTATGCAGCTGATTTTGAACATCATATGTGTTGCAAGTGGCTCCAATGGACTTCCATCAGGATTAGGGTGATGTGGTTGTATTTCTTCAGGTCCTGGAGGCGTGGTGCAGTGTGTAGCATGTACTAAAAGGCAGCACATGTGGCGTTCCAGGAGGGTGCGGAGCAGGGCATTGGCACCCTCCCAATGCAAGTGTACAGGATTAGAGGGAGCAGGAAGAATTCATCATTAAAAAGTGAGGACATGCTAGTAACAGTAGAATTATAAATCTCGAATAAATTCAAGACATGATATAACAGGATGCACAGGACAGAAGCACAAGGGAAGATCAAACCAGGCAAATCTAAAAGACAGTCAACACAGAACACTAAGATGCAAGTAAAGAATTGTTTTTGCTAGTCCCAAGAGAAAGTGCTAGGATAAGAACTGACTAAGCAGCATGGCACAGAGTATGGAAGGGAAACAGCCATTACAATGTGGCTGGTTCCATGCATGCAATTACAACGCGTAGCCTTTATTATGCATTTTTTTGACTATGCATATGCTTTTACCGTGCATGCCTTTACAGCGAATGTCTTTGTGCAGGTATGTATCGGAAAGGCATATGTGTAGTAGTAAAGGCATATG
Source organism: Triturus cristatus (assembly GCF_964204655.1). NCBI lineage: Eukaryota > Metazoa > Chordata > Amphibia > Caudata > Salamandridae > Triturus > Triturus cristatus. The sequence continues at coordinate 332,465,920 of NC_140582.1, forward strand.
TGTGGAAACAGCCGCTTTTAGTAGGCAATCCACATCGTTAGAACAAACAGAGAGACTCTTCTGCTTCCTCACAATGCCCCTGAGAGGGGAGAGGTAAGGGGGATTGGGCCTGGGGCAGGGGGCTACTATTTTAGGGGTTTGGGTTAAAGAAGGGATGGGTATGGGGAGCGTAGGGGTAGTGTTTTAGGGTGGGGAAGGGCTGGTGGCCGATAGGGGGGCGCAGGAGTTGTGGTTTAGGGTTTAGGTTATGGGAAAGGCTGAGGCCAGGGGGGGTCGTGCAGGGTTAAGGGTTTAGGGAGGGGTCGGGTGAGTTCGCGTAGGTGTAGTGTTTTAGGGTTTAGGGCCCGGGGATGGGCTGGGGGCAGGCGAAGGGTTTATGGGAAGGGTATTTTTCTAGAAGGGTTGGGGGCCGGGGTGGAGTACACCAGGGACCGGACTAGGGTTTTGGGTAGGGATCATGGAAACCTTTCCCATGCATATGATTTTAACATACATGCTTCTACAACGAAATTCGTTGTAAAGGCATGCGTGGAAAAGGCATATTCGTTGAAATAACATGCGTGGTAAAGGTTTGCGCTGTAATGGAATTCGCGTTGTAACGCATGCGTGGAAAGGGAATACTATGAAACAGGATTATCTCTATGATGATGATGAAGATTGAGGTAGAGCACCAAAGATCAGATACAATAGCAATCATTTAAAAAAAAAAAAAAAACACGCCCAGTGACATTAATAAATAAAGTGCTAACATGGCTTTTACACCATTATGCTCTAATCTGGTGCATGTCGGTCTCAGCCAGGGGAAGCACTGGACAACAATAACTGGCAGACTGTGTCAATCAGGATGTCCATGCTACCAAGTCTTGATCAGGGCTGGACAGGCTTCTTATTCCTCAGGGCATTTGTTTGGTGGGCTGGAGCCCTGTTAAAAATCACACGAGGGTCCACAACGCATATGTTTAAGCGCAAGCTTTATTTGATGCAGCACAGTACCGGTCCCAGCAGATAATGACCACACAACCTTACATCACCAAGCTCTTTTAATTCTAGAATAATATTAACAGTCTATGACCATAAAGTTTTAAAGGAAAACATGCATTACATGGATGGGAACAATGTAAGTAATATAACAAGCCCATGGAGGCCACTTTTGAAAGTGGAGGCCCAGCGTCCTTTCTGGTGCTGCAGTCACTTTCCCCAGCTCCACAAGATTTATTCCAGCAGGCACGGGGAGGCTTCAAGAGGGGTATGACGAGAGGGATGGAGGGGAAGTTAAAGAGAAAGCGATCAGAGAAGGAGAGAGAGAGAATGAGGGGGGTGGAAAAAGAGAGACAGGCTGCAACTCTACAATAGCAACCCTAAAAATCAAGTTCAGGGCTAGTCGGGGAAACAAAAGCAGCATTGGCAAAAGTGCTCAAATCTGCCTAGCTCCCTTCATCTCCTCTCCGTTTGGCATCTGCCCCCTGCCCTCCCTTATGTTGCTTCTGTGTCCTCCCTGCATGCTCCCCAACCTCCCCTATGTTGTTTCTGCATTTCCCCCCTGTAAAATTAGTGAATGCTTGAATGAAGAGGACTCCAGTGTAGAAGAAGTAAGTTTAACCCATAAAAATAGGTCTCATCCATCCAGTGGGCTGTCGGTGCACAATTGAACACTTAACTACTAAACACATGCATCACCAGGTTCTATCACCATGGTGCTGCTCAAATGAATACAATACATGTTAGATCTAAGAAGATGCATAAACAATAAGCACAATACTACACAGCTTCCCTCTTTATAAATTCAAACACAAACAAAATACAATATGAAAAAATTGAAGACATTATCTTCTGTTTTGCTCCATAGCATAGTCCGCAAATTTTGACGGTAGTCTCACTTCTTTTCTCTCTCAAAAATCGTTCCTCTTTTTGTGGAGGTGAAGTCGTAGGAGGACTAGGTAAGGTCGTAGAAGGACTCTCATATTCTCCTACTCCATGTGGAGTTGATTTTGTGAAACTTTTGACAGAATCAGAATGATTACATTCACTCTGTTTAAACAGATTTTCCTTTACAACTACAACTCTATTGAGATTCCATATACGTGAATCTTCAGTTTTAATAGCATTAGTCAACACGTTTATTGCTTTATGCGGTTTCTTTAACAAATTAGATGCCTTCCTTCCTAACAGAGCTCTAATCATTACCCAATCTCCCACTCTCACAGTAGTGACTTTAACAGACTTTTTTGAGTTAAAGTTCGACTTCCTAGCATTAATTCTTTGAGATGCTTTAATTCTCCAGCTACCATCAGATGTAAGTGGGCTTTTTTTAGATTCTGCTTTGTTTACCCAACGAGGAGCAATAAAAGTGCTAGGGTACCTTTCCCTAAACAGCTCAAAAGGAGTTCTTCCTGTGATGGCATGTGGGGAAGCTCTATACACTTCAACCTTCTTATTGATTTCTTCTTTCCAATCTAAATTTAATTGTTTGGCCATGGCAATGGTTTCTTTTAATACTCGGTTAAAGCGTTCTACCCTTCCATTTGTCTCGGGATGATCAAAAGAGCCCCTCTTATGTTTGATGGCACAACATTGCAAAAACTTGTGGCGAGAGGCAAGCCTGGGAAATGGGTAAAGGTGTGGGGCCCCTGGAACTCCTATCGCGGCGGGATCTGTACCCCGCCACTGACGCCCGACTTGGCGGCGGCCCCGTCTCCCTAGTCTGCACATTCCCTTGATCCTGTGTTATCGTGACCACTTTGTCTCTGCCCCTGCCCTTCCCCCCCTCCTATTCTTGTAGATTGGTAGGGCCCTCCCGAGGGGAGCACATAATGTTGCCTAGACTTTTGCCGCCTTGTGGGTTTGTTTTCCGTTTTTCATTTAAAATGAAACCGCCATTTGGGATGTTTGGGCAATGTAGCCGCAAATGATATTTTTGATCTGTGGGACTTTTACTGCTTGCCGCTTGTGTTTATAAATGTGTTTTATGGTCTCACAGTCTACTAGCGGCCGGCCTGAAGGTTGTAGGCCCATACTTGTATATCTCTTGAACTTTGTAATAAAGGTTTCACAAAAAAAAAAAAAAAAAAAACATTGCAAAAACACTTCGATCTCTTTAGAGACTAATTGAACTCCATTATCAGTCAACAATGTACCAGGTAGTCCTTCTTTCCCAAAGACTTCTTTAAAGAATAAGGTTACATGTTTTGTTTCAATGCCTCTCGTGATCTTAATGTCTGGCCACCTAGAATACAGGTCAATGAGCACCAAGACATCACTTCCATTCCCTTGTATGGGACCCATTATATCAAGTGAAAACCTCTTATTAGGCGTTCAACATGTAAATCCATACCAGGCCACCAGTAGTTCAGTCTTTCTTTGGTTTTAGACATTCCTTGGTGTCCTGAATGGGCTAGATTCAGCAACTCACTACGGAGAAACAAAGGAGGAATACGTCTAGTCCCTCTATATAAAAGTCCCTTACTCTAGGAGAGTTCACTCCTGACATTCCAATATTTCTCACAATCTCCCTTAGCTTTAGTGTTCCAACCCCCTCTGACTAACAGTAATAAATCCTGTAATTCTTTATCTAAATGACACTCTTCACGCCACCTGCTTTCTTTAAAATCATCACACTCTATATTACACACCCATTCTTCCTGATCATCTTCAATAAGACATTGTTCTTTCTCATTATTCTTCACCAACCTTGAAAGGGCATCTGCTATCTTATTCTTGACTCCAGGTAAATATCTCACATCAAAATCATACTCCTGCAGAGACACAACCCATTTAGAGATTCTCCCTGAAATGCATCAAGACCTTTTTTCTTAAAAACTTTGCACAGGGGTTTATGATCTGTTCGCACTTCGAATTTGGTTCCCCAGAGAAGGTTCTTGAGTTTCCTTACCGCGAGGGCCTCTCACTCTATGACAGAGTAACGTAACTCCGCACCCCTGAGACTACGTGACAGAAACAAGATAACATTTTCTGAACTATCATCATTTTGCTTTAAAACCGCTCCTAAGCCCTTCATACTAGCATCTGTGATGAGAACAGAACTCTTGGAAGGATCAAAACTTTTTAACTTAGGAGTTCTTTTCAACATTTCTTTAATTTCTACAAATTCTGACTCACATTCCTATAACCAAACAAATTCAACACCCCTACAAAGTAATTTCCTCATATTGACACACCTTCCAGCAAAACCCTTTACAAATTTACTATAATATTCTTCCAAACCAAGAAACTTCATGAGTTCTTCTTTGTTGGCAGGCGAAGCTAACTCTTGTATGGCACCAACTAACTCACTTTTAGGTTCCACACCTTCACCAGAAATGGTGTGACCAAGATAATCAATTGAAAACCTCATAAACTTGCACTTGTCTAATCTAACCGTGAGGTTGAATTTATCTTTGTAAGACCTGTCTAAGTCTCAAATCATGTTCTTGCTCATCTTTCCCAAATATTAGCACATCATCCTGATAGATTTTAACCCCCAGCTGATCTTTAAGCACTTTTTCCAACGTGCTCTGAAATACTGAGGCTGTTGACACAAGCCCAAACAGTAGTCTTATGATTCTGTACGTCCCGAAAGACGTGATGAAAGATGTAAGATCTTTAGACTTCTCATCAAGCATAATCTGGTGATACGCAGATTTAAGATCGACTGTAGAAAAACTCTTCGCTCCCTTTAACAACATAAGCATGTCAGAAATCTTGGGAAGGGGATATCTATCCGCTAAAACTTGTTTATTAAGCTCTCTTAAGTCAATGCATAAACGAAGACTTCCATTGGCTTTCCTGGCGGCTACAACTGGTGCCAACCACTGAGTTCCTTCAACTTCCTCGATAATTCCTTCCGCTTTGAGTTTCTCTAACTCTGATTTCATTTCATCTCTCACGGCAATGGGCTCTCCCTGCACCTTCCCAGACACAGGTACAGCACCTCTAACTAATTGTATTTTGTGCACATAACCCCGAAGTCAACCTAGTTCATTCCTAAGTACACTAGGAAAATCCTTTTTTAACATTGCGGAGTAGCTCTCATCCGAGTCTTTTATAACTTTTACCTCATTTATATGGAAATTCTCTTTTAAGATAATAGGGGGATCACTATTGGGATCAAGTATAACACCTAAGTCTCTCTCGTGAAACCAATTAAGAATACTATCACCCTTTTGAGACACAGAATTTTCCAGAAACATACCTCCTTTTGTATTCAATCAAACCCCAGAAATATCCCAAGAGCTTTATGGGTTCGCCACCATAAGCACTGGGCCGGATGTCCGGTTTTATTATTCTCACATTGCCTTTGAGATGGTTTGTATAAAACAGTTTGGAGACTATGGTTACCTTTAGCTCCAGAGTCAAATAGAACTTTTGTCCTTGCTCCTTCAACCATTATCTCATCCTTTCTTGCTGCAGGCAGTAACTTGAGAAACAATTTGACCACAGTCAAAATCAGAACATGCATCACTATCACTATCACATTCATGAGTAATGACATTGACTTTCCCTTTGTGGATCTTCGCTTTACAGACTGCAGTGTAGTGTCCCCCTTTCTTACACTTAGAACATGTGGATCTCACTGCCGGTCACATTTTATCATTAGCCAAATGACCTATGTTTCCACATCTATAACACCTAGGTTGAAACACACTTTTCTTTTCAGACTTAACATAAATAGTTTTCCTCAAACCTTTTTCTTTAGAGGAACTTTTCACTACATGAACTGTATTATCTTTCACCTCACTTTCGGTAATAACTTGCACATATTTCTGACAATGTTCAATTTGCTTAGACGTTATGAGCACCTCATCCAGGGAGGGATCAGCTTTTTGCCATAGATCATCCTGCACTTTTTCAACATTACAGCCCAACATATATTGATCCCTTATTATCTCTTCTAACAACGCACCAAACTTACATGACAATCCTAACTCCCTCAATGCTGAGACATAGATTTCCACGTGTTGTATTCCGCTTTAGGTGTCCGTATATAGGTTTTCCTGAAACATGTCCTTATATGGGCACGATTCGCATTGCCCTTATTTAGGCATAAGATCCCAGTCCTTATTTAGGCATTAGCCATACTATCCAAATACAGGCATGGTCACCTACATCCGTCCACCCCAACGTCACAACGAGTTCCTAGAAACCAGACCCATAAGATCTTGGGAGTTCCCCTAACACAGGATTTTTGATTTCTCCAAGAACTCATTTATTATGCATGAACCGCTATTCCTTAAGGGTTCATTTCTGGCGTCTTCCTCTGCCCGACTTTACGTCAATGCTAACATTCCAAGGCACCTACCAGGTATAAATATACCTTCCCTTGCCCAAGCAAGTGGGAGGAGACCTCGACTTTAGAGGAACCTGTGTCCCGGCCTGACGCACTGACAAGAGACGCTGTCATCCCTGCTCGCAAAGAATTCAGCTTCCAGTGTTCTGACTCCCTTTGCGGGGTGTTACAGTTCGAGACCCGGAAAGAGATTCCCACCTCTCTCTCATTCTCAAGGTATGGAGCGGACTAGAACCTAGAGGGACACTTGGCATACCAGACTTGGCATACCAGACTATAGCCTACCATACTATGGAATACATCACCTACTTCTTACATTGTACTACACTTAGGTTAGGTACACTGGAGTAGAACTAGTTGGAGAAGCATCTTATGAGTACTCGCATTTTTAGCTTATGTTATTTATGTATATATGTGTCATAGCTAAAAGATAATGCTAGCGCGGTATTATTTCTTTCTACTGCTTACGCTGTACATAATATATATCGCATACTGTCTTACGATTGTAACATGTCATATCTCTTACACGAGACACAAGAGTGTTCAATAAATCCTTTTATTGAAACGGCCGTCTATTCTTTCTGTGTAACTCTGAAGAAACTAAGCATGCACGATTAGCTGAGTGAAACTGTGATCTATTGTTTCCACAATTCTGAGAGTGTTCCGATTCTAAAGTGAAACAAAGTTGTCATGTTTATGCGGTTGCCAGAAACTACTCCCTTCTTGTTTACAAGGAGTTTATAGTGGCCTCTGAGTTAGCTGGCACAAAGTAATTAAGTTTAATGTACTCGATAGGGGCATACTGACCTCAGTCCTATGCCAAATCTATATGGTATATTATTCCACTGCACAGAGCCTATTAGGGAAATAGGAACTACACTACCTGGTGCCCAACGTTTGGTAAGGCACTAATTTAACACTGGATACTGAGCAACTCAGTCGTGCTTTTCTCAGAGACCCCTACTCACATACTCCATAAGATGTCTGGAGGGGGTAGGGTTAAGAATCTGCCAAAGCTGAATAGGACAAAAACTCCTCTACGTATATTAGCTGTTTGGTTTGCTCAACGTTGAAGGATACAGTGTTCCAAAATATTGTGCACCTTATCTTTGCTTCCTTGAAACTTGTTCTACATTCTTTCAAAAACAATGTCCCTTAACGGGGATACTGACACCGAGAACGGTGTAGCTGCGGCTGACCCAGTCATGACAGCTTTCAATTTTATAGGTTTAAATTAAACCGATGAGGGTGTTATAAAAATCCCTCCAAACTTAAGAAGAGCCATCACTCTAAAACGTATAAAACACGGCCTAACTGCAAGAAGTGGTAGAGCAGTTTTCGTGATCGAGGCACACAAATCCTTTCAGACAGAGGTATTCTACTCATAGATTGTATTCTCAGAATCAAATCCAGTAAGAAAAGTATTTCACTTCTTTAAAGTAGATGAACCACCTGAGGAATATATTCCTTTCGAGGATATTGAAATTCCACTCACATACCAGGAGCATTATCTCTGGTTTAAAGGCACCCTAAAACATCACAAAAACATTACCAGGCTCGGTCCACTAGTTAGACTAGGAGCAATTTGGCCGATTTTAGCCAGCTACACACCTCATCCTGATATCGAAGAGATGTCAGACGAGGAATTACTTACTCAACTACAAGAGTTAATAAACATTTATAGACAATTAGTCCAATATGTCATGCGGACTTTCACAGTCCAACCACCAATAACCGTTCCAAATCAAACCCCTCAACAAGGGTACACACTAAAAATTCCATTCTGGATAGCTAAAAAAATTACTCAAATCGAAGCAGTATTTCCAAATACTAGCCCTTATGAGAAACACAGAATCCTAACAATCTGTTTACCAATGGGGATCACACCACAACTGGAAGACTGCACCACTTGGGGTACAGTCTTTGCTGCCATCTATACTGAAACACATGGTGTTCCGTCAACTGCAGTAATACCAGATGTCCTGAAACAAATTCAAAACGAATTTAGGTATGAAATTACTGAACAACTTCGACCAGGTCTCAACAATAAGATTATCTAATATTAAAGGGGAGGCAGCATCAGTGGCGATCCGCCAACGCTTAAGGGAATTTGATGTAACAGAACATCAACATGAACTACCCAGAATAATAGAAAAATCTTAGGCAGAATTAGGCAGAGACAGTTTGGGTGGAAAACCTTTGAAGCCAAAACTATCTGAAGGTCCTGAGAAGGACTCCATTAATCAAAATCCTACATCTTCTAAAAAGAAGTGGGAAACTAATAAACAAAATTCAAAAGAGACACGTTCTCAATCTCGAGGTAGGTCTCCTCAAAAGGAGCCCCCTGAAAGGAGGTATAACCTCAGGAATAGGGATACTTTAAGAAAACCTGACCAGTATCAGGATACTGATCCACGTTCCTCTCGTACCTTCCAAATGTCGTCACAGACATCAGAAAGAAGAGGACGGTCAGATCACAAAGAAGAACGCGTGAAGGCCAAAGACGATCAACACGTTCAGAAAAATAAATCAAAACCTCAATTCACAAAAAAAAAGGTAGTAGGTCTGAAGATCAGACATGCAGAGAATACCGAGAACACAGCCCAAGAATGGAGAATGGGTTCAGATAATGCTGGACAGTGCAGTAGAAGTAACAATAGCTCACCAGAACCTGAAGGAACTTCTGGAGATAGTGGACTTAAATTAGTTCATCACAGTAGAGACTGTAGACACCAGGATTAGTACTCCACAAAAGTTATATAAAATAACACTCCGGATGGAGGGAGACATACCAAGAAAAGTGAAAGCACTCTTTTGGGAGAAACTTTCAAGGGGTTATGATATACTTCCAGCAAAACAGGACTGCCACCAAAATGTGTCAGGGAGTGCCCACATGGCGAGGACATCATTATGCCAGCCTTCTCTAACCATATTCCAATTCACCTAAAATATACTTATGCCAGGAAATGGGCAGTTGCCCAGGCCCCAGCATTATACAAAAATCATGTAGGATGGGATGAGGACTCACCTCATCACAAAATAAAGCTAAAAAATCAACCTACTGCACAAAGGCAGTACCCAATAATGCAAGAAGCTAAGAAACAGGTCAGGGAGATCTTAGATCAACTTGAATACCAAGGGGTGACTGAAACATGCGCCTCTAAAATGAACAATCCTTTGTTTCCTGTATCCAAACCAGACAATACATATCGTCTAGTTTTGGACTCTTGAACACTTGTTCCAAAACATTTGCAGTGCAAAATGCACATAGTACAGCATTAATGAATAACAGTGTGCGTAAAAAATATAAAACCACATTGGACATTTCAAATGGTTTCTTTTGTCAAAACATAGGACCTGAAAGCAGGTACTTAACAGCTTTCTCAATAATGGGTACACAGAGTCAATTCTGTCGACTCCCACAAGGGTTCAAAAACAGCCCGGGGTTATTCTCAGCCAAGGTAACAGAGTTACTACAAATTTATGATGACGAGGGATTCCCATATGTCGATGACATCTATCTGACAGACGATGACCTAGATAGGCACTTGACCAGGGTGAATACCATTATACTGGGCTTCGCCTCTGAGGGCTATAAATTCATCTTTAAAAAATCCAGAATTGGCCATATCAATGTCCCTTTCCTAGGATATGAGCTTTCCAGTGAAGGAAAAAGCCTGGCAGCTAACTTTTTAGAAACTTGTGCGCTGCTCCAACCTCCAAAAACGCTGAAACATTTACAATCAATCTTGGGCTTCCTAAATTTTGGAAGAGCCTACATTCTATATTACACAGAAAGGGTTAAACCTCTCTACGAATTAATCAAACCTGATTTTGCAACAAAACATTGGAAACCGGAACACACAGACATCCTGCGTTCACTCCAAGCTAACATGTTAGCAACAAATCACTTACAAACATGCGTAAATAAACGCAATTTAGTGATCCAAATAATTTCGGGTCAATGCGGATTCACCTATTTAACATTTAATGAGGGTGAAAAAGTACCAATAGCATACAAATCTCATTTGTATACACAAGCAGAAATGCGCTTCACTTCAACAGAAAAGATACTGACAGCAGTTCAAAACGCTGTTGCAAAAGAAGGAGCACTAGCTCAGGGAAAACGCATTATTGTCGTGACTCCAGACCCAGCCTTAGAGGCGGTTACAAAAGCGAGCATTCCGAATGCAAAAGCTTTACATCCTAGATGGATACAATGGGTTAATTCTCTTGCTGCAACAGATGTTGAATATGTTTTTGATCCCGATTTAAAAACAGAAGCGTTTCTGCAATACGAACATGAATGTCCTCTTGTAGTGAATGAGCCACTTTTGTGGTCTGACACCCTATGATGACCCTCAACCACCACCATTTTGTACTGACTTAAGTGTGTTATGTTACCCTAGCCTTAATGTAGGATGGGCTTGCATATGCCCGCTACTCTTCTGCCTTTTAGTGGAATAGTCTTTCCAAGAATAGAAGGTATGGGATGTTGAGGTGCAGTGTTGTGGGTGATGGTGCACACATGTGCTCAATGTTGGATACTGAGGGATTAAGTGTATAATGTTATTTGGGTTAGGTGAATTATGACTTTGACCTATTGGCTTTGACGTGGTCTAATGTCATTCTGCCTTCTGACTTTACCTTGCTTCAAACTTTTCTGTGTGCACAGTGGTGCTTGTAAATTGTGTGGATGAGAATTATAGGTGCTAACTATTGCCTTTGACATGGTTTCATGTCAACCTTGCTTTTCTGATTCCATCTTGCTTTGGGCCTTTGTGTGCATGGCTTAACTAACTTTCTGTGCCTGCACGAAGAAGAGGGCATGTTCTGCTCTGCCTCCTGTTTTTCGCATTTTTCTGACTAGAGAGAACTGGTTCTTATCAGAGGAATGTACATGGTTTGTCTTGGAGCCATAGCAAAGGCCTGATCAACTGTTGCTGTGGCCTTGGAGCAGGCTGGTATGGGCTCTCATGAGAACGAGGGAGTGAGGCTTGCTAGAGGCTTCGCTGTGTTTGAATTTGTATTAAAAAGGGGAGCCTACACTGGCCTGGTGGAAGTTCACGCCGTGGAGCAGACGTGCTGTCACGTTAGAGTGGAGGCTGGTGTCACCTCTGAGCTTTCGCCCGGTTAAAGCAATGCACTCCCCTTGAGCGAAGTGGGGTGAAATGATGGAGCAGTAGGTGAGGTGTCTCTGCTACTAACTGTCTCTTGATTCTTTACTGATTCTCTCCTATCCTTCTTATTTTCTGATTCTTATATCCATACATATATAGTTCTACATATTTATATTTGCTTTGATTGTGTATTTCAATCAGTTATTTGATATGTGAGAGTCTGCCATGATCAATATATTCGGCCTTCCCGTGATTGAAGTATTGTGTTAATAAATTCATATATTTGAATTCGTCTTTTCCTTGAAGCAGGAGGTGTGGACTCTTCTTGGCCAAGTATTCTGTTGTAGAAGGATGGGTGAATTCCCTTCTAGCAGGTAATTGTGTTATAGGAAGTTGTTCTACCACTGGCAAGTGATATGTAAAATATATCTCGCTCTAGAGAAGTGTTGTGTGTGTTACCTTGGTCTAGAGGAGACTCATATGTTATATTGTTTTCTTGCCTTGCCTTTGGGGGAGTGTTGAAAGTTTGCCCACCTTAGGAAGTGCTGTGTATATGTTATATTCCATAAGTTTGGAACTGATATTCTCTCCCTGGGAAAGTGACGGTACATACCTTGGTCCAGGGGAGATCTGAGCATTACACCTCTGCCCACTGAAATTCTGCCTCTCGATCAGTACGAATTTATAATTTATACTGACGGATCAGCACAACCCGCTACAGGGAGTAAGCAAGCTTACAGTGCAGCGTGCGCAATCGTTAAAGGTCGCATGCACAATGGTAATTTCCGACCAATGGTCACTAAAACTCAATCTCTAGGAGATTGTACAGCTCAGCGAGCTGAACTACAAGCATTCAAACTGGCACTTGAGAATACAGATCTCGAATTCCCCACACTTATAGTGTGCGATTCCTTTTACTGTGTCCAGTCATATAATGAATATTTACAGAATTGGCTTCAAAAAGTATTCAAAGATGCAAAAGGTGGCACAATAAAGCATAAAAGGCTTTGGGAAAAAGTAGTTCAGTTGAGAAACGAACTACCAAAAGCTCACGTAATACACACGCTGAGTCATCAACGTGATGGCGTTCACGTTGCAGGGAATTCATTGGCTGATGAAGCCGCAAAGGGGGCTGTTCAGATGGCTTCCGTAGCTGCGATCACTCATTCAAAAACGAGAATAGACAGTGAGATATTGTTGACTGTCAATGCTTCAAGCAAAGGTAGTGGTGCAGCGTTACCAAATAAATTTCCACTCAAGTACTCTTATGTAATTAATGCGAACAACGTTCCTTTTGCTCAAATCCCTGGAGTGGGGGATAGGGTAATTCCAAACATGGAACGTAGAGCAGCTTTGATTTATGAAGCACATCTTGGCGAGGGTCTGTCACATCAGGGGATCTCTAAAACCATATTAACATTAAAATAGATGTACTGGTGGCCTGGAATGAATACACTGATTCACATCTTCATCAATGACTGCAGAGACTGCAATAGACAGCGTAGTGCAGAACGTTATCAGACACCAGACTACGAAGTAGCCTGCCCAGTATAGACACCATTGTTAGACAGCATTAGACTATCTACGTGCAGGCGTCCTTTAGGACAAATGCATTCCCACAAACACTAAGGCAAGGTTCCTATGGATGTGGCCTCAGCGCTCGGCTGACGCTCGAACTGTTATAAAAGATTTGCGAGTCTTTATCGCCACATACGCAATTGGCACGCTACATTCTGACCAGGGCCCTGCGCTTTACTCTCAGGCTTACAAAGAAGCCATGGCCAGTTTGGGCGTAACATTGCGGTACTCCTCTCCATTTCATCCTGAGGGAAATTCTGTTGTGGAAAGGAAAAACCGGGACATAAAGCAGTCTATAACAGCTAGAGTATTAAGTTCGGGTGATGGGTGGGTCAAACATCTTTATGGGGTCTAACGCTCATTAAATAATTTGACAAGAAGTTCTCTAGGGGGGGTCACTCCATATGAGGTCCTATTTGGGACAAGAATGTGGGTTCCTGATCTCAAATGTACAGGCACAGTGGTGAAAAATAAACCCTTTGATATCAAAGATAGTTTGGCTGCTTTACAGGATCTAAATCAACTAAGATCGAAACAAAGCAACGTGTTCCTGAAGCCAACCACCACTGGGGAAAAACAGTCAGTCCCAGCAAGGCCTGTCTGGATCCCAAAAGTTGGGGATCTAGTCAGAGAGAAGATTGCGGACAAGAAGGAATTTGGACCTTCTTACAGACAACCAGTACCTGACCTAGCCGTCCAAGGAACAAGAACAGTACTTCTGCCGCCCCTTGCTAGAAAAAGGAGAAAAGATTTGTCTCAATCGACCTCATCAAATCACACTATGTGACCGATACTAAATAGTAGGCCTCGTGGACTTCGACCTAGTAGCAGACGCCCTTCTCTCGCTACTATCCAAGAGGATCAGACTGAAAGACTCCTAATCATCCAGAATTCAGCAGTAAGAGATGAAGGACTAAGCAACAATGCTATGGAACTCATCCCTCTTGAAACTCAAGTAACAGTTCGTCCAGATACACCTGTCTACACCAACGTAACGCGTGATCAACTGGTTCCAGCGATTTCAACGAATCCTGATGCAATTACAACAATTGACCGAACTGTTTCTGGCTACTTCATTAACTTTGATATGTTTTCTGAAGATCCAAGTGAGCCTGAAATGACGCCAGCCCTAAAAACTTTCAAACAACAAGTACAAGACTTTTTTCAATTTCTGAAAGAGACTTATCTGGTTTCACCATGGATTTAACTATGGATTATTTCTGGAATATTTTTATTTCTACTTTGGTTAGCCTTGATAATGACTCTTAGCGTGCTTATGAATGGCAGATACATTCGTTTGGACACTGAAAATAAAAATCTGAACTTACTGTTAAAGCCACACAAATCTTCCCATCGAGAAGCAATAGACTTGTCAGCAGTGAACATCACAGCCGTTCCTATACAGGATGGTATAGTTTAGGACAAAATCGATTTTGACATATTCGGCCCGACGGAACTTTTGAAGATTCCACATTTATTTAAAATTTCATTAAGTGACTTTATTACCTCCAGTACCTATTCTGATGATTGGGACTTTGAGACTGTTAATAACATGATGTCGGATCTAGAAAGGTCTACTGTGTTCTCTAACAATGAAAACTTAGAGGGTTCAGTTTTATTGTTACAACCACTATGGTCATCATTTCTTGCATAAATCTGCAACACCTAGAAATGTGTTTATGTTTAACCAATGGGAACATTGTCCTACACCACCAAACGGTAGTTCAAGAACGTTTGCAAATAAGTTTCCATACTTTTCAGGGTACAATACATCTGATCCAGAAACATTTTTCTATAAGAATGTAAACAAAACAGGACAGAAAAATATTAACCAATACAAAACAGATTTATTCTGCAGCCTTTATTGCCCAACTGTCTAGACAAGGGTTTGACTTTTGGAAAGACACAATCAACACAAAATCTGTCTGGGGATCTAAAGATTGGCAAGTGCAGGGGATAGAAGCTTTGTTTAGAGCCTGTATCATCCCACAGCAAATAATGTTTTTGAATGACACTGTGCAACACACATCTTGCCTTGGATTAGCTAAGATCAAAGACATGAACACACCTTCTGTACCAACACCTGCTAGTAATAACACTACACAGGGAGCGGTCACAGTAGACACAATACTACGAAACAACAGATCAGATCCTGATTAGAAAAAATGGTTGCTCTGGCCAACAGACACAAACATCTGTCAAGAAAGATTCCTGAATAAGATTACAGGGCTTCACTATCCATAGGCCAGACCCACGTTATGTTTGACGACAGAACCCGGGGCTAGTAACAACATACAGTGTAGGAAAATTGTGCCTCGACTGGCTACAAAGAGCTACACACTCAAGGATGTGAAACAACACTTATCTTTACTTAAAGAAGACGCAGACCTTAGGGATTTCTTGCTAGGACTGAGAAAACCGCATCAAAAACGTCACATATATGCCAGCATTTATGCTGCTTATAATGAAGTATGGAAGGTTTCACAGGCAGAGGCCGCAGAAAGAATAAGTGAGCTTGATTGTATTAACTAAGAGAAATCTCTCAATGTGGTTGACAGTGGGTTAGCAACTTTGTCATCCAAAATAAATTCACTGGACAACATTGTATCCTCTGCTACTGACATACTGGAACAAGATTTAGCCATGTTACAACAAGGCCAATCTCAGTTACGTTCTATTATGTTATTAGGCTGGACGCTGCAATCCTTGCGTGCAGGCTATGTGCCTTGGCGTTTTATCAACACGTCGTCTCTGTTTTCAGAATACAATCTCACGGATAAACAGATCGAACTGGCACAAAGAGGAGCAAAGTACACAGTGCTGAGCATTGAAAAACTGGAAAAATTACCATTTACAGTAGCAGAAAAACCAGCTACAGAATGGCTAATCCATGGCAAAATAACTTTGCTTGTCACTACTTTTGATTTTCAGTATTGCCTCAAACAAATGCAAGCAGGCAAATATGAAAGGTTGGGTAAAGAATACATTAAGACATCCTGGGATTTACCTTACGAATACAGATGTTGGAGTGGGAGTCGTGAAGTGCTTCTAAGCGGTACACACTGTGAAAATGCACTGAGCATTTCACTCATATGTCAGGACATTTCTTTACTCAGGGCTTGTAATGGTTGTTTGGCAAACTTGACCTGCCACCTGCAGGGTACACCAGCTGCTGTGATTAATCCAACGTTTGGCCAACTTTCTAACGGGAGTTACCTCATGTTGAATGATCAAAGTTGCTGTGGCATGTTGCCAGGAATCCCATTACTGGTAACGGTTAGCTCCAGGGTTACTTGTTGTATGCAAGTATTATTCCCCCAAATAGACAGTCAGGGAGTCGCCTCTATGGCCTTCATTGAATGTTTCTTTTATACGTTTTGATACTTTAAGCTGAATGAAAGCCATGCTTTTACAACAAACCGTGCCTTTGACATCGGCCAAAGAAACCTATGATCTACAAATTGCAAGGACTTCGGCTGAGATACAGGCTCTAATAAGTACAAACTGCCCTATACATTTCGTAGAAATGATGGGACGTATCTTAAACATGTCTGATACGAGCGGGATTGTACATGTATTTACGACCATATGTTCAGGACTGTTAACACCTTTTCAGGCAGTCCTCGGAATCATTCCAAACTTCGTGCATTTGGTGTTTGGTGGTCTGCCATTAATTCTAGCACTTGTTGTAGAAATCCTGTTTCTATTCCTATTAATACGCTATGGCAAGCCAATCCACCGGCGTCACTCCCAGCAACTTGGAGAAAGCTCTCCTAGAACGGAAGTGCAGTGAGCGCATAGTGCAACTTTTGGGCATACCTCGCCTACGGGAACTTAATACAACATGGTTTCTGTCATTTAGACCAATCTGGCAAGATTGCATCTTACCTGTTCTACGCTGCCTGCTTTGCGGTGAAGAATACGTGCTAGACATCTGTCTAACACTCCCATCAGTCATGCCAACGGATATCGATACTCTGCTGGCCTCGATAACGGCCCATGCTCTGTGTTGTCCTCAGAGGCTACCGATCCTGATGACGGCATTCGTTGAGATCTCACAGACGCTTCCTGCTGCTGTTGAGTTACGAGATGGATCAACAGGCACACAGGTAACAACGGACGCGAACATTGCTGCGGCATCCCATGCTGAAGGCGATGGTTCACATTTCTGTGCAGTTAACCTTCTAAACGAGGTGTTCCAACTGTCATCGACATTGGTAGATGATCTTTTGTCTACAGGAGTAGATGATTTCATGTTTTCACCAGACCCATACACTGACTTTGATTCGGCTCACAGTGTACCAGGAAGCTATGAATTTGGCCTCCATATACAAAATGGAACAAAACTTGGAATTCTTCCTAAAATTGACTTTTTCAAAATTTTAAAATACAAAGCAATTCAATCTGCTTACAGTAGATCTATTCCTATAGAACAAACTTCTCTGAATACTTCCAGGGACACATTGTCACCTTATTTACCACTATTTCATTTAGTACCATGTTATGAAATGCCTTTGGTTTTTGAATAATTGTTAACCATTTCGTCATATGTATATATTTCTATTCATTCATATTGCATTTATTTACGATATATGCTTGAAAAAATGCTTTAAAATGTACAGTACCTTTGCATTACATGTTTTAGAAAAAGTTTTTTAACTTCTTTTAGTATGCTTTTAAAAAAATGTTTTTTTGCAACATGTGGTACTCAGTTTAATGTTTAGCATTTAGTATTATCGTTCATTCGAAAGTGAAGTGGGTGTTGTATTCCGCTTTAGGTGTACGTATATAGGTTTTCCTGAAACGTCCTTATATAGGCACGATTCGCATTGCCCTTATATAGGCATAAGATCCCAGTCCATGCTATCCAAATACAGGCATGATCACCTAAATCCGTCTACCCCAACGTCACAACGAGTTCTTAGAAACCAGACCCTTAAGCTCTTGGGAGTTCCCCTAGCACAGGATTATTGATTTCTCCAAGAACTCATTTATTATGCATGAACCGCTATTCCTTAAGGGTTCATTCCTGACGTCTTCCTCTGCCTGACTTTACGTCAATGTTAACATTCCAAGGCACCTACCAGGAATAACTATACCTTCCCTTGCCAAAGCAAGTGGGAGGAGACCTCGACTTTAGAGGAGCCCGTGTCCCGGCCTGACGCACTGACAAGAGACGCTGTCATCTCTGCTCGCAGAGACTCCAGCTTCCAGTGTTCTGACTCCCTTCGCGGGGTGTTCAAGTTCGAATCCCGGAAAGAGATTCCCACCTCTCTCATTCTCAAGGTATGGAGCGGACTAGAACCTAGAGGGACTCTTGGCATACCAGACTTGGCATACCAGACTATAGCATACCATACTATAGCCTACCATACTATGGAATACATCATCTACTTCTTACATTGTACTACACTTAGGTTAGGTACACTGGGGTAGAACTAGTTAGAGAAGCATCTTATGAGTACTCACATTTTTAGCTTATGTTATTTATGTATATGAATATGTGTGTCATAGCTAAAAGATAATGCTAGCGCAGTATTATTTCTTTCTACTGCTTACGCTGTACATAATATATCTCGCATACTGTCTTACGATTGTAAAAGCTCATATCTCTTACACGAGAAATAAGACTGTTCAATAAATCCTTTTATTGAAACAGCCGTCTATTCTTTCTGTGTAACTCTGAAGAAACTAAGCATGCACGATTAGCTGAGTGAAACTTATCTATTGTTTCCACGATTCTAAGTGTGTTCCGATTCTAAAGGGAAACAAAGTTGTCATGTTTATGCAGTTGCCAGAAACTACTACTTTCTTGTTTACAAGGAGTTTCTAGTGGCCTCTGAGTTAGCTGACACAAAGTAATAAAGTTTAATGTACTCGATAGGGGCATACTGACCTCAGTCCTATGCCAAATCTATAGGGTATATTGTTCCACTGCGCAGAGCCTATTAGGAAAATAGGAACTACACTACACACGGACTCACCCTCATTTTGAGTCCTACGCCCAAAGTCATAGCGTTCTAAAATTGTGCTAACTTTAGGTAAGTCGTTTCTGTCTAATTTCAACATACAAATTTCAAATTCATTTAAATTGCTATCATCAATTTTGGGTAAATGATCAAACACTTCTTGTCCTTCTGACCCAAGACAATGCAAAAGAAGGGCTATTTTCTTTTCTGCACTAAGATTGGTTCCACACACTTTTGCATATCTTTCAAACACTTTCTTTCACTTCTTCCATTTTATAGGGGGGTCCCCGGCGAAGTCGAAAAGAAGGGTGGCGTTGTAACATTTGGCATAGTGAAATTCTTGTTTTGGAATTAAAGAATAGAAAATCGCAAACAAAATGTGGCTAGGGCATACAAAGCAGAGGAAGAGATACAATAAATAAGATATTATTATATAATATATTACTACACACAATTGAATATCATGTTTGTGAGCAATTGTCAATCAAATATAAAAGGCAAGTTGAGAAAGAGTAGATAAATGAATAACAAGAAAATAAATCACCAAGGATGTCAGAAGAAGTGCTTATCTGCAATGTAGTGTGAAGAAAATGAGCATGAGTACTTATAAATGAGGTGTACCACATTTACATTAATAGGGTCTAGCATATAACCTCATTTTAAGCAGGTAAATATCTCTGTAAATTACCGTAAATCACCGATTGTGATTGTATACAAGAGGTATTAATAAACCATTTTTGACTTTGTTATATTAGCGAAGCAATTTCTCAGTGCGTATCTGAAAACAAAGTAAGAAAACGCTTCTGTCCAACGCTTACAACTAGACTTCCTGATTTACCAAGATGGCAGCTACGTTGTACGTAATGTCAAACGACGTGAGGTCGCAAGGTTAATGTTCCTGGAGTCGAAGTGAAGGAACACAGAATGTTACGCAGAGAGAACGCTGTGAGGATCCAGAGAGAATGTTGATAGAATCCTTGTGCAGAATGATGTATGGTGAGGAAATATTTATGTTTAAAAGAAATGAAACCGCACGCCACAGTCTGATACTTGAGAGATGGAAAGCGGGACTGTTAAGCGGCGCGTGTTGGGTTGTAGTTATATGAAAAGAAGTCTCAATGTGACCTCGCGCTAAAGTCAGCAGCAGTTTAGGTTAGCTCGACGCGATCATGGACCACAAACTCCCCCAAAAAATGTAATAGAAACTTGGGAACAAATGTGCAGGAACACAAAGAACACAATCCACCTCCAAACAAAAGGCACAACGTGGATGAGTCCGAGCTGACAACTCCCAGTCCAGTAAAATATCAAACAGAATGAGTTGCTCGGTGATTACTCCCAATCCACATAGATTTTAAAGTGTAGTAAAACATTAAATATGCGGATGAGCCCACGTCGAATTTTCCACTCTCACTAAAATAACAACAATGGGAAAAAATATGCGGCGAAAGCGCCTAATCCACATAGAATTTCCCAAGAGAAAATGAGAATACACTCACATGACACGTTGAAAGAGGTGATGAAAGAGCTTTTCCACAGTGGTGTTATCTTTTCCTTTTAGAGAAATTTGATGATGTTGAGACCCTCAAATCTTACTTCTTGTAGAATAATACGCTGGGTTTGTTTCCTTCGCTCTTCGCCAGTGTAAAATTAGTGAATTCTTAAATTAAGAGGACTCCAGTGTAGAAGAAATAAATTTAATCCATAGAAATAGGTCTCATCCATCCAGTGGGCTGTCAGAGCTCAACTGAACACTTAACTACTAAACACATGCATCACCAGGTTCTATCACCATGGTGCTGCTCAAATGAATACAATACATGTTGGATCTAAGAAGATGCACAAATATTAATCACAATACTACACCCCCCCTCCCCTTATTGCTTTAGTGTCCCCTGCCCTCTCAGTGTTCTTTCAATGTCCCCCGCCCTTCCCCATGTTGCTTGTGTGTCCCCTCACCCTCTCCCATTTTGCTTTCGACACTCCCTGTTGCTTCCCTCCCCCTTACTTCCCCTGCTTACACTCACACCGCCTGCTTTTTTTAAAAACCCACTTTTGCATGTTTCGTTTTATTTTTAGTTATAGACCCAACTCGGATAGGTAACTAAAAACAAAACAAAAGTGTCTGCGTCATTTTGTAGGCATGGGCATGCATGGTGTGCACACTTATAAAAATGACATAGGCAGCAGCTTACAAGTTTTTTTTGTTTTATTTTAGCCATGCTGCACAGCATCCGAAAACCATTGACAAAGCCAATAGGTCACAAAGGCGAGAATGATTGCCTTCGCCAATGCTTGTTGTTCTTGCAGCTGCCTTCATGACCCCACAGGCCATGGGTCGCAACAGCAAGCTGTGGGTACCAAAGGGCATGCCATGGTTTGCAACTGCCCATGGCTACTTCTAACTAAGTTCTATGATTAGGGGCAGACAGATGAGGGCAGTAAACTATGTCATGGCAGCTGGAACTAGTTGCTCCGAATGTGGGGTTTCAAGGACACAAGAGATACTGTACATTTGCAGAGTATCCATATGCAGCTGCAATAATGGATCTTTAAGAGTTTTCTTTTATTGAGTGCAATAGTCTCACCTCCCCACTTGCCCCCCGCCCTCATGAACGCCCAAAATATTTAGTTGGCGCTTTTTAATCAGGTTAACTCTTAAGAAAACCAGTCATTCCCTTCATATGTGTTTATCTTCTTCTGAGTTACTGGGCAGAAGTAATGTCTTCAAAGATATGACAAAGGTCACAGGTTCCGCGCAGTCCCAAGGATGAAACTGCCTATGGACTGAGAGATGGTCTCAGCCATGATATTCACAGTGGCACCAAGCATCCTTGCAGGATAGTGTTGAGGATTCGGACAGTGTGGGAGGCTGCCTGTGCAGTGCAATGGCTGAGTGGTTTGAACAGACCATAGGGAATTTGTACCTAAACATACAACGGGAAATAACAGGCAGCAGAGGTAAGTGCAGGAAAGGTGGATTCGCCTTTACGTTACAATGCTGTTATCAGTTAAGATGTGATGGAGTGGGTAATGCAAAAGTTTGTATACCTCCACTATTCTGCATGAAAATACTAATTAATAATGTATTAACTATAATATTATTAAACGAGTTTGCATGTTTATTAACCAACATTATTAACATTCGAATTACACGTGGGATTTGCATTTGCAAGGCCAAAATAACCTGTATAACTAACATCTGTACGCATATTAGCAGTAGTATATGTGGTAATTAGAATACTGCATGATTTATGTTGCTTTTGTAATGGTGCCCAAGAGGAGGACCGAAAAGGTGAATATAATGGCTTTAAATGTTGCTATACGCTAGATAAATACAAGCACATAGAGGGATTAGTAAGGGGTTAACATTAGATTCATTATTTCTATGTATTAATTACACTTTTGTGTTTGTTTCGCTTAAATTAGCACTTGGGCCTAAAACCAAGATGGCCGCTGACACCACACGAAGAAGTGGCCACTGTCCCACGAGGTGCGGAGTGAGCTGCACATGCGCGAGAATTCTCCTAAACCTTGTCACGACCTTTGGTTCGACATGTACCAGAGCAAGGACAGAGTGGGAAATCAGCCAAGCCTAGAGAACAATCAACCTTACAATAAAACCGGAACAAGCCGACTTTTGGACAATCTCATGACATCACCCCTCGACCTGAACTGAAAACTTAAATTTGACATCGGACGATCTCAACCAGCCAATCCCGACTGTCCAAAAATATTATATTGTATCTTCTTGACTTCATTTTATTATAAAAGAAGTAGTAGAATAGAGAGGGTGTCTAATGTTCGGGTCTTATGTTCGGGTTCGTGTATGCTCTGGTTCATGTTCCGGATGCTGCCCAATTATCTGATGACTGCGAACTTTCCTAAATCTACGGGCAATGATAGATGCTTGCACGTCTCTGGTCCTTTGCCGATCTTTGGGACTGTAACGTGCCGAGCTAAGAACTATTGAGCTTTGGCTTGCTTTCGGACGATTTACGACAAAATTATGCAGAGCCAATGAATTAGAGGACTCCAAATAGCCAGATTAGGTAAATATGATGTTCTACAATTCACTCAAAATTTGATATAAACTTTCTAAACTTTGACGAGACAAATGCGAATTTAAATCATTATGAAATTTTAGATAAACAATTATTGATTAACGAGAATTCATGAGTTTCATTTAAGAGATAGATTCTGAAGTCTTAAAATGTGTTTTAGCTGGTTCTAAATCACCATCAACCAATCCAACTAAATTGGTCCATTGACCGAAGTGGGAGGAGTGCCTTGATGTTTTAGGATTAAGGATCTGTAGGTGAAAGGGTGTTAATGTATATTTTGTAAATGACTTTTCCTTCCCTATAGGTTATAAGGTGTTCCCCTCACATGTCCGGCGCTTGAATCACTCATCCCTCCTGTGTGCAGACCGGTGTGGAAGCAACGTGTGAGTGTTGGTGTTATGGGCCCCACCTATGACTGCGTGTGTGAATGAGTTAGTGTGACGTCGGGTCTGTGACGCAGGGAGGGTACCGGTACGGGTTGTTTCCCTGTTGCTAGGGTTTTGCGCTGGATCAGTTTTTCTGGTAGCAAGATGATGGTTTTTATTGTTTTGGTTTGATGATTATTGCTTGTAAATTGCTTATTGATTATTGATTGTGGGCTAAGTATTGGTTTATGTATTAACACTCTATGTTGAGTCGCGTCGAGCTCTATGTTGTTTGACGGCTTCTGGGATGTAGGAAGTCAGAAGTCTGTAACGGTTCCGTAGTAGGGCAGAGGTAAGCGCTGCTCTCGGGAAAGACAGAATTGTTGTTGCCGTGTAGACGGGGGAAAACGTGTGACGATTGAAGTTGCACAACGCATTGTATGGGTTCGATTCGGTAACATCGCTGTGTGTTGCCATTAGGGAAATTTTCTGTATGAGAGAAATGTATGGTAGCGAAGGTCACCTGTGAAATTTTGGTCTTAGGTACCAGGAGTCCAAAAGGTGCTCAGATTATGCTTATCACTGGAAAGGTAATAGGTGTTCCCTAAGCTTGCTAGAAGGATAAAGTAGAGGGAAGTGCTACTTTGTTAACGAGTCTCATAATTCTGTAGTAGGACAGACTGTTCGCTGTTCTCAGGAAAGACAGAATTCTGTGTGTATGAACTACATTTTCCATATGAAAGTGCGTGAATGAAATAGCATTCAGGTTAATTTTGAAACTCTGGTTTTATTTCTCAGTAGCATTGGGTCTCCAACTAGGTGTCTTAATTCTGGAGAAACGGTTAGCTAATGCTTGTTAAAAGGGTAAGTAGAGGGATGTGCTACTTTATCAACGGAAGTAACGATTCCGTAGTAGGGCAGAGGTAAGCGCTGCTCTCGGGAAAGACAGAATTCTTGTGAAAAGGTCATTAACTATTCCTTTATTAGGGAAACAGATAATGGTGGCGTTTCCATGTTGTTACTAACAGATTTGTAAGTTAAAAGAACATAAGGAGCTTACCGAGAAATGTTTTGTAAAGGAGGGGTCAGCAGAAGCAGGAGTAGCGAGAAAAGCTGACGTCAGAAAGACCGCGCTGGGATTGGCCAGTCAGTAAGAAACATAGACACTCCTGATTGGTGCGTTAGTGTATGTCGCGCTGAGAGTGGAGAATTACAGGGTGACGTAGACGTTCCCGATTGGTGCATTAGTGTGAGTCGCGCTGGGATTGGAGAACTGCAGAAGTGACATAGACGCTCCGGATTGGTGCGTTAGTGTGAGTCACGCTACGATTGGTTAAAACAACAGAATAGTCGTAGGGAAAATCTAGCGATACACGGAAGACAAAATGATGTATTACGATCCACCAGAAAAAGAGAAAAAGTCCTGGTTTGGTAAAATCAAGAGTTTATTTAAAAAGGACAAATCGATTAAGACTAAAGAGGGACAGTTGCTTCCTCCACCAAAATCGCCTGCATCCTTTATGGTTGCGAAATATGGATATCATACTTGTATTTGGTTGGACAATTGGGCAAAGTATACAAAGGATGATGGAGTTTTGGCATTTCCAGAACATGGTTCATTTAATTTAGCGGTTTTGAGGAATTTGAGAGAAAGAATGATGAATCTATAACCAAGACCTAGACCAACACAGTTCGAAGCACTGAATGGGAAGATGAGATGCATGACAGGGAAAGACAGAGGAGTGGCGGAAGGTGTAGATACATGTTTGGTAGATCACATGGACAGGAGAATCATGATGACAGAATGAGGAGATGGCGAAGTGCAAATATGGCTGATGGTTTGTTTCCTGTGAGACATGCTGAAGAAGTTAGTGGAAGAAAATGTACAGAAAAGAGACATAATATTGAATCGGGAGGGTATGGAGTGCATGAATCGGAGGATGATGATCTTGACGACATGTTTTATAAAAATCCACCCCCGTATCAACCAGATTCTAACATGTTGACACCAAGTGCCCCAATGAGAGAGACCTTGCGAAACATAAAAGTTGAATCAATACCCCAAGAGATAGGGAGGAATAATTGTTTCAGAGAAATAGAGAGAAAACACGATGGTAAAGTGAGTAATGAAAATTCGGCAGAACTAGCGAAAACTACTTTAGAGCTAACTGAAAAGATTAGGGAATTGACTAAAAACTTAGAAGCCGTGACTGTTCCCGTAACTATGATGCCTATTTTAGATAAACAGAAAGATAATGAGCATAGTCTAACGGTCCCTTATAACAGTAATAGGCAGATTGAGAAGCCAAGAAAAAGTTCAGACGAGAACCCACGGAGACAAACAGTAAGTACATCAGAACAGAGTACGCGTAAAAATTTGACAACAAATCCAGGTTTAGTGGAAAGAATGATAATGACTACAGAATCTGTATCAGAAACTCCAAGAGATCCAGAAAGAGGTAATGAAGAGAAACCAGTAGGTCTTACTTCAGAAGAATTAAGTGAATGGCTGAGGAGATTACAGAAAAAAGACAGAGAATCCCAATCTATAGATGTGGCCAAGCTAAGGATGGTTTTGGAAGAATTAATAGTAGGGACTATCCCCACAGAAAAGCTTAAAAATTATCAGGATGAAGAATTACTATTTCTATGCAAAAGCATAACATGGAGAGCATGAAAGACTAGAAGAAGTGGCAAATGAAATGGGTATAGACATGGAAAGAGTGAAAGCCTTACAAAAACCCTACGGAGTAGATTTTTCTGAAAAAGATATTGAAAATCTGAACACCACAGGAAGAATAACTCAGATTAAAGACATAATCATTTTGTTAAGAGAATGGGGAGACGTAGATAAATGGAAAAGTTGATGGTTTAGAAAACGACATGATGCCTCATATAAAACATTTGCAGCTTTCCCTGTAAGAGAAAAGGAAAAGGTAGTGACAGAATGTCCCATGAGAGAAATTCCAGGAGGAGGATATGTACATGTTCCTTGGACTAGGCAAGATATTTTGTCATTTACAAATGATTTCCCTCGACTACGCGAAAAGCCAGTCGAGTGGTATAGGCAAGTGGATAGATTTGTAAAATTATCGAAAGTTTTGTGGATTGATCTAAATAGTCTATTTGATATAATAGTACCAGCAGATCTATGGACAGAGTGCAAGTTGATGATAAATAGGCCTACACAAGAATACCCTAGGGATCTAAAAACAGGAGCCCCTGATCCAGAAGTCATGAAAAAATATGAACAAGTAATTGTTTTCCTGAAAAACAAGGTACCTCCCAAAGAGACTGATTGTGTAAAAATAGATCGAACTCATCAGGAGACTAAGGAGTCAGTACACGCATACTATGAGAGGTTAATCCTTGCCTTTAAGCAGTTTAGTGGTGAGGAAAATTTAAGTGAGAAAGATTTAAGTCATTTTGCATACAGATTTGTATATGGTTTACGTCCAGAAATCAGTGAAATGATTAAACAGCATACAGTGGATTGGCAAAATAAGAAAATAGATTAGGTACTAAGACATGCAAAATATTTTAGTGATAAAATCGAAGCCAAGCAGCGAAAGTTAAAAGAAAAGGCTATGTGGGCACAGGTAAAGGTGGCAGAAAGACAAGAAGCTCAGTTGGTTGAACAAGCCAATAGTGCAGGATCAAAACCTAAATTTAATGCTGGAAAAGGAAAGGGACAGTTCAATATAGAAGATGCCAAAAAGAAATGGCCATGTCACAATTGCGCAAGAATAGGGCACTGGAAATCCGAGTGCAAATTTCCCCCGAATACTAACAGTGATAATGCATCATTGAATCCGCAGGTGCAGAAAGAGGTGAGTTGTCAACCGCAGCGACAGCAGCAGGTTGCTACCCAACAGAATCAGGCGCCAAAACCGCCTTTTCCACAGAGCTTAAATTCACAGAAATACAGTAATGAGATAGGATTCTACAACGAAGAACAGGTAACTAAGCTGCCACGCGCTAGCGCTGTTTCGCAGTATTGGCTACAATGAGATGAGAGTGATTCAGAAGAAGGTTATTGACGGTGCCGAAGGGAGGAAGAAGAGTGCGTACTTGGAGCAACTCTAGAAGTAGACCAGACAGGCCCTTTTGTGGACAGAAAGGTAAATGATGAAAATGTTACTTTCCTAGTAGATACTGGTGCTACTCGATCAACTGTTAGGTCAGCTGATGTTAAGAATCTTCCTCTCTCGGACGAAACAATTCAAGTGGTTGGAGTATCCAACAGACAGATTAAAACGTATGTCACAGAACCAGTAAAAGTCAATATAGGGAAAATTTCCGAAATGCACCGTTTTGTTGTGTGCGATTCAAGTCCTGTAAATTTGTTAGGGCGGATCTTACTGTGTAAGATGAATTGCACCATATTTTGTACCCCTGATGGTATAGCATTTGAGACCCCTGATGAAGACGTATTGTATAAAATGACTATGGCTAATATGGAAACTGAGATTACTGAAGCCTTTGCTGTATTCAACCCTGACGAACTACCAAAAGAATTGAAACAAACAGTAAAAGCAGAAGTCTGGGATTTCACAGGAGAAGATGTAGGATTAATAAAAAATGTGGATCCTGTAAAAATAACAGTGAAGGAAGGAATAAGCTACCCAAATGTTCCTCAATATAAATTGACACCCGAGATAATTGAAGGAGTTACTCCTATATATGAGAAAATGGTTAAACAAGGTATTTTGAGAGAAATAATGAGTAGTCCATGTAATTCACCAATTATGGGACTGAAAAAGCCTAATGGAAAGTTCAGAATAGTACAAGATTTGAGAAAGATAAACAAAATTGTTGTGTCGTGTTGTCCTATTGTACCAAATCCAGCTGTGATTTTGTATCAGATTCCACATGATGCAGAATGGTACACAGTGATTGATCTGTGTCATGCTTTCTTTTCCATCCCGTTGCATCATGATAGCCAGCAAATTTTAGCGATCCGTTTTGGTGAACGTATTTTGGCTTGGTGTCGAATCCCACAGGGGTGTACAGAAAGCCCCTTGATATTTAATCAGATATTGAAAAAGCCCTTAGAAGACCTAGAAACGCCCGAGAATTCCGTGCTAGTTCAGTATATTGACGACCTACTTGTGGCGTCATAGACTCAAGAAGCTTGTGTAATGGACACCATAGCATTGCTAAACCATTTGGCAGATGGAGGACTTAAAGTATCCCCATCGAAATTGCAATTTTGTCAGAAAGAAGTACAATATTTAGGCCACAAATTTGAAAAAGGACTGAGGAAAATAACTACAGACAGAATCAAGATAATAAAAGGGATGAGAGCTCCAATGATGCAAAGAGAAGTGAGAATGTTTCTTGGAATGGTAGGATATTGTCGTCAGTGGATAAGTAACTTTTCCCTGATTGCAAAACCTTTGGTACGCCTGACGAGAAGTGACGTAAAAGACCCCATTGACTTAAATAGGAAAGAACTAGCAGCTTTTAAACAATTGAGAGACAGTTTGTGTGAAGCGCCAGCATTAGGAATGCCTGATTATGATAAGGAATTTGAGTTGTTATGCAGTGAGAGGAATGGATGTGCACTCTCTGTACTAATACAGAAACATGGAAAATTAAGAAGACCAATTGCATATTTTTCAGCTATGTTATACCCTGTAGCTGTAGCATTTCCAGGTTGTTTGAAAGCAGTAGCTGCTACTTGTAAGAGTCTGGAACAGAGTGAAGGAATTGTGATGGGATATCCTGTGCGAGTGTTTGTACCTCATGATGTGGCAATCCTTTTAACAAGAAGTCGCACTCAGTTCATGACACATAGTCGATTGACTAAATATGAGAAGGTCATATTAGGTGCAACGCATGTGAGCCTTGTGAGATGCTTGAATGTGAATCCTTCAACGTTACTGCCTGATGCTGAGAATGTAGAAGTCAGAGATGAAGTGAATCATGATTGTTTGGACGTACTCGATTTCTGTACCAAACCACGTCCAGATATAAAAGATGTACCATTGTCAGAAAGTTACTTTGTGATGTTTGTGGACGGGTCATGCTTGAGAACAGACGAAGGAATTCTAAGTGCAGCATATGCAGTATGCACAGTTGCAGCAGTAATGGAAGCATCTTACCTGAAGGGAGTAAAATCCGCTGAGGTTGCTGGACTTGTAGCCTTAACCAGAGCATGCAAGTTGGGAAAGAAGGTGAGAGTGACTGTGATAACTGATAGTCAGTATGGCTTTGGTGTTGCGCATGATTTCGGTCAAATATGGCTGCAGAGAGGATTTCTGACTTCAAGTGGAACTCCTATAAAGAATGCTGAAGTGGTTGGGAAGTTGCTTGAGGCGATACAGCTGCCTAAGCAATTGGCCATTGTGAAGTGTGCTGCACACGTTCAGACAGGAGACTATGTCGCAGTTGGTAATAAGTACGCCAACGATGTGGCGCAATATTGTGCTCGCAATCAAAATTCTATCAACAGGGCGAAAGAAAGGGAAATGAATTCTTGCCCCCTACTGTTTACTAACATTGTGAGTACCTGGGAAGAAGTGAGGCAGTTGCAGGAAGAAGCAGGAGATGAGGAAATGAGACAATGGGTAAAGGCAGGATGTGCACCAAGAGAAACAGATCCTGTGTGGGTTTATCGAGATGGAAGACCAGTCATGCCTGATAGCATGGTGTCTACCATGGCACCGATGTATCATGGACAAGCACACATAGGGAGAGACGCGATGATTAGGTCATTTAAACAAACATGGTACAATGAAAAATTCAGACTTGTAGCTGAGAGCCTTTGTCAAAGATGCCTTATATGTCAGAAGTTCAATCCTGGAAGGAAAACAGTAGTAAGTCTAGGAACGATAGGTCGAGAAGGAGGGCCTTTCACCAGAATGCAGATTGATTTCATTGAAATGCCTCCCTGTAACAGGTTGAGGTATGTTCTAGTGATGGTCTGTTTGTTTTCTAGATGGGTAGAAGCATATCCCACAAGAAGAAGTGATGGAATCACAGTAGCAAAATTGCTTTTGAGGGAATTCATTTCTAGATTCGGGTTCCCAGTCACAATTGAATCAGATAGAGGAAAGCATTTTCATAATGAGATCATGAAATTGATTTGTGAAGCATTGAATGTACAACAGAAACTACATTGTGCCTATCGCACAGATGCTTCTGGTGTGGTGGAACAAATGAATGGCACCATTAAAAACCGATTGGGAAAAATGTGTTTAGCCACAGGTTTGAAATGGCCTGATGTCTTGCCTCTTGTACTCATGACTATTAGATCTATTCCAGATTGGAACACAGGTCTGAGTCCCCATGAAATTGTCATGGGAAGAGTAATGCGACATGCTTTCATACCAGTCAACAAGCTGTTGCCTATAACTGATGACTTGGTGTTGGATTACTGTAAGTGGCTGGCTGACGCAGTTCATTCTGTGTTTCATCAGGTTGGATCGGATGCCACCACCCTTGAAAAGAAGCAAGCTCATGATCTGAGCCCAGGAGACTGGGTGAGAATCAAAGTACACAGAAGAAGGAACTGTCTGGTCCCACGTTGGGGAAAACCACGACAAGTGATTTTGACCACAACAATAGCTGTGAAGTGTGCTGGAATAAAGAACTAGATTCATGCTAGTCACACATTGAGAATTCCAAATCCAGTGGATAACAAGGAAGGGGAATATTTTGATGAGTCAGAGACTAGTTCTGAATCGGATGTTGAAGAAACAAGAACTAGAGAAAATCCTGAAAGGGGGGAGTCAGAACCAAATTTGATTGTTGCTCCAGAAAATATTCCCTTGAGAAGAAAATTACAGATTTCTGATGCCAGCTCAGACTCAGAGACTGAACAAGAACAGGTACATTGTAGAAAAGAGAAAAGCAGTGAAGAAACAATCAAAGAAATTGTTGATAAGGAAGTTCCTGATGGAAAGCTGAGAGAACTTCCACCTGAAATAACAAAAATAGATGAACAGGTGCCAGATACAGAAAGTGAGGGAAAGATTCTTGCGGAAGACCCCCGAGGAGTTGTAGGGAATTCGAACATCCAGTTAGAAGAAAGGTCAGTTAGTCAGCAGGAAGATTGTGTGCAAGAACCACGAGGAGGGACAGAAATAGGGGAAATAAAAGAAGTGGTGGAAAGAAGAACAGCTGAAAGCAAAAAGCAAGTTGAAACCGAGTCAGAGGATAGTGATGAAGAAATACCAGAAGTCGAGTCCTGAGGAAAAGAGCATGGAGAGCTGAAAAGAATGATAAAGGAAATAAATCGAAAAGACCAGCAAGAGATGAAATCTGGCCAAATAAAATAAGGAGATTGAGATACAGACTGACACGAGTAAATTCACCAAGAGCAGAACAAGTGAATGAAGTATCTAGTCAAGAAAAATTCGAAAAATGATTAAATAACTACAGAAGAGGAAAACAAAAGAACGAGAAAGCGTAACCAGAAGTATAAGTCGCCGGAATGGACGTATGTGGCCCTGCCTGAAATAAAAGAAGAGGCAGATAGCCAAGAAAACCCAGAGGTGACTGTACAAGAAGTGGTTGAGGAAGACGAAGAATCGGATGTTCAGGAAGTTCTGTATCAAGATTACGAGCGAAAAGTGAAAGACGATCAAATGCCAAACTGAATAAGACAAAAAGTGCTGCTAATGGAAAGACAATAAAATACAGAAAAAGACATAACTGATAGAACCAAGTAGGTGCTTAGAGCCTTGGGTTAGACAAAACGTTGTGAAGTAGAAGAGGCTAAGTCAAAAGACACTGATCATTTTTACAAAAATGGCAAACACAGAAAGTAGAAAAGCTAAATGTATGTTTCTTAGAAGGTGGTTTAAAATGTGTTGTTGTTGTACAGGATTACTAATGCTTCTGTGGAGTGTATTAGCTTTGATGATATCATTTAAAGTTACGCTAGAAACAATAGAAGGACATAGTGAAAATAAAACTGATATAGCGAAGATTCAGAAAGTATATCTGACTAAAATAGATTGAAATTATCTGCATAAAGACAGGTCTATAAATGATTTCTCTAACAATGTATTTTTGAAACTACTGTATGAATATGTAAAGACAATGGTTGTGAGGGATTGTTACGTTTGTATGCAGTTACCTGCATCTGTATCGGAGGGAGTGACCTACCATCACCTTCCAGTAACCTATGGAATAACATGTAGTGTGATAGCTTGTCTGTTTTATAAAATAGGGAAATTAGAATATTTCTTTTCAGATGTAGATAACATATTTTCACAAGTACCTGCAGTTAACAAATTGAATAAAGTAAAGCCTGGAGAGGTGTTAGGTGAATTTTTCTTAGAAACTAAAGAACTAACATTAGAATATATATTTAGAAATAATTTGACTTGCAGTTTAAAGAAAGAGGACATTTTTTTTTAGATATGGTTGAAGAAAGGAGATTGAAAATGCAAAAGAAAGATTCTGAGGGAAGAGAGGAAAAGACAGTCTGGGATGTTGAAATAGAAAAACACGTAAAGGGAGAAGCTAGTCCAACTATGGCTTTAGATTGGCCTCAGAAAGGAAAGTTGTGTATTAGAAGGAAACAAACTGCAGATGATAATTACTTTGTAGGTAACAGTGAATGCCATGATACATACCGAATCATGGGTGAATGGGGATTTAAAGGAGGAAATGATCCAGTTTTTCCTGGGTTATATTTTATCTGCGGGAACAAGGCATATTATCGGTTGCCAGACCATTTGTATGGCACATGTTATGTAGGTCTGGTTTTCCCAAAGATATTCCACATGGGAAGAGGAGAAGATGGTGTACATAAGTTAGGTAGTCTACTAAAACGTAGAAAAAGAGAATTTTGGTCAGAAATTGTAGGAGACATTTTTGGAGCATTGATAATAGCAGTGGGAATATCTCTGAATGCACACAAAATTAGAAAGCTATCAACAGTAGTGGATCGCTTGTCAACAAGCACCACTGGATGATTCTTATTGGTAAATACTGAAATGGTTGCCATGCGTGCCATGATAATGCAAAATCGACTTGCCCTTGATATATTATTGGCAAAAGAGGGTGAAGTCTGTGGAATGCTGAAAGATCAACATTGTTGTACTTACATTCCAGACGAAAGTAAAGATCTGAAGATCTACATTAAAAGTATAACTGAATTGCATGAGTAAATTACACCACTGGAGGTTGAAAGTGTTTGGGAAAAGATTGGAAAGAAACTTTCTTCCATTAAAGATTTCTTATTAAACTTAGATGGTACATTTATAGGTACATTTATAGGTAGGATCTTATTTCCATTAACATGTGTGATCTTTCTAGTATTAATTTTAAGACTAGGATGTTTATGTTATAAAAGAAAGAAAATACAGAAAAGGTTAAAAAGAGAAAATTGGAAAACAAGACAGAATAAGAGACAAGAGAGGGAATTTGAAGAAGTAGAATTAGAAGAGATGAAAGATAATATGTATAAAACAGCAAGAAGAGAAGAAATTGGGGAAACAGAAATGTGAACTAAACTAAAGAATTCATTTAGCTTTTTATGACAAATTGATACAAAATTTTAATGGTGTGGTGATAAAATCACCAAAGGGGGGATTGATGGAGCGGGTAATGCAAAATGTTGTATACCTCCACTATTCTGCATGAAAATACTAATTAAATAATTTATTAACTATAATATTATTAAACAAGTTTGCATGTTTATTAACCAACATTATTAACATTCAAATTACACGTGGGATTTGCATTTGCATGGCCAAAATAACCTGTATAACTAAAATCTGTACGCATATTAACAGTAGTATATGTGGTAATTAGAATACTGCATGATATATGTTGCTTTTGCAATGTGGCCCAAGAGGATGACCGAAAAGGTGAATATAATCTCTTTAAATGTTGCTATACGCTAGATAAATACAAGCACATAGAGGGATTAGTAAGGGGTTAACATTAGATTCATTATTTCTATGTATTAATTACACTTTTGTGTTTGTTTAGCTTAAATTAGCACTTGGGCCTAAAACCAAGATGGCTGCTGACACCACACGACGAAGTTGCCACTGTCCCACGAGGTGCGGAGTGAGCTGCACATGCGCAAGAATTCTCCTAAACCTTGTCACGACCTTTGGTTCGACATGTACCAGAGCAAGGACAGAGTGGGAAATCAGCCAAGCCTAGAGAACAATCAACCTTACAATAAAACCGGAACAAGTCGACTTTTGGACAATCTCATGACATCACCCCTCGACCTGAACTGAAAACTTAAATTTGACATTGGACGATCTCAACCAGCCAATCCCGACTGTCCAAAAATATTATATTGTATCTTCTTGACTTCATTTTATTATAAAAGAAGTAGTAGAATAGAGAGGGTGTCTGACGTTCGGGTCTGGTGTTCGGGTTCGTGTATGTTCTGGTTCATGTTCCGGATGCTGCCCAATTATCTGATGACTGCGAACTTTCCTAAATCTACGGGCAATGATAGATGCTTGCACGTCTCTGGTCCTTTGCCGATCTTTGGAACTGTAACGTGCCGAGCTAAGAACTATTGAGCTTTGGCTTGCTTTCGGACGATTTACGACAAAATTATGCGGAGCCAATGAATGAGAGGACTCCAAATAACCAGATTAGGTAAATATGATGTTCTACAATTCACTTGAAATTTGATATAAACTTTCTAAACTTTGACAAGACAAATGCGAATTTAAATCATTATGAAATTTTAGATAAACAATTATTGATTAACGAGAATTCATGAGTTATGAGTTTCATTTAAGAGATAGATTCTGAAGTCTTAAAATGTGTTTTAGCTGGTTCTAAATCACCATCAACCAATCCAACTAAATTGGTCCATTGACCGAAGTGGGAGGAGTGCCTTGATGTTTTAGGATTAAGGATCTGTAGGTGAAAGGGTGTTAATGTATATTTTGTAAATGACTTTTCCTTCCCTATAGGTTATAAGGTGTTCCCCTCACATGTCTGGCGCTTGAATCACTCATCCCTCCTGTGTGTGCAGACCGTTGTGGAAGTAACGTGTGAGTGTTGGTGTTATGGGCCCCACCAATGACTGCTTGTGTTAATGAGTTAGTGTGACGTCGGGTCTGTGACGCAGGGAGGGTACCGGTACAGGTTGTTTCCCTGTTGCTAGGGTTTTGCGCTGGATCAGATGAAACACTTAGTCCACGTACTGAAGGTCGTTAGGCACTATTAGGAAGATGTGGAATTCAGTTTGTTCTACTGACACTAAGGATCCCTCTAACATTTGAGAAAAGTTTAGATTTTTACAATTTTTGGTTAAAAAAAATAATCATGTGGTCTTCCTCTCTTACGAAAACTTTGCGAGTAGGTTTGAAAAAAGGGTCATCGGCTTTCTTCAGGTGGAAAAACCTGAATTTTCAGTAAGCTTTTTTTGGCTAAGCACAGAACACATCCTGGTTGATAATTCTGGATTGAGGGCCAGATGTACGACCATTTGCTTCTGCGACTCACAAATTGCGAAAAATTGTGAGTCGCAAATTGCAAGTGGCAAAAGCAAATGTACAACAGTGTCAGAGACACTGTTAGCGATTCCCAATGGGGTCGCAAAATGTGAGGCTCATGAATATTAATGAGCCACTCGCAATTTGCGACCCCATTGGGAATGGCTGGCCCTCCCAGGGATGGTGGCCTGCTGGGCTCAGCAGACCTCCATGTCTGGGACTGCTTTTCAATAAAGTAGTTTTTGTTTTTTAAATGCAGCCCATTTTCCTTAAAGGAAAACGGGATGCATTTAAAAAATAAAAATGAAACGTTTTGGTTTCTTTTTTTTTTTTTAGGTCAGGTAATGGTCCCTGGGGCCACTGCCTGCCCTTAAAAAATGTTTAGCCCTTCCCATTTGAGACTCCATTACCACCCTCTTGAAGAGGGTGGTGAGTGTTTTGCAACCGCAATTGCGGTCACAAAACATTCTTACATAGGGTAGAGACTCGTTATTAGTGACTCCCATGGCACGCTCCTTCCTAATAGCGGCTCGCAATTCCAAATTAGCGAGTCGCAAATAAATTGCGACTTGCTAATTGGAATTGTATATGGCCCTGTAACCCGTTTGAGTGTGCAATTTAGGGTCGTACATCTGGCACTTAATTCCTTAAAAGGATTTAGAAGAAAGGCCCAGTGGACAGCACAAAACAGGAACGCGCTTTTGTACTAGAAGGCAGTGAAAAAAAATAACGAGAAAAGAAAAATGGCTGAATTTTTTCAAACTAATCGAAATGTGTCTTGCATTATGAATATGTCTTCAGCATTGTATGGAATAGTCAGGGTGGCCCAAACAGAACCCTGGCAAAATTGGCATGTGCAAATAAGACTGAAATAGGCAAACCATGCAGTAATTGGGTGTGGAAACTCTATTATTCCACGTTATGCCTAAGTTTTTTCCAATCTGCCTACCTGGAATCAGTTCAGAATACTAAACTAGGGAAATGCCACACCATGCTGGATCAGTATTTTCTTGTATTTTAGGACTGTGCCAAAATGCCAGGGCATTCATAATGAGGCCAAATGGGTGTACAGCTGCAACAGAGGAAAAGTAAATAAAACAGTACCTTCCTCCGTTATAAAATCAACATTTAGATGCAGCTGACAATTGAGGGAATAGGGATCAATGTAAATGCAGCAGAATTCCCAGATTTTGCTACAGTTCTTGGAGTTGGAGATAAAGTGAGAACTAAGCTAATTGTAGCTCATGTGTCTCCTGCTCATTTTTCAAGCTAAAAATGAGCCAGTTGTTGGAAGATAGTAACATAACTATGGAGGAGTCACAGGCTTCAGGGTAGACTTGTTCAAATGTAATGGGCCTGATTTGGTTTGCAATGAGAAAGATCCAACTCAACCAACATCTACGCCTTGGATACGACCATCTGAAAGACAGTGTAGGATGAGCGGATATTCAATGTGTTGAAAGCAAGTCAAACATCTCATATGAGCACTCCTCCCAACACTGAGCCGTCCACCTCCTTTCCGAGAAGCGAGAGTGCTATGATCTCTGAAAACCTATCTTTGGGGGTCCAAGACGTTACTACATTTGTAAGAGGAGTAAAGATGGACGTCACTGTTTGTTCAACAAGCCTGGTGGAATCGGGCAACAAGCAACTCAGCTGCAAGTTTTCTGGATCAACTGGCTCTAGAAAGGCTTGAGTTCGGGGATTTGAGAAACAGAGCAATTACTTGCAAAGGAACTTGAGCTATAACCACTAAACCTACTGCAGACACAATGGACAAACTACTGAAGAAAGTAAATAAAATGACAAATGATTGTGAAATTAACCTTACATTCTACTATGGGACGTCCGTGTCACATACACATGGGTCCCCTGGCCCAGGTGAGACTGGTTTGTACTTAGCCACTATCCTCAACAGTGTAGAAACCCCCAGTAATCCCTACCACCTAGTCCGTTGGTCACTTCTGGATCCCCCAGACCAGAAGAGACAGGGTTAGGCTCTGCTACCGATCTCATCATGTCTGACGCACCACTGTTATCCCTGCCGCCCTCGTAGGATGGCACCAAACGGGATGCCACCAACACCGCCCCCCTCTCCCCCTTCATACAAAGCGGATCGCCTAGAACCCCCTCACCCACTGTCCGCATCGATATCTGAGGGAACCCTTACACCCGCTACACTCACTCCGCCCATCCAATCACAGAGCACAGTGACCTGTCCCCAACTTCACACGGAAGCCTCTATTCCACTCCACTCACGAACGTGGATCCCACAATAAACCTCCCGGTCCAGCTTTCCGCATTGAACCCTATTGAAGTCATCCCCAAGCAAATGGTGTACGTGATTTTGCAAACAGAACTTACTGATGGATCGCCCTCCATAACGGATCATACACCCATACCTAATGTAGATTTTCCCAAGCAATTGGAGAACATAACTATGCATACCGACAATACGGGCGGATCGCCCTCCTTAACTGATCATACACCCACACTTACTACCTACTTTCCCAATGTCGTCTGGACTACTCAACTTAATGAGTTAGCCACTGGCCTAACCCATCTCAAGGTCGAAATGCATAACCTATCTACTATCACTAAAGAACTTCTTAACTTACATACAGAAACTTGGTTAAATAGCTCCTCCTCGCCCATCCTCGACTTACTGGTTCCTCCTTCCCATGACCTAATCCGACTAGACAGAATCAGGAAACTAGGGGGAGGGGTAGCCTGCATTTATCGTAACTCAATATCAGTCAAGCAAGCGGACACCATAGGGCTATCCTCCTGTGATTATCTATGCATTAATATCTCGACGCTAAGCGCATCGCCATCAAGCTACACATATTCTACCACCCCCCAGGCGATAACTTGACTTGTATCGACAAGATAATGGAGATCATGGCATCCAATGCCAACTCACAAGTTCCTCATATTTTCTTAGGTGACTTTAACCTCCATTGGAACAACGCAAACGATCATATTGTAGGATGTCTTAAAGAGTTTCTGTCAGAACAGGAACTATCTCAATTCTGTGACAGCCCAACACATAACAAGGGAGAGACATTGGACCTCATCATTGCAAAAACAAACATCGTCCTACTAGAATCCATCACCCCATGCGATTGGTCTGATCATTATTGCATCCTCTTCTCCATCAATAGCTACTCAAACAAGCATTTGCAATGCAATAGGCTCGCATTTACGCGAGTTTGAGCTATTGACATTGTAAATGACAATGCCTTTTATTTATGTTTTGGTTTTTAAAATATAAATAAGTCATTGTCATTTACAATGCCAATAGCTCAAACTAGCATAAATGTGAGACCTATTGCATTGCAAATGCTTGTTGTATTATATATCTGGATGCAGTGGCAGAAACAGCAAAATACCAGTCAGGAGGCACACTATGCTAAACACGGATTTTTAATTTAGGTGTATTTAAGCCATGCCCTCAATTACATCAGCCACGCCCCTTTGAGAGAACTCCCAGTGTTTTCATCCACGTAAAGCACTGGGTATGGATGTTTGAGAGCAGCCTCCTCACCCCAACTGAAGTTTTCACCACTCTTAAAGTTGGCGCTGTGACAAACCTAGTTGGGTATACGCATTCGCATTGAGCTCCGCGCAGAGCCGGGGTTCGCTTCCTGGTTACCGACCGGACTCTACCATTGTTGTGGATAGAAGTGTGTTTACCAACCAGGTTGTGCGCGCGTTGGAATGGAATCCTCAGTGGACAATGACGGGCCGGTGTAGCGGAGAGGGTCTGGGGGTGTAAGCTTTGACTCTCCCCGCCTCTTGTGTGCTGTGGCCGCACCGGGGCTGCCATGGCAACAGACAGCCACAAAGAAAGGTTCGGTAGAGAGACTGGCGCATGTAGCCGGATAAAAGAGAGCGCAGAGGGGGTGGGGGAGGGGGGGGGGGTATCACAAAAAAGGGGAAGCAAAAACCGAAAAAGAGTGAGACACGAGCAGGGAAAGAGACTGAGAAAAGAGAAAGCCAATGACACAAATAGCGACACACTGTCACTTAGAGTAAGGAGCAGCCGATG
The DNA here is from genome assembly GCF_964204655.1 of Triturus cristatus. Taxonomy (NCBI): domain Eukaryota; kingdom Metazoa; phylum Chordata; class Amphibia; order Caudata; family Salamandridae; genus Triturus; species Triturus cristatus. The sequence continues at coordinate 332,505,784 of NC_140582.1, forward strand.
TGTGAGCCCGGGGATCGAATGGCGTCCGAAGGTGATGAAAGTATTTCTACTGCGCAGAATGTCCTACTTCTATTATATGATACGACAAATAATTTTGATTGAGCATTCTAATGTAAATTAGTGTTCTGAGGTTTGAATGTCAGAATAAAGTGGGGCTCCATGGGACGCCATTCTAGAAGAAATAAGCGGAGTATTACAGGATCACGCCATGGAACTATAGCTACGGGAGTTATGCACGAAAGTCTAAGGAGCTCCGGTATTATCACAGGATCACGCCATGGAACTATAGCTACGGGAGTTGTGCACAAAAGTCTAAGGAGCCCCGGTATTACAAGCGCTCGCAATGACCTATTTAATCGGCTTTTTCTGCCGGACTCGCATGCTAAAAGGTTTTTTTGTCTTTATGGGGCCATGTGTTTGAACCGCATGGCCCCATAAAGATAACAAACCTTTTGCGACCAACGTAATTCAGGTGAGCCCGTCCAAGTGGGACGGCTCAAAAAGCCGAGCAAATACCTCATGCACAGCTCTGTTCCACTGGCTGGCCACCGTTTACCATAAACGGTGACGCCAGTCAATGGAAAAGAGGGGCGGGCTTAAAGCCCCTTACAGAAAATACCCGTTCACATTAAATCTCGCCAGCGAGACTGCGCATGCGCACAGCCTACGCCAGGCGAGACCTGAAAAGGGGCCAACCCTCAAAAACAAGGCAATGGAAAAGGAACTTCCAAATATCAACCCCATCACCTTGGTAAACCGTTGCAACTCCGCTTTGACCCTCATAACGGACATGACTGATGTCCATGACCTCACAACCTTCTACAATGCCACTTTACTCGAAATCCTGGACTCTACAGCGCCCCTCCAGGAAAAAAAGTCTCCTCTAAGATTTCCAAACCTTGGTTCAATGAGGCCCTGAACTCGGAGCATAGACATCTAAGAGTTGCAGTGCGTATATGGAAATCTGCTCCTACAACTGATAACCTTGAGTACCTTAGAAGGTTAAGGAATTCCTACAATAGGAAGATTCTTAAGGCAAAGGCAGACTTTTACAAAACCCAGCTGAACCAGGCTATCAACCGGCCAAAAGAACTCTTTGAAATCGTCAAGCAACAATCATGCAATACGATTAACTCTAGGGAACTAAACGACCTGGCCACACCTACCTGTGTTGTGATTGCTAATTTCTTCCACGAAAAGACTAAGACCATCGAGCTAGACATACAATCCAAGATGGCGCTCCCGCAAACTATGGGCTATGATTTTAAATGTGACGCTCTATTCAAAATACATTTTAATAATCCAGGGGAAGTTACAAAAAACAATGCCTCATGGCACACCTTCTCGCCAATCTCCCAACAAATTATCGACACCACTCTTCAAGCAATCAACCCCTCCAATCATTTCTCTGACTCCCTGCCTCCTGCCCTGTTCAAATTTTTAAAACATCTATCCTGCCGCTATGGGCTAAAATTGTAAACACCTCCCTGAGTCAAAGTGACATTCCGGACTGCCTTAAAATAGGGCAGGTCACACCTATACTAAAGAAAGCTGACGCCACTCCATCTGATCTAAACAACTACCGCCCTATAACCAACATCCCCACCTTGGCGAAAGTTTTGGAGGAATGTGTACAAATTCAATTATGCAACCATATTGAGAACTACAACCTCTTAGAGAGTCACCAATCGGGCTTCCACCAAGAAAACAGCACAGAATCTGAACTCACACACACATTATGGATGACATACTAATAATGCTTGACCGCAATGAATCTTGCCTATTGATACTTTTTGATCTGCCCTCCGCCTTTGATACGGTCACACATGACAACCTTCTGTCCCTATTGGAACGAAGGATGGGCCTCTCGGGCACAGTGCTGCAATGGTTCTCCTCCTTCTTGAATAACAGAACTCAAAGAATCAAGATGAAGAATTCATTCTTGCAACGTTCTGTGGTCACCCTTGGTGACTCAGGGTTCTGCCCTATCACCCATTCTTTTCAACCTCCTAATGGAGCCTTTGGCGAACGCACTGAAATCAGCGAACATTCTATATCACCTGTACGCGGATGACACCCATCTGTATCTGAAAATCTCCACCCCAGAAGACTTCATTGCCCTCAACACTACTCTAATGAACACGCAAAGCTGGCTCACTAACAACCACCTCATGCTGAATACCAAAAAAATGGAATTCATTCTCATCTCGCCACCAAGACACACACCTAAGCTAGACCTATGGTTAAAACACCTAACCTCATTTGACTGTGTTCCCTCATCATTGACTCAGCAAAATCCCTAGGAATCACCATAGACAAACATCTGAATGTGCAGTCGCACATCTCTATTGACACCAAGGGAGCTAATCACAAGTTGAGTATATTAAGGAAACTCAAACCCTCCCTCCCTCAGGCTGATCTAAAAATGGCATTACACACCCTAGTGCTACCAAGATTAGACTACTGAAACACCACCCTCTGTGGTCTCCCTAAATACAAGCTGGCTCCGTTGAGAGCTCCACTGAGTGCTGCGGCTAGACTGGTATCAGGAACCAAAAGAAATAGTCACATCTCTCCAACCTTGAAAGCCCTGAATTGGCTGCGGTACGAGGCAAGAATACACCTTAAAGAGGCCTGCATGACTCACAAAGCAATTCACAACAATACACCCAGTTACCTGGCCCTAAAGCTGGATAGGTCTGGAGGTTGTAGACAACTACGAAGTGCGAGCACTTTCCTTCTCAAACCTCAATCCTTCCATAAGAAGAGAACTGGTTGTAGAGCTTTCTCAGGGATTGTTCCAAAGATTTGGAACTCCTTAACTCCAGCAGTGCGTGGAATCACTTCTTTACCGCATTCAAAAAAGTAAAAATACTACTAATGAACAAATTTATGTCCTAAGTCTTAAATCTAGGATGTCTCTGAGTCATCTTTAAGAACCGAATTCCATTGCCTATCTCAGGTGGAATACGACGAGACTATTTTATGTAATACTAATACCACAGTACTTATTGCTCAATAACTGTATGTAGTGTAAAGCTTAGCTGGCTTCGGATCCCCCTTCGTTATCTATAAACTCTATATCCACTGTGAATCGTACGAGATTATAATATGTTTGCTTGCTAGCACAATCACCTGATGTTCATTATCTGTATATTGTACAACGTCATGCTGATTCACGGTCCTCTATGTTGTTATTCATATATTTTATATTTCTTTTGTACGAATTGACACATTTGAATACGTGTATACCACCTCAACCATTTATATTCTTTTACTGTAAAGCGCTCTGATACCCTCGTGGGTCACGTTCGCACTATATAAAACTTTATAAATATATAAAATATGGGACAATGTTTAGGACAGACTCTGGTGGTGCACTCTCAAAATTACACCTTTCTCCCCCAGATGAAGATTATTTTTCTCATACAATTACAAAGAAGGGGGCACCGAGTGTCCAAAGCTTTAGAATACACTGATTTTACTGACTTTATTCCAATTAAGGCAAGTCCAGTCCCAAAATGCAATCATACCCTGCATAACGGCCAAACAGCTGACACATTTCATGACAGACAGTCACTTCCTAAGGACTGATCAGAATTTTGGGACAGTGACTTGCCTTGATTGGAAACAATTTAATAAAAGCAATATATGAATTAATTATAAAACTTTGAACACTTAGAGCTGTGATACAGTAAGAGCGCACTGTCCCTGTTTGTTCCACAGTGCACCTTAAAGTTAACTAGGCTCCCCGGGATGCAAACAGGGTCAGTACTCCTTATTACACATAATGGCAGTGCATTAGTGAAAGATGGATTGTATGACGGAACCAGCAGCTCTGCATTTCACAGTGCAGCAAGCATTTAAGCTGCACTTTTAAGGTGGAAAGAGACCCTCTGCAGGTGATGTCTTTGGGGAGGGTGGGGTGTCCATGGGACCCCATTTACTCACTTTCAGAACAGAGAACTGTCTGTGTGATACTTCTTTTTACAGCACACTCAAGATGCGTCCTAACGGCCTCTTTGCCTCTGCACCCATATCCATAATATGGCGTGGGAACCCAGACATAGTGTTTCCCTCTTTAGCACAGGGCCGCGTCCCAAGGCTAATGATGGAACGCCCTGTTAAGATAGTACTGGTGCTATCTGTACTGCAGAAGGAGCCACAAAGGCACCTGTGCAGCGGCGTCACTAGGGAGGTGCGGGGGGTGCGGACCGCACCGGGTGACACCCTCACGGGGGGGTGACATCAAAGGGCCGGTCCGGTCGGTGTGGTGTGTGGTGTGGTGCAAGCAAACCGTGCAAAATTAAATCCACAAGAAACGCAACGACGACGCTTCGCAACCTAACCTTACTATTCAGCAGGAGGTGCCTGTGCGCAGCGCGCACTGTCTCCTCCTCCGCCACGTCTGCGTGCCTCGGCAGTGACGTCGTCACTAGAGGGGTGCAGTCGGCGATGTTGTTTAATACGGGTCCCGGTCCGGAATCCGAATCTCGCATGCGCATTGGGCCCCAAGTGCGCGTGACTTGGCATCACGAGTTCACGACGAGGGACGAGGAGGAGGTGAGGAGGTCTCGTCTCAGGTCTCCACTATAATGTAATTTTATTCCAGCAAGGAGCGGAGTCTGGTTTAAGTCCGACCGAGGTAGTCCCCCCCCTGTCTGCCACCAACTCAGTAGGTGAGTGGCCTATTGCGTAGTCATTGCCTATTCAGTGCCGGCGTTGTTTTTCTTCATATTCTGGGAGATGCGTATGCGTTATTGGGCCTGGGCTCGGGTGGGCTGGCTGTGTGTGCAAGTACAATAGGGGCATGGGAAAGAAGGGAACAAATGCTTTATTTGAAATTGACACCGAGTAACTTTTGCCTACCGTCCTGTGCTGCTGCGTGGATATTTCCATTTTTGTTCAGCATTTGAGAAAATAAGTTTGTTTATTCTGATTCACCTTTCCTGACTCCTGCAGCTGCTTATCAGATCAGGCTGTGACACAAGGAGTAGGTCAGAGAATGTGTTACTGTTTGTTTTTATTTTAAAAATATGCACAGGCCCAGCAAGGCACATCATTATCATGGCCATGGATGCAAGGCAACAATAAAACATGTCTAGAGAACTGGTGATTAATGATCCTGTTGGAGAGCAGTCCTTTGCCTGTTGGTAGTTTTGAAATGCAGATAAACTGTATTTTATTTGGATAGCTCAGTGGGTTACTGCCTTTGTCACAGAGATTCTTGTGTTACTTGCAGTTCAAAAGTTATAATCCTAACATAGGACAGTGGCTATGAACTGTCATCAAAGACCTGCAGACAAACATGAATGGAATAGTTAGAACTTCACTTTCTTTGTGTTACTATAAAGTTAGAAATTCCCCAGTCTTTCATTATTTTGAATGTTGCTAAAAAGAGTTTGGGCCGATATACATTTTTATTAGTACAGCCAAGCCCCAACCACTACGGTATGCTTTAAATCCTGAGTTTGTGCTTCCCCAGCCCAAACCCTCTTTAAATTTACTGCCCACCAGTATGGATGCCATGTGATTCCTACATCTTGTAATTCTATGTCAGGACAGTATAAAAGGTAATATGGCAAGTACAACATCCTCTTTCTTTGCTGCTCCGCAGCCAGTTAAGTGCTTATTTCATTTTTCTAATGCATTCGCTGTGAATTTGTCTGCATGCTTGATACCGTAGCATATTGCTTCCAGGGTTTCATTGCGTTGTAACGTTCAACCTGTTTGTTTATATTGCCATGGTTACGAATTTTTAGCACGCATGGCTTTCTTCGTTTCGCTCGCCGCGCTGGTAATTTATCGTGCGGGGAGCGTGTGGTTCACCTCCCGTTGTCGGGCGCTTCGCGCCCGCGTCTTTGTTGTGGAGAGGGAGACAGGGGCTTGGAGGCTCGCGCTAGCGCTGCGAGTGCTCCGTCTTTCAAATACCGGGCGGTCGTTACCGCGCATGCGCGGCGGCCATATTTGTTTACCGAATCAGGTGTTTCTCGCCTGTCAGAGCGGTCGCTTCGCGCCGAGAGCCCACAGCCTGAGTATTTGCCCCTATTACGCCCATTTGATATTGAAAACGTTTGGGCTGTATAAATACGCATAGGCATTGCCTAGAGTGCTAGTTTTTTGCTGACAGCAAGCCCTCCCTTCACATTTGAATTTATTTAATTAAGTGTTCAGATTTAATCTACACTTTGGGTTGCAGTGGTTTTTTTTCACTCCCCCTGCATTGTGCCTTTGGCCACTATTGATTTGATTTTTTCCTGTGGGCATTGACTATTGATACACTCTGTGTCAGGATGGAAGAATATTATGAGGAGGATTGCTATTATTATGAGGAGGATCCTTCTGGCTCTTTGGAGCATGATTTGGTGGAAGCGCTAGATCAAGGGGTGCAATTCTCCGTGAATAAGGCGCTTGTGCGTGCTATTAATCCTTTGAAGCGACATTTGTCTCTTTACGCACAGCAACAGGGTTGGTTACCGCCAGCACGTGCGTCAAAGTCCCCTGTCAACCCTCATAGGTCTGATTTTCAGCGGTTGGCTAAAACACTGTTTTCGGACACGGCCTCTACTAAAGGGTCGGCTGGGACCTCTTTTTCATCCCTCCATGATCCTGATGCTGACGATGCGCATTCCTCCTCTTCTGAGTTTGAGCCACCTCCTCGGAAAAGGGCTCGCAAGGAGCATTTTGTGGACGCTTCTTCCAATCCTCCCATTCTCACATTTGAACCTTCGGAAATTATGCATCCCCACTCCTCTTCTTGGTTACCTTCACCAGCGGTGGCGGATTATGTGCAATCTCACATTCGCCAACCTTTTGCTCAGGATGTCCGAGCCCGCTTGAGATCTGAGTGTCCCGTCCTGATCTGGCGGACCATTTAGCCGACACACCGGAGGTCGACCCTACCATGGTCATCTACCTTAAGAAGTACGCAAGAGACCCCAAAAAAGGTTTGGACAGATCTTGGTGCTCCTGCCAGGATAAATTATTGGATTTATTGGGCCCACTCACAAAAATGTTGGATTTGGGTGTTCTAGCTAAGGAGTCATCAGCTCTTGTAAACCCGGATGAACTCATTGAATGGGCTCAGATGGCCATCTGTCAATTGGGCAATGCCAATTGTGCGCTTTCATGCGAACGACGCCGCTCCATCCTTCTCCGCCTGGATCCCAGGCTGGCGGAGCTCTCCTCTTCAGAGGCCGGGCCCTTGGTTCAGGGGCTCTTATTTGGTCAACCATTCCTCAAAGAACTTTCCAGTTTTGTGGCCACTTTCAGTGGCCTTGACAAGGCCCAAGCCTCGCTGCGGCGGGCGTTTCGGCCGGTTTTTGCGAAGGCCGGGCGTCTTCGGGGACGTTCGTTCGGCCGAGGATCCCAGCAAAATTCTCAACGAGGATTTCAGTCCCACAGTGGAGGTAGACAGGATTACGGCTTTACCACCCGTTCAAACTTCTATCCCTCCCGTAAGGGAAGGGGACAGTTCCGGAAGGGTCGTTTCGGAGGACAACAAGGAGGTCATCACGACTCCAATACTTCAGGTGAGGCTGATTCCTTTTTCCGATGTGGTTTTGGGGGGAAGGCTCCAGTTTTTTCTCCACAATTGGCAGTTAATCTCCAGCGATGCTTGGGTTCTCGAAACTATTCAGGGCTACAAAATAGAATTTTATCAGCCCACGCCTCAATCTCTCCTTCCCACCCCGTTGATCTTTTCTCTTCAAGATCGGGAGATCATTTCATCGGAAATCGACTCACTTCTTGCGAAAGGAGCTATTCTTCAGACTACCCGCCATCCAAGAGGGTTTGTGAGTTCGGTGTTTCTGGTTCCGAAACGAGGGGGTGGATCCCGACTGGTCCTCAATCTAAAAGAGTTCAACGGCGGAGTGGTTTACTGACATTTCAAGATGGAAGGGATCCATCTTTTGCGAGATCTTCTCCGAGCGGGAGATTGGATGGTTCGTCTAGATCTCAAGGACGCCTATTTGTCAATCCCAATCTTCAAGCCACATCGGCGGTTTCTCCAGTTTCAGTGGCAAGGGAACTGGTTCGAATACCAAGTCCTTCCGTTCGGCCTCTCGTCGGCACCCTGGTGCTTCACGAAACTTCTGAAGCCAGCGGTGGAACACTTACGCGCTCGGGGTCTCCGCATGATTGTCTATTTGGACGACATTCTGATCATGGCAGATTGTCCTCATAAATTGATCTTGCATCCGGATTGGACGATCGATCTTCTCCAATCCCTAGGGTTTCTTGTGAACCCGCAGAAATCTGTCCTCATTCCTTCTCAAGTGATGGAGTTTCTAGGTTTCCAGGTCAATTCTCTGACCTGTCAACTTCTGTTACCCACTCAGAAGATTCGTTACATCAAACGGGAGTTGGTATCGATTATCTCCAAACGGATTGTGTCATTGAGATCTATAGCTCGTGTAGTCGGTCTTTTGGCGTCTTCAATTCAGGCGATTTTCCCAGAGCCTCTGCATTACAGGGCATTACAACGGTTGAAGATCCGTCATCTCCAGCAGGGTCTTCGCTATTCAGATCAGATTCCTCTTTCAGAAGAGGCGAGGTGCGAGATGCAGTGGTGGCTGGACCACATGGAGGCCTGGAATGGGCGAGCCCTGTTCGGTTCTTCCCCGGAGATGGTGATCGAGTCCGATGCCAGCCGGTGGGGCTGGGGAGCCCGGTGCGGTCCCATTTCAACGGGGGGTCGTTGGTCCCCTCAGGAGTTGTCTCTTCACATCAATTGTCTGGAACTACTGGCGGGTTCCTTTGCGATTCGTTGCTTCACGCCTCTTCGAGCCAATTGTTGCATTCTTCTCCGCATGGACAATGTGTCCGCGGTTCGTTATGTCAACAAGTTGGGCGGCACGAGGTCCAAGCTCTTAGCGGAGATCGCCAAAGATTTTTGGCATTTTTGTCTACAGAAGAAGATCACTGTTATTGCAGAGTATCTTCCAGGCCGCAACAATCTGATTGCGGATTGGCATTCGCGTCACCTTCGGGATTTCAGCGATTGGAGGCTTCATCCTCGCATCTTTCGCTCCCTCCGTCGGTTTTGGGGGCAGAGTCACATCGACCTGTTTGCCTCTAGCCTCAACACGCAGCTTCCCCGATTCTTCAGCTGGAGACCGGATCCGGAGGCCCTGGCCACGGACGCATTTCTCCAGTCCTGGCCTGCCCTTCTGTGCTATGCCTTTCCTCCGTTCATGATGATTCCGAGAGTCCTGGCTCGCACAAAGCGTTATCAGTCAGAGCTGATTCTGATTGCTCCTCTGTGGAGGGCTCAGGCTTGGTTCCCAGTTCTTCTGGAAATGTGTTGTGCGGTGCCGATCCTGCTTCCCCAGAAGTGGAATCTTTTGCTGGACCCTCTCGGGAATCCGCATCCCCTGATCCAGTCAGGCTCTCTCCGTCTTCTAGCTTGGCGACTTTCGGGGACCGTTGGTCGGTCCCAGGCCTTTCACGCGACGCTTGCAAATTTATCAGTGACTCTTGGGCACCCAACACTCACAAACGCTACTCAGGCTCTTGGAAACGATGGTGTGATTGGTGTGTTCAACGGGAGGCTGATCCCGCTACAGCGGATGTCTCTCTAATTATTAATTTTTTAGCATCTCTTGCCTCTTCAGGCTTAGCTTATCGGACGGTTAACAACTTCCGATCTGCCATTTCGGCAGGTCATAGTCCTCTTGAGGGTAAACCTGTTGGTGAACATCCTTTGATTACTAAATTGCTCAAGGGTATTCGCCTGGCGACTCCCCCTTGTTCTAAATAAACGTCTTTATGGGATGTCTCCATTGTCTTGAAGTTTTTGGACGCCTGGCCTTCCAACTCCTTGCTTTCCCGCAAACAGTTGTCAGCCAAACTAACCATGTTGTTATGCCTTGTCTCTTGCAGACGGGTGTCTGATGTTCGGGCATTAGACTTGGCTGGTCGTTGTTTTACCCCTGAGGGTGTCACTTTTCGACTCTCTCGTCGTACCAAAACGAATACTTCATTGATTTCCTATCCTTCTTTTCCTCTCCATCCCAACCTTTGTGTGGTCCAATGCGTCAAGGATTATGAGGTATGTACTGCTTCTTTACGTTCTGCAATTTGCAGGGTCAACTGTTGATTGCTTTGCAGAAGCCCTTTCGCCCTGTTACCCCGACTACTTTAGCTCGTTGGGTTCGCTGGCTTATGTCTGAGGCCGGCATTGATGTGTCCATTTTTGGTGCTCATTCGGCACGGGGAGCTATGGCTTCTAAAGCTTTTTCAATGGGTGTTACTTTGTCTGACATTATGAAGGCCGCAGATTGGTCTTCTGATTCCATGTTTAAATCTTTTTATTATAAACCTATTGATCATGTTGCCTCAGTAGTGGTGGATAAGCTTTGAACAAGCATAATCGGAGCCTCCTGTCCTGACATAGAATTAAAAATTTGCAAACATACGTGACAAGAATTTTCAATTCTATTAAGGACAAGGAGGCGAGGATTATCCCACCCATTATGTTTCTTCTGATGTATTTATTTGCATTTATACTGATATTTGCATATGTACTATATATCTTCTGATGATTTATTGCTCTCTGATACTTTTTCCCCCCCTTGTTATATTTTTATTATATATTGGATGTATTTTACGGCAGTCTGTCTCTTTTCAGGTTCTGACCCGAAGTGACGATGTTACTGCTTCTTCTGGTTTCTTCTGCATCCGATGGCTTTCGGCTACCAGGGTCCTGTCGCCTTCCAGTGCTGTGTGTTTTTCCTTATGGACTCCTGCGGCTACTGATGGTGGTTCCTCCTGTTGGTCATTGTGACTCTTGATCTGTTCCTTATATTTGAACTGCTCTCCTCACCAAAGAAAGGGGATGTTGTACTTGCCATATTACCTTTTATACTGTGGACTCTATGGTTATATACGTCATACCCTAGTGTTTATGGGTATTGTAGTTTTTTCGTTACATATACTGTGTTCTTATTGGCTGCTGAGCATTTCTAGTAAAGAAATGAGAAAGCATAATCCTCGCCTCCTTGTCCTTAATAGAATTGAAAATTCTTGTCACGTATGTTTGCAAATTTTTAATCCTCATTGGCTCATGTGACATTCCCTGTAGACGGAATTACATACTAGCGATAAAACCGGCCCTGTCATTGCCTTTCTGTTTTTATTTAATTAGCAATCAGGTCATTAGGGCAACTGTGGAACATATTTTAAAGTGCATGCTAATTATATTTACTGCTATATTTAATGTTTTAAGTTTGAAGGTGATTTTGCTAATGTTTTTTACGGGAATAATGAAAGTAGAGCTGGATGGGGCTGATATGGGGCTGGGGCCCGAAGGTCAGCTGTGAGATAAGGTACACAGGAGCGGGATGGTCGAAAAGTGGATAATCGGGCCTGGAAGTACTTGTGTTAAAACCTGGCCTGTTGGAATTTGAGGGTTTGCACTTACATCCAGACATCGCTCTTACTTTCAAATAACTCTCCACATGCTCTCTATACACACAGAATTGATCCGCTGTATACTGGTGACTGTTTGCAAGTAGATATAATCTAATCTAGGGCTTGTAGGCTAGAAGAAGACAAATTGGGTCCGCAGTGGCCCGCCCAAATGCACCCTTGGCCCACCCAACAAAAAATTCCTGGAGCCGGCCCTGATTGACAGGGCTTCCTTTGCTTTTATTTTTCATGTCGCAACAAAGAAGCGCACTTTTATTGCTAAACAACAATGACTGCAAAAGTTCCGAAAGACAATTAGATTTTTGTTGGAAGCTGCTATATCATCCTGTTGCTGCACAAAGACAGGGCCCGCAGAGCAGGGGGAATAGCTGCATTCAAGCTTGCAATTTTACCCGTTCTTTCACTTTACATGTGATTTCTCAATATGTTCAAACTGCGTTTTTATGACTTTTAGATCAATTTTTAGTGTTCAAACCTGAGCTTCTTTCATGTTACAAAGAGAGCCGCCCCATCTCCTGTCATTTTGGCCCCCTCCCTGATCTATAACCTACTTCTCTGGACTTGATAATGGAGGAAGGAGTGCTGTAGCGCCGTTACATCATGCATCACGAACAACTTGCATTGCGACCACCCGTGATCTGATACCCAGTAACTCAGACCACCCTCTGCTTGCACCTGAAGCATCCACCATCCCTCCCTGGCTTTGTAACAGCCCGCCCCACCCACATCAATTGCATCCTTGCAGCACTCCTGGCTGAAGAGTTCCCTTCTTCCTATAAAATACAACGTGAAGGGTATAGTTTCTTGGCGCTTTAAATCATAGCAGTAGTGATTGCCCAACCTTTTGCTGAATTATCTCTTGCAGGATTGAGCCCTATTAACGGATACTTTTGTGAGTTGTGTTTTACCATATTTAATACACTTAGTGGACCTAGACTCTGTCACGAAAGAGCATTAACCCTCTGAGTTATCTTGAGGGAATTTGACCAGTGCCCTAACACACTTATAGCAAACATTTAGCTAAAAGTAGTTCTGTGTTTTGCACATGTGAAAAGTTTTCATGAACTTGCACTTTGAGCATTTCACTTGAATAAAAAGAGCTATTTAATTGTTTTTACCAGGCTAAGTGTATAGCGACCATGGCAACGACATGAGGCCCTCTAGTCTACTCTTTTGGTTTTGCTGTATCATTTGGTCTGGCTTCCTTAATTTTCTGCTTTATGAGTGTGGATTTAGAGAGATTTTACACCATCATGATCTGGGACCTTAGAGAGCATTGTGAGTTAGCTAAGCTGCCAGCTGCTATTATTATTACCATTATTTATATAATAATAAATTGGGTTTATAGCTTCATGTGAGAGGAGCTTTTCAAAGCTAAAGTTTATAAAGAACTATTTGCGATCTACCATGGGACAGTCAAGGCTTTCTGATCTTGCAATATTATCAATTGAAAGTGATTTGGCGAAAAATGTTGATTTTGATGAAGTAATTAACAAGTTTACAGCTTTAAAGGCCAGGAAAGGAAAGTTCTGATTAGTCGAGATTTAATGTGACATTGTAATTTGTACTGTTGCATACTATTCTGGCATTTGCTGATTGTGCAAACCCAAAACAGAACGGTTACAACCTTATCTCCTGTAACAGTAAAATTTAAAGTTTAATGTCGAAAAAGTAACATTTTCTATGTAGTTCTTAGTTCTTAACTTATTACAGTATTTTACCTCCGACCTTGTTGAATTCAATTTTTCTTCTATGGCCTTTGTAAATATAGGACCTACATTTACAAACGTTACTAAGGATTTTGTATGGTCCCGTTATTTGCCAACTGTGTCCACTGGCGGACTCGGAGCGGAGGAGGTCCATGCGGTAAGTCGTGAGGGGGTGACACCATGAGTTACCCGCACCGGGTGACACCAACCCTAGTGACGCCACTGCACCTGTGGCCCCGTTCGCTAATACTACACTGCCCCAGGTTGCTGAAAACAAACACTTTACCTAACATGAACCTTGGTTTCTCCATCTTTAACATTTATTGTGAAATTAAGCAGCTGGGATTTGTAGCGAAAAAAGATGATTTGAATTTACCCAGGGACCAAGAAGTGATAAGTACGTCTATTTATGAGTAACATTTTTTTGAAGAATAATTGATGGATTTCAGGCTGGGTAGTAATAATAAAAAAACGTAGAAAGTTTGGTTTTAACGTATGCTAATAGTTGATGTCAGGGCTTTAAGTGGGATGAAAAAAATGGGGGGTCTTTCAAAGGGGCGTGGCCGATGTAATTGAGGGTGTGGCTTAGAAAGCACATAAACTGAAAATATGTGCCCAACTGTTTTTTTGCAGCTTCTGTCATTACATCCAGATATATACTACACCAAGTAACATACATGTAGTAATTACAAGTGACACAGAGCATAATTAGAACTGTCACTTTATTCAGGCCATCCGCTCTCTGGACAGGCAGCTGCCAACATTCCAAGGTGAGCTCCAGGAGATACCAAGGTCAGAAAAAGGAGGGGGTGGACGGAAGGTACCAAGGTGGGAGTAAAAGGGTAGATACAACAATACATTAGATTTACAACAAGCCAGTACTATTGGCTTTGTCAAATGTTATTAGTTAAATAACATAAATAAGCAACAACCATGACTTCGTAGTATAGCATATTGAAAATGCTTCAGTTCTGAAATGATAAGACTGAAAGAACTATAAAGAGTCTCTTTGAACTTACATCGAATCAGTGAAGGGTGCTGCTGCAGAGTTATGATTTATTTTTTTCATCCTGAGTGTGAGGGCAAAAATGGAGAGCCGATAGGGACCCGTCTCAGCATCTGCTTTATAGAACACCGGCAACACCCGGCCCACTTAAAGCCCTAGTTGACGTACAGATGAGTGCTGAGCTACAACTCGACATACTCAGTTGAGTCATATAAAACACTACTTACACCATTTATACTGTGAATTAGCAAAACTGATAAACAAAAGTCCAAAAATACATTTGCTGGCACATCTCATCTTACTTCCTCAGTCATTTTTTTTTATTTGACAGAAATCAAAGAAACGCATTGCATAAAGCCAGGCCAAATTTGGCTGCCACGGCTCATTTGCAATGAGCTAAATAGAGACCGACAAAAGTCCGAGAAATATCTTTAAAGTTTAGAGCTATAGATGGATATGACTGCTGTAAAGTTTCAAACCAAGAAAGTTAGCTCGCCCACTGTGGGACTAATAAAGGGAGGTAAAAATGCCATCTGCTCGCAAAGAGCAGAGACGAAAATGTAAGAATGAAAGAGGTTGAAGGGTCTGTGTAAATAATACGTTGAATTTTAATGCAGCGGCATTAAAAGTGGCTACATTCTATTCTAGGATGCATTAGGAGGAGAAACTAATCTCTTGTTATGTGCTAGGCTTTCATCAGAGGAAGAACACTTAAAACTGAAGTACTGCAGAACAAGAGTCCAGTTGTAACTGAGATTCAGTCTACGAATGAATCCAACAAACCCAAGCAAATGAGAGTATATTTAAGACACTCTCGCAAGTTGCAATTCACATTAGTGGAAGGCAAGAGGAGAAATACCACATTGGCCGGGGAAGACTGGGTGCAAGGCATGCTAGGTTATGGCGATTCTTAACGCCATAGCGTGCCATGGGCGCCATACAACCTAATAAGGCTGCTCTGGAAACGTCTATGAATCTGCCCGTATTCATGAATGCTAATTTTACATCTCAAATGTAGCCTTAATTTTGACAAACTATTTTTCAAGTAGCCCTTCTAGGTCCACACGGGACTTTGCCATGCTGTACTCTCAGTTCACAGTAGAAAGGCGCTCCTGAAAAGCAGTCACGCTAGGCCAACCGCCATTTAGGGGGAGTGCAAGACCTACCCAGATCTGACCCTTGCCACCTTCCTCACCCCAAGTCAGAAACCTGGGGTCTCTCTCAGTGGTTGAATTACAGTGCTCATTTGGCAGGGCCATCTCCGCATACCGATATGCTCATCTAGTTTAGTTTGATGGCTGTCCACTGTTGTTGATTGGGCTTGACCTGAGTCTTGTATCTTGTTTTTCTCCCTTGACGAGCACAGTAATCCAATCCTTTTGAGCTAACCGCCACACCACCCACTGCCCTGAACCACGCTATTTCCTTCTCCAAACTAATCAAGCGCGTCAACTAGCCATTGCAAGCTGGCCAGTGACGTGGCCAGACACCCGTGCCAGCCATGTCATACCCTCTTTACTAAAGCCTTTCTCCTAGGGTGGCCAGGTTAAGGAAGGAGAGGTTAAAGGTGTCTTCCTGTAGGTTTGTATCTGTCTGTGCTTGTTTGGACCTGGAAAGACAGGAGAGCAAGAAGGCAGCCATCAGCAGAGCATGCACAATGTAGACATCTAAATAGTTGCACTGTCCCACACGGTCTTGTAAAGAATGGTTGGTTTAGTACTGCGTCAGAGGAAGGCAAGGAGAAACCTAGTATGCAGAATCAACTCTTGAAGGGTAACACATCCAATTATGTGGCATCGCAGAGCTATAACACCTGGTCTTGGTATCACACACGCGGCAACTGCTCATTTAAGAGTACCACTCACAATTACCCCAAAATGTTGAAAACATTTATGTTTATTGGGCATTTGTAGAGAGCGCAACTTGCCATGGTATGGATTTGCAGCACTCCTCAGTAGCTCGGGTACGCTTTTCCAGGTGATTCTATGGATTCCAACACTGAACAGACTTGGATCCTTTTTGTGAACATCTTTGTTAAGCTCTCACTTCGAAAATGCACTGAAGCCAGGGGCGCAGCTTCATGCACAACCACCATCATCCAACATTTTGCCGCCACCTTTATCAACTGGGCGGGCATAATCTAGTCCTGTTCCTTCTTAACCACTGAAACTAGTCTTTTCTTTCAACCGTCTCCGCTTCAAGATTTATCCAGTTACATGAAGGGTCTCCCCAGGTTGAACCTTGTAACATATGTTGTTCAATATTTACAATGTCTATGGCCAACTCCTGGCTTATTTAATCTCATCTTTTGGTCTTCATTGCTATATGAATGACATACAAGTACTTCTCTACCTAAAGCACTACTACGCCACTTCTGTTATGGTTTGTTTCAGCGACTATCCGCCATCCACTTCTGGAATCAAGACAGGTTTTTTAAAACGTAATGGCAACAAATGAAGACACTGTTAGTCAGCGGAGGCGAAACACTCCCGGCCTGGCAAGCTTCCTACCAGAGTCTCAAAAGATGTGTTTCCAGGAGTGGATTTGGCCATATCCTTAATTTACTGACCCATATCAACTCCGTGGCCTCGTCTGATTATTCTATTTTTATAGAAAAATAATAATTTTCCTCTTTTCTTTTGTGTCTCACCACAACCTGACATGTAATTTTGTAATCTTTACTGTGATATTTCAATGCAGTTTTTCATAATCGTCTCTCTTCTTAACAGGCAAACTGCTAAGAATCCAAAACCTTACAGTTAGGGTGGTTCGTTGCCTCAACAAATATGGTTACATCAGGAGGGCTCAGAGGTTACTGGATTGGCCTCTGGTTGTGAAATGCAGTTAACGTAAGATTCTTGGCCTGGCTCGTGGATATATTTGCACTTATGGCGCGTCTATTTGGCATTGCCCAATTGGTTCCATACTTTCCTTCCTGCTCACCGCGTTCAGAAGCCAAGCTACCTTTTAAAAGCTCCCAAAGCGAGGGGACCTGGTCACTTATTCTCCTCAGTAATGGCAGGCTAACTGTGGCATTCCCTGTCAATCCCCTGCGGCCCCTCTGCCACCAAATGACTGGCCACCTTCAAATCAGGAAAGTTTATAAAACTCCTCTTTGTTGATACTCGTTTTAGCTGCATACTCTAACACCATGACACCACTGGATAAACCAGCTCTTTACTAGTTCTCTTTTCGTCACTTATTCATTAATACATTCACTCATTCATGCCTGAGCAGTGATATGCTAAGTAAGATGCGACCAAAGAGGGGCCTTTGTAATTGCTAAATTGTCTTAAGGGCCAAAATCCCAGGGTGGTTGGATGCATAAAGGAGGGGGCTTACAGGTGCAACAACAGGCTAAAACACAGTCAACTGAGGGAACATTACCTACATGAGAGGTGGAAAAGTCAAACAAATAAAAATCAGGAATTCACTAAAATACATTTTTAGGTCTCACCTACCAGATTGTGAAACCGGTTTGCGAAAAGATGCATTTTCAGCTTACTGTGGATGTAGAGCCTGCCATTGCTTACCATTGGTTGGCTTTATTGTCACTCTTATTTGTTTGACTTATATTTCTTGTGGGATTTTCTTCCTCTTCTTTGTCCCTCCCCTGGAGCAGTCATTATTATTTGAGTCATTCCACTGCTTACTTTTCCGGCACTATAAGCACTGCATGAGAGTGCATGTGTTTTTCAGCTGTCTCCCTCGTGTATTTCTCTTCTCCCTTTATGCTGGGCTCCGTGTTTCTCTCATTCGCCTGTGTGTTTTCCCAGCACCCCTGCATGTTGTGCTCGCCCTTCTGTGATTCTTCCCATTTGTATTGCTTTCTCGCCGTGTGCTTGTCCCCTCCAGCTGCACATTCCTCCCGCTAGCCTGAGTACATCTCTTCCCCCATGCTCCCAATTCCTCTTTTACAAACGGTACTTCGCCCACCTGCGCCCTCCATCTTGCCTCTGCCGCCATGTAGCTTTCTGTTGCTTCACAGCTTGAGTTACCCGCCCTCTGTGTTGCTTTCCCCACCTGCTTTCGGAAAAAATGCTTTCGTGCCATTCCACCTCGGATCAGTAAATAAAAATGGGGGTACTCAAGGATTTAAGTGGGATGAAAAAACTTTGGGGTCTCACAAAGGGGCAAGGCCAATGTAATTAAGGACGTGGCTTAAAAACACGTAAGCTAGAAATCTGTGATTAGCATAGTGTGCCGCGCGACTTGTATTTTGCTGTTTCTGTCATTTTAACCAGATATATGATACAAGTAACATCATATCTACAACAAGTCAGGACTATTGGCTTTGTCAATGGTTGTTAGTAACATTGCATAAGATAAATAAGCAGCAACTATGGCTAATATTGAAAAAGCTTCCACTTAAAGCCCTGGTGACACCATGACGATGTTGCTGCTCCTGAGTTACAAAAAGAGAAGGCAAAATCCAGAGAGAAAATGACTCTCTTTAAAGGATTTCCCTTCCCCTACAACGCCCACCTGGCATGACGTCATACCGTAACTTCTCCACTACTGAGAAGTGAGCAGTGTGAGCATGCGCACATGTGCCTGCTGTCACCGCAGTCCGGAAAAACGGACTGCCTGTGTGCCAGGACACAAAACAGAGCCCGATAGAGACCCGTTTCGAGGCCCCCTCTAAAAAACTGCTGGTGCTCAGACACGGTGAGACCCGGCCCACTTAAAGCCCTGGGGATACTGTACAGTATCACTAAAAACCCTTGGAAAAGCAAATAGGTTCCAAAAACAAGACCTATTGTTTTTTCCAATGCTTGTTATGAAGGGCCATCTTACTGGAGTATAGGCTGAGGGCGGTGTGAAAATCAAAAGGCCATAGTTTCTTTTCGAACAGAAATAGATTTGTCAGAGTTTAAAAATACTTCTAAAACTTGAGCGACATTTTGATGCATGCACGAAAAGAGGCAACGTCGGAAAACAACTTCTGTAGTTCAGCTCTGAAACAGGGTCGTGACGCATGCGCCGTCCACCCTTTTATTGAGATTTCTTTGATTCAGGCTTTCATTGTCCTGCAGAAGCTTAAATATGCTTATCCCATACCCGTCTTCTTTCTGTTTTCTCTGACATCTGATGAGACTGCACGGCCCTTGCCCCGACATTAGGAAGAAGAGAGGGGGATCTTCTAACACCAGCGCCCGTCAACGCTGCTCAGCAGCCTCACCAGGCACGACAGACACCTTGAGGCAGAAAAACAGAAAATCCAAAGAAGACCCGTTCCCTTACACAACCCCCACCAGACTGCACTCCTGTCAGGAGGTTATTAAATGCATCAGCTTCTCCCTTCGTAATAGGTGTAGGGGTTTAAGTGGTCAGGAAATTACCCCTGCTTGAGGTTGGGTCCAAACTAAGTCTTAGCATGTGGGGGAAGACAAACACCAGACATTGGGTGCGACAGCGAGGGGCGTAACTTTGGTGGGGGGAGGGGGTTGCTTGCGGTGTTATACCCCCCTGAGAAATGTATTCTGTAGTAAATAGTTGGGTACAGGTGCTTTAAGTCGTGTATGGTGAGGTGTTTGTCGGATTTCACTTGGGATTTTTACATGCACATGTAGACAAAAACATACAGTCTCTCCTCTATATTTTAATGGTCTTAAGAAATGGTTATTTAACAAGCTATAGCATTTTAAGTACCGCTCATAGTCGCACTCCTCTCCCTTCCTACTGCTCCTTAAGTCCCCCTCTTGCCCTGCTTCCCATATAATGTATTTTAACCAGTGTGATTGTGGGAAATCTGGAGCTCACTGTCCCCCAATCTCACTGAGAAAGCTACGCCCCTGGCGATAGTGAGGAAGAGAGGCGTAGACCACCCCCTTTCTAACTTGTGTTAACATCTCCTACTTTTAAATGAGCTACTGGCAATGAAGAGCAGGCATTGTATTGGCGAGCATCACACAAACACGTGCTGCCGTGTGCTGCGGGTCTGAAAACAAGTGAGAACTGCGTTCAGTCCCTCAGCACACCGCAGCAAGTGTTAATGCAAGGCCTGCCAAAAAACAATGACATCTGCTCTTTCGATGCTCACATGCACATTTAAAAATAGGAGTTGGTGAAACAAGTTGGAAAGGGAGTGGGCGCCTACGCCTCTCTCCCTCACATTCAGACCCGATGTCTAGCGGTTGTCTACCCCAGGTTCTAAGACATTGGGCCAACATTAAGCAGAGGTCATTTCCTGACCACTTGCCTCTCTTCTACTAGATGTGCTAGTTCTAAAGTGTGTGAGGGAGGAGGCAAGACACACTTTAGCTAAGTCGGCATGTCCCTAAATGACCGATCCAGAGCCACATCCATCTCCCCAATTACCACTTGACTTGGTATGATAAGTATCTCTGCCTCAACCATTAAGGGAATGCGGTCACCAAGGATGGACTCCAACACTTACGCCAGCTGAGACACATTTTCCCCTCATACTTCTTTGCCCAAACCGGGCACTGATTCTAGTAGTGTTGCAGTCTTACCAGTCTGTGCACAGGTCTCCCCAAGACTCTGTTCAAACTGAAATGAGTCTAGAACCAGGCTACTAACTTATATTCTGGCTAAAACGAAATATTCCACCCTTAAAGTGTTCCACTGGCCTCCAGACAAGAAAGGTCACAATTCAAGGCCCTCTGCAAAGTCCACAAGTCCCTCAGTAGTCTGGGCACAAGCTACCTCACCGAAGTCTTCAACCTTTACCAGCCTCCCCGGCAGCTGCGATCAGCCTCCTTGAAGCTTCTGCCAGTACGCCACCACTAACATCAAAGATTAGGTGTAGGTCTCCCCCTTCTGAATTCAATGCATTGCACAATAGATGTGAAGAGTAATTCTTGCGGATGAGGCAATAACTTGAAATCTCGTCGCCTCACCCTTAGGCTATGACCTAATATCAGCGGGCCAGACAAATATGATCACAAAGACCAGTCAGATGCCTATGCCTGTTTCCTGCCATCTGGGCCCCACCATATGGCTTTCCACCCAACAACAAATTGGAAGGCTCTATTATAGGTGGACATCATGACGCATAGACTACTGTCTAGGCTAACATGCTCCACAGTTTCATGTGATGGCTATTCTGTGGACTGACTTCATGGAACCCTTAAAATAAGTTCAAATACAAACCCTTCAAGAAGTACCCATGGTGTTTATGTTAGAATGTAAGCACTTGTGCATTACCTCTGTGTATATATTTGTTCTATGTGTGAGCTGTATGAAGGCAAGTAATGGGCTCTTCCTCGTGGATTAAGGCGGGATATTTCTTCCTTTTAAAAATCGTTTTGGTTTCAGGCCTTAATAAAGGTGGCATCTAATTGGTGCCAGGATTTCACTTGGAGATCCCCAGGGTGCTTAAACAAAAGTGAGGACCATTGTCTCACCCTGCGACACACCAATCTGAGGGTGGCTTGAGTTTTATTTTGTTTACACATTTATTTAGAGAATAAATGTGGTCTAACTTCTTAGGTAGACGTGGCTCGTGTTAATATAATTAATAATTTCTTGTATTGCAAGTCGGCAGGAATTAACACAAAAGTAATTATAATGATTAATAACAGCTTGACGCCAAATATGCCAGAGGCATTGTTGTTTGAAGGTTCAATCATGTGACAGCTGTCTAAATATCATCTTCCTGCATTGGGGGTCTGTATAAACAAACCCAGATTAGCTTGAAAGGTAGAAATAAAAGAAGGCATTTAAGAAGAAGGTCTGCACAATGCTGTGGAGTCTGCAGCAAGATACAAGCACAATAAGTATACTACAGAAGCCTATACCTTTTCAAGACAATCTTAAATCGATTATAATAAGCGAGCCTGGGAGAAGAATGTTTATGTGTGTTTTAGGTTTCTGTAGCTTCCTTTTAAGGACTTCAATGGCATATGGGATTTAAAGGATCAAACTTTCAGTGATGTGCAAGCTGGCCTATGAGTCCACTGAACATGTTATATGTTTATGTCCAGCATTGTTAGCGGCTCGGAAAAATACCTCAAACACAATTTTAAGGCTGAAGGTATCAGAATCATTACAGAGGCATTATTTTTCTGTTTTAAAGGCAAGAGGCCAACATTAGTGGCACATATGGTAAAATGTATTAGCCAGGCTCTCAGGTTGTGGGGGGAAAAGTCTTCAGATTGCCCATACTGGGAGGGGTTAAAGCATTAGTTTCAAAGTTTGTATTTGATGTATCTGTTTTACCGTAATCGTGATAAATTGAGTTATGGTATGTGTTGATTTTATCTGTGCAAAATGTTGTATATAGTTTTAATGAAACGAACAATACATTCTTAATTCATGAATAAAAAAGGATAATTAGAGAATAAATACAGTCACATGCAATAATCCTGCATGAGAATTATTGCACTTGTGTCTTCTGCATCCAATCTGCTTTTGTAACCAGTCCAATGACCTTAAAAAGACTGTATAGTCCATATTTTTTACTGGTGGCGATTTAATGTTAAACTACTGTTTTGCTCATATTATATACATGTGTTTGTATCTTTTCACGGTTTGACTTTTCTCAAACATGATGAAAATATTATAGGAGAGAACATATACAACACAATTCGTGCTTACCATAAACGGATGCATTGAATCAAAACAAACAAAATAGTGGTAACGAAAACCTGGAGCCACAAATCTCGTTTAGCGGGAGAATTCATAGGGGCATCTAACATGTTCTGAGCATTTATGACAAACTTCTGCACACATATTGGCTCCTTAATGGGCTAATCCGTCTCCAGACATTCATCAGGGCAAAAATTGTTAAAATGTTTTTACAATACATGCCAACAAGCGTAAATGTTCAAAAAAAACAAATTGGGCAAATCAGCAGGACCTCTCTGCGTTCAAATTACGTATGGAATAACCCATTTCACTGGATGTATTGTGTAAACCTTACGTAGTGTTTCATTTAAGCCGCTGTCGGTATATCGTTTGCACAAAATTGATAGCGTTGCACCAGATTTCATGGCTTCTTACACTTTATGCAAAATATCTCTGGTATTCCATGACTGAAGAACCAACTAGGTGCTCAATGAACACAGTGACTGGATACTATGTCCCACTTCCAACGGAATCGGGACCCATTTATCCTGTCGAAACGTAACAAAGCACAATTTTCATTTAAACTCTTGAAGCAGAGCGAGGATGAGATGGAGAAAAAAATAAATTGGCTAAATAATTCATAAAAAGGAAGCGGGCTAAACCTCTGTATCCAGTCCTCCAGAGATGCCTTTGTTGTAAAGGAATGTTCGTTAAAGGCATATGCGTGGTAAAGGTTTTTCCTCATAGCGTAAAATCACCTCTCTAGATCCAAGCCCTGAGCTCTAAAGGCAGACCCCGACACAACCATCCTAGCCCTAAGCCCTTAAAAAAAAAAAACTTGCCCAAGGACCTGCCCCCTAAAACCAGCCACTGGTGCTAACCTCCCTGGCCCCCTCTCCTAAAATACACCCAACCCTGAGCCCTAAAGCCGGACCTGCTGCTGCACCAGCCCTGAAAACCCCCACACCTTCATGTGCATTCTCCCTTAACTACGAGGGGACGAGGTCATACCAGTTCCAGTTGGTCGAGATTTTTTTTTTTTTTAATGCAAAAGTGGAAGACTGTCGTCTATTCCTTTGCTGGTCTCTTGAGGTAAAGACGCTGACTGGCTCTAACCACGATAACGGTTAGATGTAACACAGCTGTTAACACGCATACACCCTTACCACCTGGACCACACATATGTCCTTACCATACATGCCTTTACAACGTTACTCGTTGTAAAGGCATGAGTGGTAAAGGCATATTTGTAGTAAAATCCCACGTGGTAAAGGCTATGCGTGGTAACAGCCGCGTTGTAATGGCTGTTTTCCATACTAGAGACTATTTTCCTTGCAACTACAGGCGTGTCCCTGTTCTGTGTTCCATGAATTGAGAGAAAGAAGCATATCATTTTTTGACATCAGTAGAAGATGGAGAAGATCACACTGTGCTTTTATTTAAACCCACAGTCACATTCCTATTATATTTCCCTACTGTTTTGAAACCCTTAAAACTGGCCATACTCTTCTTCTTCCTGATATCAAGGACCACATGCACCAGCTAGAGTTGTGTGGCAACCACAGCCTCTCAGGCCCTTCATCCAAATATGTCCTTATAAATGCTAGATCTTCAACCTGCCATATTGTGGCACCATAGATGGGGTGTATGAACAGGGGGGCACTGCTTTGAAAATGCGTGCTTTTCCTGACTACGAAACAGATCCGCACATTATTTCCTTTGTGGCAGCAGGCATAGTGAAACATACAGAAAATGCATTTCTTCTCTTATTGACTGCTCTTGGAGCTGGTCTTGGACACCACACGCTGCTCACTGCAGACAGCTTTTCGGGGGACTATCAGAGGTTGACCCCAGCCTGAGGGTCTTGAGGGTCGATCGATAAGAGGAGCGGCATTGGTGGTCCAAAGCAGTCTAGAGACGCATCATGGAACTGGCTTTGGGACTGGCACCCCTGGCTTCAGAGGTGGCAGTCCCCAACAACACAGGTTGGCTTGCCATTATGAGCATCAAGGCTCTACTCTCGTTTTACCCTCCATCATTTCTGGCCATTTTGTTTCATCAAAGTAATAGTGAATAATAGTGATTAATAGTCTTCTATCAATAAGTAGTGATTATCAAGACTACATATGATTGATAATAATAACAGTATAATACATGGGATTCTGTAATCCCTGTATATATGTCGGTCTTTGATTTCTTTGTTATCGGGGACTTGTGAAGCACCCAGTCGCCGATTATAGATTGCAAAAAAAAGATGTCAGAACTAGATTATTATAAATTACTACAGTCATGTTCTGTTGCCACAATGCCTGCTGCTAGAGCCAGCGGTTGAGGTGAAAGACAGGTCAGGTCACAGAGTAGCAGTTTAAAGCAACACAAATAAAACCTGTCTTTTCTTTCTTCTGCTCTATTTTATAGCCTAGAATGACAAGTAGGGAGAACATGTTTATTTTATGCCATCCTTAGAAAAGACAGACTATCTGCATGTTTCTACACATTCTGAGCTAGTGCAGCTTTTTTTCTTTATAAAAAAACTGACTTCTGTTGAACTGTTTTTCATATCTGTGTGCAACAAATAACTAACAGGTTTGTGATGTGTTTTATTTTGCCATAGAGGTTTTATTTTTATTCTTCATGTTTGCAAACATGCTCATCCTTTCATGTGAAAGAGCTACGTACCAATGTTAAGTGGTTTGTGGGAAAGGTGATGGTGTAAACGTGTATTATATGGGATAAAGTACCCCCTGGCATATATCATAAGGATATTGATCACCTCAGAGTTCCTTAACCTTATAAAGGAACTCAGCCTTTGGCCCCTTTCCTCTATATTGTTATGGAACTCCGAGGTGACTTGCAATAGCCGTATAATGTACAGCAGGGGGTACTTAATCCATTATATTTTATTCACTATTAGTATGAAGAAGGTAAACATTAACTTGATGAGAACTATTTACTTTCTGCACCTTCCTCTGAGACCTTGACAATACACTTTGGCTTTAAAAAATAAAAATATTCAGCAGTGCAATACACACTTGTCTGATTAAATAAAAATGATTTAAAAACAACCATTTCTAAACAAGCTATTGTCATTTTCATTATTATGAATACATGAACAATGATGTGTTTGAAAACAACCTGCACCTCTGTCCTTCACACCAATGATACTACCTTGCAAATGATCATATATCAAAATCTATCAACAATAGGAAATAATTTAAGAAAGTAGCATAATTCATAGTTATTATATTGTCTATATCAATTAATATATGTGGATATAACAATTTTTTGTAATCTTGTTCAGCTCCCTATAACTTAATACATTTATTTGTGCAGTAATCAGGAGGGGAACTACTAAATCATTAGAGCTTGTGGAATAAACAAATTAAGTTCCCAGTGCTGTTCTATGTTTTGTGGCACAATAGCCTCTTCAGACAAACACAACTGTTCATGTAAGTAAATGAGTAATCTTTCCTTATCATATCATGTTAACACTCTGATATAGATGGTATCTAAAATAGACGTGTGTTTGGCTGTTATACTGATCATGCAGCTATGATGGAACTTCGGTGATGTAATTTATTGAGATGTCATCAAAATTCGAATTCTGTACCCATCCCCTCTTGGGAAGATTCACGGTCAAAGTTGATATGAAATCACTTCTGGTCATGTCTTTAAGGTCTGAATGGATGATGGCACTTCTTTCTGCTCTCTCTGATATTTTGGGGAATCAACTTCCAAGTACATCTCAACATCATAATAGAAGGTCTGCATTGTGGCAAATACCTTACATTCACTTCAGATTCATGATAGATGGTGGGCAACATTTTAGACTGGATGGGGTGTACCTTTTATCCCCATGTCCTGAAAAGATGTTTAGGAATGGTTCTCAATGTGTTGAAATCCTTAGCTCAGACTGCATCGAAAAGGCATAATTGATCTCCTCTTTCCATTTCTTTTTTTCTGGAGTAAGTTTTGTCCATTGTCCTTTAAAGGTGAAGGTTCCCTGTATCTTCAACATTCAGTGCATGTGTAGGTGTCTCCAACTTTTGCTGGCGTTGTTGTCTACTTGGGTTATCTTTATGCATGTGTGAACATTATTTTTTACTTTCTTCTTAAGGCAGGGAATACTAGCATAATGTTCCAGAATTCTACTCTCAGAAGTTAACAGTAGGTGCTTTCCCCAGCATTTAACGTGTGCTTGCGTTAGGCTTTTAAAACATTCATAGTGCCATTCATCTAGGTGACGTGCAAAGATATTCAAGGGTTTTTGGATCAAATTTTTTGAAAGCGCAAACTTTATTTTTTGGGGTGGGTGAGGGGAGAATACTGGCTTATTTCTTTTCTTCTCGTCTGTTATCAAATGGTCAATAGGAAAAAGTTGCCATTGTCAATACAAAATCTTCCTGGAGTTTCCTCATGTTTTGAATTTTCCTTTCATGCTGTACGCTAAACCGGGTGGGGTGGGGGGGGGGGGGGGGTGGAGGGTGGAAGGGGAGCGGGGAGGAGTAAGAAGTAATGCCAAGGTTTGCTCACCTTCCCAGAGCCTGACGAAAACAATGAGAAGGAACCCCTCATATCATCTATCTATCCCTCTTTTTCACCTCTCTTGGGGGAATCCCCTGAGCTGTTTAAAAGGTCTATCATCCACTGGGATTCCCAGTGGCATGCTTCATCATTGAATCTTCGTCCAGATATCTACTATATCTGGATGGGCTCTTTGATTGTAAAATGGATCCTAAAGTTAAAATTGTGTAAGTTGGCCCGAAAGGATTTTTGTTGTTAGGGGCACCCTGACACAGTTACAAATAGGTAAGGGACACTCAATGAAGAGACTAATACTCTCCGTATCCCTTGGTCAACATGTTTCAGCCATCACACCTATGCCTCACTGGGCTATTTGGCTTTCTTCAGGATCGCACAAGGATCCCAGCCATGTGCTCACTACTATTTATGCACATTAAAAAGCCAAACACTCATTAGCCTGAGTCATGTAAATCATATCTACTGACTTAATTGGTAAAATGTTTGCTTTGATCTGTTGGTACGAGACATATGATAATTAATAAAGATAAAAAGGACTATAACTTCTTGTATTTCCAGAACACTAACCTCCAAAAGCCAAAAGGGCTTTTGGAGGTTAGCGTTCCAGCGCCTGCACACACATGAGCGCACAACGCGGAAGCTACCAGTTACTTAAGCAGCCTCTCCGCATACAAACCTTGTTCATTAGAGCCACGGGGAGGCATTGCTTGGGAGAGAGAGCATCTTTTACGACGTAAGTTTGGCACAGCCGATCCCCCTAGTCAAAGAGCATCTTCACTAATAAGGTTCCGTTTCACTAAAAACTTTATTTCTCATCAGTCAACTCTCTGTTGTCCCCCAGTGTTTGACTACAAGCGCTCCTCCCCTCCCCTGAAAAGGCTCAAGGGGCTGTAGTTGGGCTCCTAAAATGTATGTCAACTCTCCGTTTTTTACCTTATCTCATAGTTTTTTTTAACCTTTATTTCATATTGTTTTTACATACAATTTCTTTCCAGGCAGTCAGTCACATTACATCTCTCTCTCATATATACCATGGTGACACTGCAAGATTTCCAAATATGAAATTGTCTATCACATTTGACGATCTATATAGAGTGTATGTTTTTGGTTATTTGTCTTGTAGGTCATGATCAAGGGCAGCACGGCACGCGTCATTGAACTACGAGTAGTTGTGCACGAGTGAGAAAATATATCACTAATTGACCTTCCACAATTTTGGTGATGTGGTTTTTGGAAAGCATATATCATTGTGATAATCATGTTTATTCTATCCTTCCAGATTAATTTACGGGATTTACCAATTAGGTATTGTAGGAATGCATGATTCATATTATGCACACAAGATTCTGACATCGATCAGGCAGACCACATTGATTTCTTGTAGAGTGGTGTAGGGATCAAACGCTTTGGTCCTGAAGAGAAGCCAAGGGGAAGGCTTCGAAACATGTAGACCAGGGAGGTAACAGCCCATGATAGCATATAGCCTTCTCTCCCCCTTTTTACTAATACCAGCTACAGGGAATATTAAAATGTAGTTTCCACACAGCCAGGTATTTTGACTGGGATGGTTGACTGGGATGTAAGCCCTGGTGAAGCAACAACCACAATTCCCTTGCAAGGTAAACCACAAAAAGTCGTTAAATTAACCTTTCTGTTTTTTCTAGCATTGTCGATATCGGACGGCCACTTTAATCAAGTCTAGAGTGCACGTTATCCATGCACAATCTTCTCTCTAGATATCTCCTATTTATTTCTATTGTTAATCAGTGTTCCCCATTTTTATTGAAGGCAATTCTATTTGGGCTTAAAAGGTACTGTCCTTTATTTGATATCCGTACATTTGAAAATGCTACACCTGGTGTCACATTCGTTCAATCATATAGTGATAATGGTCAGATAAAGGCAACAGTGTCCAATCTTCATTTATGTTACTGGTGTCATTACTTCTTAGGAGCATTTTTACTTGACATTCTCGTCTAAACAGATAAAATCGTACCATGAACCAATCTTACTCAGATATTTGGCCAGGTTTCAGCTGGTCTTCAAAACTGATAGTAAGGGTTGGCCAATCAAGTTTTTTATATATTCGCTACCAGGACAAGAATTTGGGTGACTTCACATTCTCTCTATAGTGACAAACACAGGATCTCATCATTCAATCCCATCTTCTGGGTAGAGATGGTGTATCCATCTTTGCTCTTTTTCAAACAACAGATGTTTAATTTTTTCTTGGTTGAGTTGCTCTTGGTTTACACGGTTGAGCCTGTCCTGATAAATTTGGTAAATGGATGAGGACTCAATGATGAAGGTCAAAGAATGGCTCATTAATATTGGTCTGATAGGCTGACAATCGTATGTTTCTCCATTTCCCACTGGGCATGAACATATCAGCCTAAATGGCTCGTGGCATTAGCTATGTGAAGAGCCGTAAAGGTGGAGGCAAAAACGTATGCACAATGCACCAAGTTGCTTGGATTCTCTATTTGAGCTACTCCAGGTAAAGAGTTGCGATTTTGCCTGACTACGGCATTTGATCTACCGGACTCTCTGGCAAAGGGTCTGAGGACATAGTGTGGTTCATCTGAAGCGAGCCTATGGCATTTGGTGATCTGACTGCGGACTGCTGGGCTCAAAAGACGGTTTCTGCCAGAAAACATTAAAAAGGCTAGAACAGTCTTACTGAAAAACAAGCATTGAAAATGCAATAGGTCTCGCCTTTGATTAAGTTAAAGCCATTTGCTTTGCTAATGGTATTGTATAGCAAAGCAAATGGCTTTAACTTAATCAAAGGTGAGACCTATTGTAATTGTTGGTACGAATTCCAGCTTGGTAACCGGAGGCTCTCACACGACTGTTCTCTGTAGGTTCGCCCTGTGGAAGCATGAATCAAGATGGTGTCTTCACATGATCAGAGCAGACATCCACCGGAACCGCTGCTCTCTCCTCCTCCGCCTAGACCTAAAGGCCTTCTATCTGGCATGGTGTTTTCAGCCCCTCTCTCTTTCACCTCTGTGCGCCCCTCTCTCTCACCCCAGTGCGCTCCGCTCTCTCACCCCTGTGCGCCCCGATAGGTACCCAAAGCCCCTGTGGTGCGAGGGGCACTAAGCAGCACCTTTCTCTGGCCCTAGAGCTCCTGATTAAATCCGAAGCGGGGGGGCCTCCATGTACCTTGCAGGGGGTCCCCCCTCAAGTTTCGTTTCACCACAGGGCCCAGTCTAAAGATTGGTAGTTGGTTTTCTTTTATCTCAAATCATTGGCACAAGCCCTCATCCAACCAACATTTACACCCGTGAGATGTTAGGATAGAATCCCTAAAAACTGCTCAGGTGATGCATCACAGGGTATGATCTGACAGATTTTTGCTGCGTTCTTTTTGATATAGTGAAAAAGTCCATCGGCTATGGTGTGAAATGGTAAATGTATACAGCCCTTGACGCAGTGGCCACTCTTAAATATTTTTTTCACTTTGCTTTTCTCGTCACTTTTGCAGGAAAAGTTGGAGTTAAGTCACTTCTCTGTACCAAACTCTTAGACCAGAGCAATCCAGAAAGATGGATTTTAACCAACTAAGCCTCCTGGTAAATGAATATAATTTCAAGCCCGTTTCAGAGTGCCTGGACAGAAAAGACAAGTTGTGAGAAGCAGCACTTCACAACCCCTAAATAGCTCAGAGTGGTTTAACATGCAAGCAAGTCATCATGTCCAAGAAAGGCAGAGATGGATGAATACAGAAGCTTGAGAAGATTCCAATTTAGCCTAAAACGTGGCTTGCAACAGTACAGGTGTCCATATTGAAGGTACTGGAGCTAGGCTGTGGAGGAACAACTCTAGATGACAACTTACTCTACCTACTATATTAAAAGGCAAAGGAGGCCAAAAGTAAACTTTAAACATTTGATTCCGTTTGAGGGGGATTATCAGTGGTTTGAAGGTGGAGTCGAAAATGACCAAGATCCTAAACTGCACGTCATAAGCGAATGAGGCATGAAGGGCAAAACACTTAAATAAGGGGGAAATATGAGCACCAATCAAAATAAGTAACAGCAGAGGCACTTAAAATCCTTGGAATACATTACAGTGTTCTCCAAAATGAAACATAATTTGGCTAATTACTAGAATAGTAAATTGTTATCCTCAGTAAAACTAACTAAAATATGGTTTGGGTAGTTTCTCAACCACAGCTTTCGAGAAGGCATGCGTATCACTAGTAGTAGCATAGGTGTGCGCCCTTCACCATTAGATGTTACAAATCGCACCGATGCATGGCAAACAGATGACAGAACTATATGGCTTAGTCTCCTATGAAAGACTCATTCAGAGAGTACAAGGTATGATGGCAGTGCACAACAGACTATAGGTGCCATTTAAGGGAATAATGCCACCCTATGTTCTTTGTACTTTGTACATAGAGAAGCCCAAAACCTACCTCAGTCTCTAACCATCACTAACTCTCTAGCCATCACTCACTGGACTTCGCACCTCCCGCACATATAGGTCGACATGTAGGGATAAGTGCTGATCTACTCGGCCTTGGATTTACAGTGGTGATATACAGGGAGGTGGGGTGGGGGACAAATGCACTAGCCATGACAGAAGCTAGAATGAAGAGTGCACCCCAAATCATCTACCTACCCCTCCAGGTCTCTATTTTATAAAACCCTTGCTTCCATCTACAGGCGAGCTTTAAATTGGCACACGAGTGACTCTCTTCCCTTCCAGCCCCTCCCTTTCATCCCAGTTCCTTGGATGATTGCAGAGTACTGTTCCATGCTTTGTAGTATAGTTCTTGCTATTAATTCAATGGCTCTATTTTGTAATGCCAAACAGTGGGGCCATAATAATGGGCCGGCATGATGTTGGCACAACAGCAATAAAATCAAATAAATGAAAGTTAGCAAAAGAAGGCTTACATGGCCATGGTGGTGCCAACTGTGACATGGAGAGCAGAGATGTGGGTTTCAGCGGGAAAAGCTAATTTGTGCTCATTAAAAAGCCCCAATCTGGAGGAGGGCACAGGGAATGAGCACACCACTTGCTGTTGAAGCAATCACACTTCAATTGTCACTCAGTTTACACTAGGCAGTGCTTTGTCTGCATGTTTCATTGACAATAACTTAACCACCCTAGGGAGGATGCCAGCGCTCTGCTTAACCTAGGCTGAAACAACTCAAGGGGAGTTCTATTTGAGATGGGAAAAAATGAATGTCTCGATTTTATTTTGGTCATGGATTGGTATGCTGACGGAGTTTGTGGGTCAATCTATTTATCACAAAAGGTACAATGCTAGTCCCAAACACTGCGGTGAATTAAAGAGCTCCCATGCTATGCTGACCTCACTCAACTGTAATGTACCAAAACCCTGGGGAAATCTACTGACCCACCGTTTTATATAGACAGGTTCAACCATACTTTGGAATGGGTTTGGGCCAAAGTATTAGAAACAGCTAAGATGCTATTCCGACTTGGTGCCCTACCCTTCCTACGGCATACAGTATCTTAGACTGGCATTATGAGAGAGGCAATCCATTATGTGCTTCACGGCAGTCCAATGATGTCATGGAGGACACTGTCTAAGTCTAGAGATCATATTATCTCTCCAATCGTGCGTGATCTGTGGCCATTTGTTAGGGATCGCCGGCCTGTTATACTAGAGCTATTAGCTATTCAAACGGATCTGGTTTCTTAGAACGACTTTCCAAAGCTTTGGTATAGCGAAATGCTTTAGGTAATGTAGGTTATTTATAATTTTACATATTGGGATTTAGAAATAATGGGGGTTTTGTACGACAAAAAGGTAAATAGCAAGGTTTTTTTTAGCAATTAATTAAAAACATACAAATAACTTAAAATACAAAAACTAAATATGTTTAGGATAAAATGTTGCCTTATGTGATGCTAAACAGCAGCAGCGCACTTTCAGTTTTTATTTCCATGCACAATCATATTGAAATTGCTACAAAAAGAAACCATATCAACTTAACCACAAAGTAGCTAGTTGAAAGAAGTGAAACTTAAAATCTTGCAAAAATCCTGAGGTA
The DNA here is from genome assembly GCF_964204655.1 of Triturus cristatus. Classification (NCBI taxonomy): domain Eukaryota; kingdom Metazoa; phylum Chordata; class Amphibia; order Caudata; family Salamandridae; genus Triturus; species Triturus cristatus. The sequence goes on from NC_140582.1 coordinate 332,539,044, forward strand.
CTTAAATCTGCTCTAAAGGTTTCAGTAGACACTTCTTACAATCGAACATAGGTGGGCAAAAACAATCATCTACTCAGGAATAACAGCGACGGGGTGGTATAAAGGCTATGAACATATATATCGATGAGATGACGAGATGAAAATGGGGTGAATCCAAGAGTGGGAATGTCTCAATATGAATTTGGTGGAAATAAACAATACTGTTAATATGTGTAGGTCATCAAATTAGTTCAGTATACTAAAAATGCTGGAACTGTCAATTAATGCGGCTTAGAAGCTTTATGTTGGACTTCTTTAGGAGAGCAAACTACAGTTTAACTCCTAGGCTACACAAAAAAAAAGTTAATTAGATGGGTTTTGTGTGTACTTGCAGGCCACAAAACTCATCAAAATGCTTTTGTCCTTTGGACGTCTAACAAGGTGAGGAGTCTTGTGGAAAATGAGGTTGAACAGTGCAATATGAGGACAACTGCTTTTGAAATTAGCCTCTGCGTCCGACATTAAAGCCTGCAAAGTTGTTGTGGAAAGAAAGGTCACAAAAAGGGACGATCCATTTTGTATTCACAAGAGGAGATGAAGGTGCGGGAATGTACGTTTGGCCTCTTACAGCTCATCAGGCAGTGTATGACCTGCATCAAGCAGGCAGACAGGTAAAGCAAATCACAAGGCGTCATTGCAATAAAAACACCAGGACATGTCTAAGAGTAAGAAGCAAGACAGTTACATCATCGGCAATTGAACCACTTTCTTCCCTTTGCAAACCATCAAATAAATCGGACGCCCTGCCATGTGTAGTAAACAGAGGCGCAACATGAAACAAAGCAAATTAATTACACAAGAAATGCAACTGAACGGATTTCACATTAACATTCACAAATGCAATAAACCCAAATTACAAACGCATCACCAATAGAATGAACAGTGCTTGAAAAAAAGAAATTGAAACTCAAAACTTACACATCATAACTTATGTAAACATATGCACTAGAAAATTGATTGTTACCACACTAGAGAGCATGCACTCAATTGGCCGGCTGTTAAATGCTTATTTTGCAAAAAGGAGTAGTTTTACATATTTTAATGTATCAATTTTGAATCCAGTGGATAATAGGCGGCTTACCGAAAAAAAGAATTAGATATGAGTATAAAGTAGAAGCAATAGGGTCACTCGCTATCAGATGCTCGTTTTGACAAGCTTAACTGATGCTGAACTGACAAGAATGACGCGTCGGGACAAACATTGGCAAACCAAACAGGTCTGACCATTCTGCAAGTGTGATCGTGACAGCTTTCTAGCAGCGTGAAGCGCCGAGCTCGTGAGCGGGTTGTTTTCCTCTGAGCGGGGTTGCACGGGGCGTGGCTTCAGCTGTGTTCGCGCGGCGACAGGAGATGTGCACTCTGTGCATGCGTACAGAGTGCACATCTCCTGTCTGTACGCGTGCACATCTCCTGTCCCCCTTCGGCAGAGAAAACGACGACTATAGGACTCGCCAAGGCGAGCAGCGCATGCGCTGCGTCGCTAGGCGAGACCTAAAAATCAAGGGCTCTCCAGAAATTGTGGAGGAGTATTATTTATGTTGGAGTGTTAGACTTCACTTCCGGAGAAGGTAATGTCAATTCTAGGCAGGGGCAGGAGAGTAGCAATGTCCCTTTCTTGTGCGGTATCTAAGTCACTTGCATCTTGTAGGTCCAAGTAGATGCCAGCATCAGTATTATAAGGTGATGGGGGGCTGGCTTTGCCCAGTGGTAAGCTGGAAAATATGAGACTTTTCTCTTTTGCCCCTAGGAGGGTGGGTAGAAACAGTCAGGTAGGGGCAGCTTGAATGTCGGGGTGACACATACACTAGGAGCATAACATAGAGGGACAATTATTTCCAGAACTGAGACCACAGGCCGGACCCTGGCTGCTGCTGTTCCTTATTGCGTACCGGGCAGGGAAGGAACATACAAATCTTTGCTCCGTAACTCACCCCCACCTAGACTGCCCCTGCCAGGTAACTGGAGGAAGTCATCTATTTCTAGTGCTTTTTTCTTTTTCATAGGTTTGGGTGGCCAGCCGTTGCGAAGCTGCCTTAGGGATAGGGACTTACTTATTTGGGGTGTTCTGTGCTCATCCAGTGGTCCTTGTCGCTTTTGGGGAGGAGATAATAGTTTGGGGGGGATAGGGGATTTAAAAACATGATTGAGCCAAGTGTGAAGCAACTACACCTGGAAATTAAAATGTTGTCCTGAGATGTGAGGGGGATGAGTTCAGCTCGCCAAGAGCCATAAAATACACAGCTACATTACCCGGACGGGAGTGCATATAGTGATGCTGCAGGAGACCCATCTGACATCAGAAGAAGGGGATAGATTTAGTACTGAGCCTGAGGGTAGATATGTATTAGCGCACGGCAGACTGTAGGGCAGAGAGCTCACATTAGGGAGTATTTGTGTCCCCAAATCAGGACCAACTCAGCTACTTGGGAAAGCTGTCTACATCCCTCTCATATCTGGGTATTATTGATTTTCTACTAGGTGGAGACTTTAATTGCGTCGTGAATGCTGACCTAAATAAATCAACCTCTCGTCTGTTGCCGGGCATGTTGGTTTCCAAGGTGGCGCAGGGGTTTAGCGAGTGGTTAGCACAATGGGAACTCACAGACATCTGGAGAGTGCACCACAGACTGTTGCAGGATTATTCTTACTTCTCTCATTTATACAGCGTCCACACCAGATTAGATAGGTTTGTCAGCACCACTCGACTGGGGCCAGTGGTAACGCATACGGAATATTTGGGGCGCTCCTTATCTGATCACAACCAGCTACTTCTGTGTCTCCGCCGTGTGGCGGAACCGATGGTGACCCCCACATGGCGGCTTAACGCGGCCTTTTTAAAAGACGAGTGCTTTATGAATTCTTTACATACGATAATTACTGAATATTTTCAGTTTAATCAGGATACGACTGCCGCTAGAATGATAGAGTGTGAGGCATTTAAAGTAGTGATGAGGGAGCATTGTCTGGAGCTGACAGTGGGAGTATGAAAATAACTTCTGGGAGAGCTCTCCAAGCTGGAAAATACCCTATATGATCAAGGCCTTTGAGTGTCGTTGGACACCGACACGCATAAACAGTTAAAAACTACGAGAAGGGAGTATAACAGAGCAACAGTTGTGATGCATAAATTTGCAGAATATCAGTTACTAGTGCATGAGAAAGGGGGTAAGGAGGGTAGACTACTCGCATGGCTAGTGCAACCCGAGTCTAGGGGGTCATCTATCACACAGGTCAAGACTGCAGAAGGGACAGTGTTATACTCTCCTAGAACAATAAATGGAACATTTAGTGCATATTACAAGACATTACACGGAGCTCCGCACCGCAGCCCGTGGATAAACTGATTGAGTTTCTGACGCCCCTACCATCAAAGACACTGGATCTTAATTTGCGAAGTTTGTTAGGGGGGTCAGTGCCAGCCCAAGAGCTGCGTGAATCCTTTAGAGACATGGCCACTGGTAAGACTGCGGGACCAGATGGTCTAATGGTGGAATTCTATTTTGTGTTTGAACAGACGCTGGTTCCTAAATTAGAGGCATTTTATGTGGAGGCACTATATAAGGGCGTGCTACCGGCTTCAACTAGGGATGCTCTGGTTGTCGCCCTCCCGAAGACAAAACTAACTTGGGTGCACACGTCAGAGTTCCGCCCCCTTTCCATGTTGAACGTTGATTTTAAAGATTTGAGCAAAAGTTTGGCTACACGACCCTTACCTCATATGGTAGGCCTTATACATAGAGACTAAAATGGTTTCATACCAACTAGGTCAACCTCTGGCATCCTTCGTCGACTCTTCCACATCATGCATCATTCAGACAGGGGCCAATATCCGGAGGCTCTTATAATGTTGGTCGATTTGGAAAAAGCATTTGACTCTGTGAGGTGGGACTTTCTGTATGCCACAATGACGAGAATGGGTCTGGGTGATCGATAGATAAGTTGGGTAAAACTATTATACTCGCATCCCATGGCTTGTGTAGGAACAGGTGAGGTGATATCACACTCCTATTACATCTATAGGGGTACCAGACAGGGGTGCCCGTTGTCTCCACTTCTGTTCAGCCTGGCTATTGAGCCTCTGGAAGAATTGTTTCGTCAACGGCGGATGCCAGCATGGCAGGTGCCTGGGGGGGAGACCGTGTCATTTCACTCTATGCAGATGACTTGCTACTATATATGGCTGATGGATGTCAAGGAGTGGAGCAAGCACTAGCCCTTCTAGATGAGTATTCTACCTTAGCAGGCCTTAAACTCAATAAAGCGAAAAACCACATTTTTCATTTGACAAGTGAACCGCTATGCCCTGCGGATTTGCCCGAGGCCCCGATCTGGTCCCCCATTCCTTTAGATATTTAGGGATACAGTATTCCACAATGTGGACAATCTACTACATGGGAACTTGAGCCCGGTCATGCAGTCCCTTAAGTCATGTGTCTTATTGTGGTGCTCACTGAAACTCCCCATGATGGCCCGTATTGATCTGTCTAAAATGATCATGCTTCCTAGATTGCTATGTTATGCTGTGAACCTACCGCTAGTGATTTCACCCTCGTGGTTCACAGGGCTTAACTGATTGCTTTGGAAATTGGTTTGGGACGAGAGACTGAACAGGGTCTCGTTGGCGTATCACAGAGTACACCAGAGGAGGGAGGATTAGGCGCTTCGGAGTTTGAATTATATTACATGGCGGCCCAACTGCAATGGGTAGTCCAGTGGTTAGACGGAAGGAACCTTGAACTGCTAAATATAATGCGCCTAATTGATAATCGGGGAATACTGCTGGCTAAGCTCCTACATCCTTCGGTGAACATTCTGGGACCAGGGGCATTGTTGCAGGGGGCGTTGCATAGCTGGAAGAAGTGTCTCCGGCGCACAGCTGGAGTCCCTTCTTATGCACCAGGCCTGCTCATGGTTGGACTTCCACATGGGGTTCCGATTATCCCATTTTCACTGGCGCAATTGTCCGAGTGGATGTCTGCTGGGTTCAATTCGGTGGGAGACTGCTTCCAAAATGGAACTTTGATCCCCTTGGAAGATTTTTAACTCAGTATGACCTGCCTGGTGGGCAATTCCTGACCTACCACTCGGTAGTGAGAACGTTTAGGGATCTCTGGAAGAGCGGTCGGCAGGAACCATGAATTCATGAGACTCTACAAGCGTTGATGACATTAGGGTCAGCTAGACACTTAGTGAAGTGGCACTACAGAGCTTTAATAGGGATGGTAAAAACTCCTCTAGAGGGAAGACGTGAGAGGAGGAATGTGGCACTGGGGAGAGACCTGAAGTATGGGGAGTGTGCTCGGGTACTGCAGAGTTCGAAACAGGTGTCCCAAAATGCTGCATTAAAACGTATCCAATTTAATTATGTTCATATCATCATCCTAACACCACCGACTGAACATTATGCACTGGGGAAGGTTCGGGCTGCCCCACATGTGGAAAGCGAGACGCAGTATTCGTGCACATTACCTGGGAATGCAGAAAGCTGTAGGGGTTTTGGGTCACGGTTCTCAACCATATGGCCAACACTGGCCTACACACTTCCCTGCTCTGTTGAGGTAAGTCTTCTGGGACTGTTCCCTAGACCAAAAGCAGGAAAAGCGGGATCCAGATTCGCAGATCTAGTCCTGGTGCAGATAGCAATGACATGGAAGGCGATGGTGAGGCCCACAGTGTAAGCTTGGGAAATGTTTTTAGACATATGGGCCAAACCGGAAAAAAGGGCAATACAACGGGAGGAAGCTCAGGGGGTGCGCTGCTTCCCAATAGCGGAATAGTGGACTGAACTGTTGAGAGCATGGAGCACCAGGGACGAAGTACACTCGGGAGAGAGAGTGGCCAACAGTGTGAGTACAGAGCCATGAGGGAGGAGATAGATGAGAGGTCCGACTAAGAGGTGGTTCCCCCCCTGGCCCCCTACTGCCCCCCTCCTGGTGACAGACAAAGATCCTACATAAGAAGACAATACATTCCCACCCACATGAAATGAGTATTTGGGGGATAGCACTGGACGACACTAAGTTACACTTTCCCAGATTGGGGCAAGTTGTTTATTACTTATAAGATATGTCTATATGATGAAGAGACATATGTGAGTCCCTAGAGCGCATATAGTTAATAAAAACAGGAAACACTGTTATGATGCTATAGTACTAGATCACAGTGTCATAAAAGAGAACTGATTGGGTCCCTACCACCAAGTTAATCGTTATTCAGGTAATGTCAAATATATAAGGTGTGTATCGTAATTTACTTGATAGATGGCATTTTAACACCTGTATGTATGTACTAATATATCATTAAAAATACCAATAGACATTTTTTTTAAAATCAGTATTGTAAGGTGGCAGGAGGTGATCAGCCTCTGAATCATAATCCTTTGTACAACCCTAGTCTTTATCTTCCATATCTAAGACGTCAAATCTAAGCTGAAAATCCCCTTGAAGTAGGCAAAACTTTGGGTAGTGAGGAGGTGCTCCTAATATGGTTCACCATTAAAATTAGCCTTCATCTCCTCTTTTGCCACATGGATGATACTTTCTCCGATACACCCCTTGACCAGCGCAGGAGTCCACGGGAATTGCTGGTTTTCAAATTAGTGCTGAAGAAGGGCCCAGGCAAACAGCAGCCTAATTATATTCAACTTCCATAAGAGAAGCTGAAGCCCATGGAGGTGCAGCATCAGGTGGTGTCTGGGGTCAGAGCTGCCAAGCCTATGGGAATGGACCCCTCCTTGGGGAGCAGCACAGAGGGTTGCTTAGCTGTCCTGAAAAGATCCAGCATCTCTAATGAAAGGCCTCGATCTGAATAGGGTCAACTTCATATACTCTGATGATGTCGTGTCGGAGGAAGGTCACAAGTGGAGCTGCATGTTTCCACAAGGTGGCACTGGAGAGTTATTGCTGGGGGGAAAGCCCCAGTCTGAAGCCTGCAAGAAGTATTCATAAGGTGAAGAAAATGCAGAAAGATGTATTCATCAGAAAGGGGGCGAGCAGAGAGTACCATATGATCTTTGTTTTCTTACTGACTGCCCTAAGAATATTCAACATTCGCGCAGTGGCAGAATGTCCCCTTTATTGGTTTTGTTACTCTTTCAGCAGAGCAAAGACTGCTGGATCGACGTCCCGTTGCCCATGGTACAACTTGGCTGGTGCTTCCTCAGCAGGCTTCAGCAAAAAAGGCAGTTGTAGTGAGCTGAAAGAGAGGTATTTTTGTGCCCGTATGACAGAGAGGGACATCTTGTGGGTAAAATCAAATCAGTCATCCATAACAGTGGTTTTAACCCTGCATGTGTCCTGATGTGGCCTATTTGAGATGTATATTTATGCACCGCATGGCTAAGAGCACATGTGCTGGATGGCTGGTGTCCTGCACATGGGCATATGAGTTGCAGAGATGGAGGTTACCACCTATGATACCCTTGTGAATGTGACATCCCTTCTGTAACTTACTCTTTTATAGCCAGGAAGCCCATCTGGGAGGGAGTATAGTATAGATATGTGTGAGGAATTGAGGTGTATTGGGTGGTGTGGTTGTGTGATCTAACCGTGTAATAATACATTTACCAACTCCTTTATGATCAGTAGGCTTAATTTGTCAAACCTTTAGCTCAGTCCTGGGTAGGTGTGGCTCTGGGCAGTCAGGCTTCCACAAAGGAACAAGTGTAAAGCATTTAAACAGTAGCAAAACAATTGAAGATGAAATACACAAGACACTTAAGAAACTCCAACATCAATTTTTAAAAACAGACTGTATTTTTATGAATTTCTAGACACCAAATAAAGATCCACCTGAGAGGGTGCCAGAGTTATAGAATTTATTATGGTAAATAAACAGTTTTTACTTAACTGCAAACAAGCACTGGCAAATTAAATGAATTTGACACTTAGAAACACTTACCTCGAAGGAAGAAGCAGTTTCCAGTGAGTTCCAGGCACTTTCCTCTACTTGCCTTAAGCTCCTATGGAAGTGGTCCTGATACAAGGGATACAGGATGCTACAGATGCTCAAAAGATGCTGTGGATGTGATGCGGTCGATGGGGGTCTGCCTGCAGCTACTCCTCGGCCCACAGGCTTGCTAAGGCTATCCTGGCCACAGGGGTTAGTGACCCCCTTAGTACTCTTGGTCCCGGTATCACGGTCACAGGTAAAACCTTCCTTGGACAGTAACTCACCTTCTGGGTGACCAAGCTGTACTCCGATAACTCTCCCTGGTCCAGCAGACTCAGGTGCAACTTTGAGCAACTGTTATTGATCCTTGGGGCTGCATGGCAAGGAGGAGCAGCAATGAGAAGATCTGGGCTACCAACTCACCCCAGCAGGCTTCTTCAGCTGTTGTGGCCCTGTGCTGCAAACAGAAGGTCAGTCAACTGACCCTTGGAGTCTCTTGCTTCGGCTGGGCTTGGCAAATGACTTCTCCACAAGCAGGACACAGCAGACACAGTCCCTTCCTTTGCTAGCCACCAGGTTCAGCAGGAGCAGTCGACATCGATACAGCCTCTCTTTACTGGGTCCTTCCTGCAGCAGGCAGTCCCTCTGTACTCTTCTCCAGTCCATCTAGATCAGAGTTCTGGGTGCCAGGGGTACTTTTTAATGCCCAGAAAATGCTCTCAGTGTAGACACTGTCAGTAGCCAATGGGCCTAAATGCAATCACAAAGCCTGATGCCCACCCAATACCAAGAGCTAATAAGCTCATTGATAGGTTGGGGGCACCAAAATATCTAAGCACCTTTCACGTGACTTCAGGTTATTGGCAGAGAGCCCTCAGATGTCTGCTGTTTTTACACCTGAAGGCCATTTTCAATTTAAAGCAATACCCTTTGGGTTGAAAAGGCACTTGACACCTTCCAGAGGTTGGTGAAACTAGAAGTTAGGTCTAGAAAGTTTCAGTGCAGCTTATCTTGATGATATGTCTGTATTCAGTGCAACCTGTGAGGATCACCTGATCAACCTCAATGAGGTGCTGCAGCAAGAGGCCTGACTATCAAGTAAAGTAAGTGCCAGATAGGACAAGGCTCTGTTGTGTACCTGGGCCACCAAGTGGGTGAAATTCATGTACAACCTCTTCAAGCCAAGATCCAGACAAATGTGGCCTGGGAAGCTCCTAAGCCTCTCTCAGCCTGACTGGGTATTACAGGAGATTGAGGAAGGGTTATAGTACCATAGTGTCACCACTAAAAAAAACCACCTCCAAGAAGCAACCCAGAAAAACTGTTCAGACTGAGCAGTATCACAAGGCTTTTGGTGCCCTCAAGGAAGCTCTATGCCCATCACATGTCCTGAAGGCACCTGACTTCAGTAAGGAATTAATTGTTCAGATGGATGCCTCTGAACATGGGCAGTGTTGTCACACGTGAATTATTTGGCCAGGATCAGCCAGTTGCATTCATTAGCAGGCAACTCCTCCCCAGAGAGCAATTTTGGAGTGCTACTGGGATGGAAGCCTTTGCTGTGGTTTGGTCCCTGAACAAGCTAGACCCTACCTGTTTGGGACTCACTTCAAAGCTCATACTGACCACAGACCTCTCAAATGGCTGATGCAGATGACGGGAGAATCCCAAGTTGTTGAGGTGGTCCATTTTCCTACAGGGTATGGACTTTACAGTGGAACACAGACTTTGGACTGGTCATGCCAATGCAGATGGCCTTTCTAGGTTCTTCTACTTAGATGATAATTACCAGGATAAAATGTAATTGCTTATGACCGTTCATCTGGAAGAGGACCATGTAAGGAGATGCCTCTTTTTGTATGGTCACCCCCAAAGTTTTGGACTGATGCTGCTGGTTTGTCGACTCAGAGTGCACTGAAGCCTGCTAACCAGACCTCAGTGCCAGTGCCCTGACCTTAAACTGTGTATGTTTGATTGGCTTATACCCAAATGACATAAGCTAACTTGCACGTCTCCAGTATATGATACCCAGGGCCTATAAGTTAGAGAGTCATCCTAAGGATTGCAGCGCTGGTTGTGTCACCCTGGGTGTGACAAAGGTAAAACATGGCACCTAGTCTGCCACTGCAGACTGGAAGGGCAGTTTTAGACTGCCAACTCGACTTTGCCATTTAAAGCAATGGCAAAGCCAAGTCTTCACTTTGCAATGCATCTTTGCCACCCCTGAGGCAGGCCTAATGAGCCCTGAGGCAGGGTGCTGTGTATTAAAGAGTGGACATGTGTGCTTACATGTTCCAACAGTAAGAACCTGCAATGGTGATTTTTACTGTGGAAAAGACTAGTTGCCCCATTTTAGTGAAGAGTCGCAGGCTGTCACAGCAGCCCTGCTAACTTCGGAATGGGACTACTAAATTTGGTACTCTAGGGTATTGTATTCTATTCTGGAGGATATGTAAAGCGTATGACTACCCTGAACAGGCCTCCCAATGCTGGGCATAATTCAGGAGCCTAACTCACCCAGTTAGACAAATAGCCCATCCTTAAGCTACTTCCTAAAGCTCAATTTCCCTTCTATCTAATGTAACCTAATAGGCAGAGAAATCCATAATTTAGAGACAAGATAAGAGAAGGATCGCCCACCACTTCTGAGCTTATGCACTAGAAGGGTCACTGCAAAATAGGAGGTGAAGGATCTTAAAAGTTCTAGTAGGAATACAGGCTTGTATCAAATGGTGTAGCAACAAAGGGCCTTTTTGGTGATAAACTCGGCGAGCAAACAGAGAGCTTTAAATTGACTCCTCTGTTTGACAGGTAGCCAATGCAAGGAGGCCAAGGATTCGGAGACCGGATGATGCTTCAGTATCCTTAATAGAAGGTGGGTTGCTGTGTTTGGCATCACCTGCAATCTTCTTAATACATAACATGGCACTATAAATGGGGACAAATAACACAGTCCAGGTGCAAGAAAACTAAAGCCTGGACAATATTCCACCATGACAAACATGGTAGAAAATCTAGAATCTTTCTAAGCATTCTCAGAATGCCATAGCAGCTAGACGCTAATTTCTGTACCTGTGTCTCAAAAGTAAGTTTGTTGTCCAGCCAAATGCCTACATTTTGTACAGTTGCTCTCAGCAGGGGATGACTGCCTGAGGACTCAGGCCAGCAGATCGAGCATCAGCAGTTAAAGTCATTGTCGACCACCATCACTTCGTTTTTATCTTCGTTATGTTTCAGGCAACAAGCTGCCATCCAATCTGCTACTTCCTTCAGGCACGGTTTAAGCTGAGGCTTTCAGGAGTTAAGGAGATTGCAATCTGAGCATCATCAGTTTATGCTACTATTGAGAGTCCATAAGATTGAACAATCTCTGCCAAAGGATGTACATACATATTTATTAGCGTGGGGCTCAGCGAGGAGCCCTGGGGCACTCCACGTTCAGAGTAAAAAAGTTTGTCATAAACCTGAAAGCTCCTATCTTCCAGAAATAAAGATAGCCATTTCAGTGCTAGGTCAGTTACTCCTGAATTCTGTAATCTCTGCAACAACACTGCATGAGAAACACTGTGAATGCCACACTCTGAATCAGCAAAATAACAGCTCCTGAACCTCCTTGGTCTAGAGTTAATCTAAGGTTTTCCATGGCTGCTAAAAGAGCAGTCTCAGTGCTGTTTCCCGTGGACCGAGGAGTAGCTTCAGGATGTCCCGCGTCGACCACTTCACATCCACAGCATCCTTAAACATCTTCAGTATCCTGGATCCCTTGCATCAGGACCACTACCATAGGAGTCTATAGCAAGGAGATAGAAGTGCCTTGAACTCACTGAAGACTGTGTCTTCCTTTGAGGTAACTGTGATGGCTTTGTTGGTCCCCCTGACAGGCTCCCTGACGGAGTTGGTTGCCTAAAGTAATGACATGTCACTCCTACGCTTTCTAGTACTCTGGCTTATATAACATTTCCTATACACTGATTTACACATGAATGGTTGTCTCTCTGAAATGTGTGTGTGATGCAAAGTGCTCTGACACCCTATGCTGGTATGAGTGGTGCTATAAATCTAATTAAATGCATCTGAGAGAGAGTGGTTATGGAGGCTTGAGGGGCACTGTTAAAGGGTGGTGACAAGGGAATCCGTAGTGGAGGTGGTCATTGGGGGTGTCAACAAACATTGTCGCACCAGGCGCCATCAACGTTAAAGCTGACCCCATTGCATTGTTGAGACGCTATGTCCATGTATTTATCAGAAAAAGATGGAGGCAATGTTTTTAAAGGGTTTTCATGTCACTCCAGACCTTACTGGATGATAGCTATACCACTAGGCTGAGGCTAGTTGACTGATTCTTGAACTGTTTGACCCATCTCTCCAATTTCTTTGGGCCATTAGCTACCACAATTGAAAGGTCCAGTAGGAACCGGACTCTTAATCCAAGATATCAACTAGCAGTCCCTTGTGTACTATCGATATTAAAAAATTATTTTCCACCACTCTTATACAGAAATCATTAGAATTTATTATTTAAAAAACATGTTATACATCACTTTTTAAAAAAACACAGTCTAAAAAAGTCCCTACTTAGCAGTTACTATGAACAGTAAATTTTTCTTAGTAGCACAAGAAGGAACCTATTACAAATACATATGAAAAATTCAAATATACCGATTAGATTTTTACACAAAAATCAAACAATAACATATTCCGTTATGAGCCAGCATAACCGAGAAAACCACATAAAAAGACAGTACACTTTGTCATATATTGCACATCCTCCTGAACATAACTCAGATTATACCACTTATGAGATACTTATGTATTCATCTCTATAGGTCGGTACTCATTCCTTGAATTGTGCCTTTTTTGCGTCGACGCGTTTCGATGGGCTCATTTGTTTGCCACTATCTTTTTCAAGACCATTGATGAGGGTTTTCTCAACTCAATGTTCAATATTTCAATCCTTTTTGCACTTTCAATTCCTTCTTATCTTGGGTTGATCTACTCTATGATCACTCTTCCTTTCAAGTTGTAATAGACCGTCCCACTTTTCTATTCAATTGGCTGTATTCTTCAAGTTGCTCTCATTATTGCACATAATTTTCTTTGTTTCTGATCTGGTTTATTTTTTCTTTTTTCAGGCATAGGGGATGCGGATTCACGTCTATGATGTATCTCCCTGTTTTCAGGACCGCCTTCTCCTGTGGCGTGCAGGTGATATTTTCGTGCAGAAACGTCTCCTCGGAGACGAAAATATCACCTGCACGCCACAGGAGAAGGCGGTCCTGAAAACAGGGAGATACATCATAGACGTGAATCCGCATCCCCTATGCCTGAAAAAAGAAAAAATAAACCAGATCAGAAACAAAGAAAATTATGTGCAATAATGAGAGCAACTTGAAGAATACAGCCAATTGAATAGAAAAGTGGGACGGTCTATTACAACTTGAAAGGAAGAGTGATCATAGAGTAGATCAACCCAAGATAAGAAGGAATTGAAAGTGCAAAAAGGATTGAAATATTGAACATTGAGTTGAGAAAACCCTCATCAATGGTCTTGAAAAAGATAGTGGCAAACAAATGAGCCCATTGAAACGCGTCGACGCAAAAAAAGGCACAATTCAAGGAATGAGTACCGACCTATAGAGATGAATACATAAGTATCTCATAAGTGGTATAATCTGAGTTATGTTCAGGAGGATGTGCAATATGTGACAAAGTGTACTGTCTTTTTATGTGGTATTCTCGGTTATGCTGGCTCATAACGGAATATGTTATTGTTTGATTTTTGTGTAAAAATCTAATCGGTATATTTGAATTTTTCATATGTATTTGTAATAGGTTCCTTCTTGTGCTACTAAGAAAAATTTACTGTTCATAGTAACTGCTAAGTAGGGACTTTTTTAGACTGTGTTTTTTTAAAAAGTGATGTATAACATGTTTTTTAAATAATAAATTCTAATGATTTCTGTATAAGAGTGGTGGAAAATAATTGTTTAATATCGATAGTACACAAGGGACTGCTAGTTGATACTTTTATGAGTACCCTATTCCCTTGAGTATTACAAGGGGTCTCTCTCTTTTATTTCATATATCTTAATCCAAGATAACAGGGAGAACTACAGGTCCAGTTGGTGCAATGTATTAAAAAATTAACTCATTTTTGGGGACCAAGATAAGAGAGAGAGAAATTCAAAAAAGGAGGAAAGAAATTGGAAGAGAAAGATGGAAAAACGATGACAAATAGAGACAGCATGAACGAAAAAGGGGCATGTAAGATTGAGATAAAAGGAGTGAGGAGGTGTATGGTGGTGGAGAAAAGAGGCATGAGGTGGAATGAAGGCTTGGTGGGAATATCAAATGATACATTGCGGACCTTTACCCCACTGGCATTGCAAAGTTTTGTAATAACACGCATGCCTTTACACCGCATGCCTTTTCACCGCATTGTAAAGTATATATATATATATATATGACGAAGGGTTGGCAATATGGACATTGAGGCGCCAAAAATGAAATGCACAGTGTAACAGTGCCATCAGCGAGGTATGATTCCCTTTTCCCATTATTGAATGGAAGGTTACGCCAAACTAAGAACATCGTGAATGACATACTACGATAGAATATGCACATAAGGGATGTACACTCTAAGATGGCGGCTAATGTAATCAGGAAGGACTGTGAAGAGAGTGCAGTCCTTCTTTGCTGAACGCTGTGCAGGAGGAGCCTAATGAGGTTTTTAAATACACCAGAATACCTGTATCCACCTTGTTTTCTGAAAAGCATTTGAGAAAGTCGAGAGACGAAACGCGTCATGCTGGGTGAAATAAAGGATTGTTATACCCGAGAGTGCTCCGTGTGTGTTCCTGGAAGTAGGGACCTTTCTTGTTGATTCATATATATGTATATATATAAAAATATTACTCTCCCAGGTGCTCCGGTATGCCCACCACCTCCAGAACAGAGGGCGCGTCGACAAACGGACCGCCAAAGCTCGGTCCGAAAATATTGCAAAGGGTTCCTTTAGAAAAAAGGAAGGTCGACGCCTTGTCTGTTGCGCAAAATAAATTTAATGACAGCACAGCCGTTAGACGCGTTTCGCCTGTGAAACAGGCTTGTTCACTAACGGTTCACATCAAATTATCAGCCATTTTTAAACAAACAGTGATTGCGTGACACGTGACAACTACAAACTCATAGATAGTGAGAACAGACTGGTAGTTTCTACGAAGTTCTCTCGTAAATCTATTCACATGGTAGCATTTAAATCAGTTAATCTATTTTCTTAATAATTTTAGTAATCTCATGACTCGTAGCCTTCTATACATTAAATAAGACCTTTGATCTGCCCATTTAAAATTACATCACAATTTTAAATAAAATTAGATGAAATAGCGGGGTTCGAGCCATGCACAATTATATTGATATAATTTTTAGGTACAGCCTCAATATGCTAGACCATTGCCACAATACGCTTAAAAATGATTACTCATAAACCATGGTTACGAGAAGAGTCTCGCCCAAGTGGGCCAACTCAGCTTTTAGTCTAAGAACATACGCAGATACATAGATACCAACTTTGATTACCATCAGTCTGTATAAAGTGCTTGTGTGCAAATTACAAAACAAATTATTAAGATTTAAAATTCATCAGAATGAATCAAAGTTTTTAAAATCAGGCAGTAAGGCGTTGGGGACCCTGGAGAAGAGTTCATTTTAACAGTGACATCGGGACATTTTATTTGCACATATTCACGTTGTTTAATGTACCCAGCACTCACTAGGAGATTTAAGTAGTTACCTGAAAACGTTTTCCCCTTCAGCCGGGATGGTGCAGTCTGGGAACCGCAGTCCGCCGAGCGGGACTGCAATGGCGTTGCAAGCAATGTAACTCAGCTGGGCTTCCACCAATGGGAGCGCGATCATTATTTAAACAACGGACTGATGCAAACCACTGATGTATGGCATATGAATAAGGCAGTTCGCCGAAACGCGTCATGCTGACAGTGTTTAAATAAACGCATTCTTCCAGGAATCCCCGCTGTGTCCCTCCGGTTTCTGGTATGAAGAGAAATCTTTTGGTGGTCATATATATGTATATATATAAAAATATTACTCTCCCAGGTGCTCCGGTATGCCCACCACCTCCAGAACAGAGGGCGCGTCGACAAACGGACCGCCAAAGCTCGGTCCGAAAATATTGCAAAGGGTTCCTTTAGAAAAAAGGAAGGTCGACGCCTTGTCTGTTGCGCAAAATAAATTTAATGACAGCACAGCCGTTAGACGCGTTTCGCCTGTGAAACAGGCTTGTTCACTAACGGTTCACATCAAATTATCAGCCATTTTTAAACAAACAGTGATTGCGTGACACGTGACAACTACAAACTCATAGATAGTGAGAACAGACTGGTAGTTTCTACGAAGTTCTCTCGTAAATCTATTCACATGGTAGCATTTAAATCAGTTAATCTATTTTCTTAATAATTTTAGTAATCTCATGACTCGTAGCCTTCTATACATTAAATAAGACCTTTGATCTGCCCATTTAAAATTACATCACAATTTTAAATAAAATTAGATGAAATAGCGGGGTTCGAGCCATGCACAATTATATTGATATCATTTTTAGGTACAGCCTCAATATGCTAGACCATTGCCACAATACGCTTAAAAATGATTACTCATAAACCATGGTTACGAGAAGAGTCTCGCCCAAGTGGGCCAACTCAGCTTTTAGTCTAAGAAAATACGCAGATACATAGATACCAACTTTGATTACCATCAGTCTGTATAAAGTGCTTGTGTGCAAATTACAAAACAAATTATTAAGATTTAAAATCCATCAGAATGAATCAACGTTTTTAAAATCAGGCTAGGGAGCAGAGGCGGTAAAAGAATTATAGGTGTGTATGAAAGTCTTCTTCCATATTGAGACCTTCAGGAATCTTTGTATTGAGACGAATGATGTACCTTGACTCTAACTGTCTCAGTTTTTTAACTCGGTCACCTCCCCTTACGCTCACGGGCACTGCGTCAATTACAAAATACTCAAAACCCACTGTGTTTCTATTGTGGTATAGATCGAAGTACCTTGCCACAGGATAGGTTTTATCTCCATTTTTGATGGCCCTAAGGTGTTGTAGGATACGCTTGTGGACGGGCAGGATTGTGCTGCCCACGTACTGCAGGCCACAAGGGCACCGCAGCACGTAGACAGCAAAATCGGTTTTGCAAGAGTATTGGCCCCTGATCTTACTGGGGTGAGGCAAAAGGCCTCCTGAAAAGGTGGATGTATTCTTGCCATGAATACAGGCCTTACATTTTGCACATTTTATGAAACCATCCTTTCTTTTTAGCCAAGTTTTAGGTGCCTGTACCTGTGTCGTAGGTAACATGTTTGAGACCAGTGATTGTTTCAGAGATTTAGCTCTTCTGAACGTTATTAGAGGTTTACGCCCTACTAGCTTCTTTAGTGTAGGGTCATTAGCAATAATGTGCCAATGCTTTTGTAAGATTTTTCGCAAGCTGCCCTCTTGGGTGTTGTAATTGGTGATTAATCTACACTGGTCATCATTCACAGTGGCTCGCCTATCTGGCTGCTGTTCACGACTGAGGAGTATTTGTTCTCTTGATTTCTTTTGTGCTTTTGCAATTGCTAAATCAACCCATGCCCGGGGATATCCTCTTGCTGAGAAGCGTTCCCTCAAGCAACCCAGTTCTGCATTTAAATTCTGCACATTGCTGCAGTTCCTCATAGCCCTAAGGCATTCACCATAGGGAATGCTTCTCACCAAGTTCTTTGGGTGAAAGCTACAGGCATGCAGCAGGGTATTGCCATCTGTGGCTTTACGATACAATTTCGTCTCCAACTTGTCATTAGCAATAAAGACAGTCACGTCCAAAAAGTTAACACTGATCCCACTAATTTCATATGTTAGTTTTAGGTTCAAATTATTGACCTGTAGGCCATTGACAAAATTGCTGGCACTCTCTTGGCATCCCTTCCAAACGACAAATAAATCGTCGATGTAGCGACACCAGAAGATCACATTATCTTGCCATTCCTTAGCAAACTGCGATTGGACCACCTGCTCCTCCCACCAGCCCATATGCAAATTCGCATAGCTGGGGGCGAAGCAGGTGCCCATCGCAGTCCCGCATATCTGATGGAACAGTTCTCCATTGAAAAGAAAATAGTTGTTGTTTAGACACGTAGAAATCATAGTTAGCAACATTTGGGTATGGTGCCATAACTGTAATGGCCTTTCTCCCATATAATGCTTCACGGCATTCAAGCCGTCTACATGTCTATACTCGTATACAGAGTAGTTGCATCAATAGTCATCAATAAATAGTCCGGTTCCCACGGTATGTCATATATTTTGCACAGAAAGTCACCCGTGTCTTGAATAAAGGACGGGAGCTTCTTGACCATGGGGGCTAAGAAGAAGTCAACATATTTAGAAGTATTTTCAAGAGCACTACCAATTGCCGAAATAATCGGCCTACCTGGGGGGTTAATCATGTTCTTATGCACTTTGGGTATTAGGTACAGTACCGGTGTTGTTGGATTATTGATTTTAAGAAATAGCATTTCATCCTTACTAATCAAACCATGCTTAAACCACTCCAATATCAAATCATTGTATTTTTCGTGGCTAACATTCATCATGCTGCTGCTAATTCTTACATAGTTCGATTTATTATTGAGTTGTTTATATGCTTCTTTCAGGTATTGATCTCTTCCCCATAGGACCACGTTACCCCCTTTGCCCGCATCACGGACAATGCATGTGTCATTGTTAGTTAGTTTTTTCACTAAAGCATAGTACTCTTTGTCGCATTTGTTAGATGCATTTTTTTTGCTTTTAATGAGCAGCATAGATTTTTCACATCATTAACCAGCAGGTCATTGTACACATCTACAGAGTCTCTGCTTGTCATTGGGGTAAATTTGGATTTCTACTTGAAACTGGTGGGTGCCCTTTGTTCAATGTCCAGATTCTCATCGCACGCTAGGCTCAATGCCTGTTGCAAGGTACTGGGAACTTCTTGTGATATAGGTGCATCCTGACCAGTGTCTTTATTCAAGTCTGCCATTGCCAGCATCAGATTCATGTCATCCACTGCTAACTCGGCGGACCTCTCCTCTGGTGCTCCATCCTTTTGCCCAGCCGGGCGTTTAGGTGCCACTGCAAAGAATTTTTTAAGTTTTAATGTTCTTGTAAACTTAAAGATGTCCACCCTAGTTTGTACATAATCAATGTCAGCTTTTGGACAATAGGACAAACCCAATTTCAATATGTCTTGTTCTTTGTCAGAAAGTACAATGTCTGTGAGGTTAATAACTGTGGCGATCTCATTTAACTCTACTTGTTGTTTTTCATTGGTTTCTTGTTGCCTCCGTTGGAATTGTTTTGCGCCTTTGCGCCGTCGCTGCCTCTGCCTCTTCCTCTTCCCCTTCCCCTTGGGGGTCTTGCAGTTGGCAGTGGCCGCGGGCGCAGGTTGAACCGTCTTTCTTCTCTTAAAAAATCAAATTCATCGATGACTGAAGGAATTTGTGCTCCACAACTCGGCCCTTCCTCCAAGTCAGTGTCCAATTCTGAACTATGTAAACTGCTCAGGTCGGATTGTTGTTTCTTGTTACCACTGGCAGCACTGAGTTTCTGTTTGCGCAGATTTTCGAACTTCCATGCAAAGGTATAGATCTGCCCTCGGTCATAATCTATTTTGTCACGCCGAAATTTAAGCGCCTTCCTTTCTTTGATTGTCGTTTCCAATTTGGACAGACGATCTTTCACTCCCTCCATAAATTTAGTGATCACACCCTGATCGGATTCTTTGTCCAAAATTGACAGGATCTGGCGGATCTCTTCCAGTATTTTTGCGCGATCAATTTCAGCGTATTTGACGAGAATGGCTAGCATTTTGCTGGAAGCTTCTTGGTTGTTATTTGCCCATTCCCTTAACATATCCGGGTTGGGATCTTCATAGGTGGGTGCCACCAGGATCCTAAGGCCCCTCGGAATCCTCTTAACTTCCAGATAACGCTGTAGTGATTTGGCTTCCCACCATTTCGACAATTCAGCGCGCTTCAGTTTCTCCAATCTCCTCAGGCGCACAGTTACATCAGACATTGTGGCTTCGCCTATTGAGGCAGAACTCGTGTGAGCGACGGTAAATGCATCAGCAAATATCGAAAGTGCCGCCTCCTCCCTTTCTTGTAATTCTACAGCTGACATTGTTATTCACAATAATGGAATTGGGTTAATCCCAGCGCACAGAACCGCCAGAGTCCACTCGTCACAATGATTGGGACTTTAATAGTTTGTTACTGGCTTTCCCTCTTCCCATCCGGAAGATTATTGTGACATTATTGTGAATAACCATGTCAGCTGTAGAATTACAAGAAAGGGAGGAGGCGGCACTTTCGATATTTGCTGATGCATTTACCGTCGCTCACACGAGTTCTGCCTCAATAGGCGAAGCCACAATGTCTGATGTAACTGTGCGCCTGAGGAGATTGGAGAAACTGAAGCGCGCTGAATTGTCGAAATGATGGGAAGCCAAATCACTACAGCGTTATCTGGAAGTTAAGAGGATTCCGAGGGGCCTTAGGATCCTGGTGGCACCCACCTATGAAGATCCCAACCCGGATATGTTAAGGGAATGGGCAAATAACAACCAAGAAGCTTACAGCAAAATGCTAGCCATTCTCGTCAAATACGCTGAAATTGATCGCGCAAAAATACTGGAAGAGATCAGCCAGATCCTGTCAATTTTGGACAAAGAATCCGATCAGGATGTGATCACTAAATTTATGGAGGGAATGAAAGATCGTCTGTCCAAATTGGAAACGACAATCAAAGAAAGGAAGGCGCTTACATTTCGGCGTGACAAAATAGATTATGACCGAGAGCAGATCTATACCTTTGCAAGGAAGTTCGACAATCTGCGCAAACAGAAACTCAGTGCTGCCAGTGGTAACAAGAAACAACAATCCGACCTGAGCAGTTTACAGATTTCAGAATTGGACACTGACTTGGAGGAAGGGCCGAGTTGTGGAGCACAAATTCCTTCAGTCATCGATGAATTTGATTTTTTAAGAGAAGAAAGACGGTTCAACTTGCGCCCGCAGCCACTGCCAACTGCAAGACCCCCAAGGGGAAGGGGCAGAGGCAGCGACGGCGCAAAGGCGCAAAACAATTCCAACGGAGGCAACAAGAAACCAATGAAAAACAACAAGTAGAGTTAAATGAGATCGCCACAGTTATTAACCTCACAGACATTGTACTTTCTGACAAAGAACAAGACATATTGAAATTGGGTTTGTCCTATTGTCCAAAAGCTGACATTGATTATGTACAGACTAGGGTGGACATCTTTAAGTTTACAAGAACATTAAAACTTAAAAAATTCTTTGCAGTGGCACCTAAACGCCCGGCTGGGCAAAAGGATGGAGCACCAGAGGAGAGATCCGCCGAGTTAGCAGTGGATGACATGAATCTGATGCTGGCAATGGCAGACTTGACTAAAGACACTGGTCAGGATGCACCTATATCACAAGAAGTTCCCAGTACCTTGCAACAGGCATTGAGCCTAGCGTGCGATGAGAATCTGGACATTGAACAAAGGGCACCCACCAGTTTCAAGTTGAAATCCAAATTTACCCCAATGACAAGCAGAGACTCTGTAGATGTGTACAATGATCTGGTGGTTAATGATGTGAAAAATCTATGCTGCTCATTAAAAGCAAAAAAACATGCATCTAACAAATGCGACAAAGAGTACTATGCTTTAGTGAAAAAACTAACTAACAATGACACATGCATTGTCCGTGATGCGGACAAAGGGGGTAACGTGGTCCTATGGGGAAGAGATCAATACCTGAAAGAAGCATATAAACAACTCAATAATAAATCGAACTATGTAAGAATTAGCAGCAGCATGATGAATGTTATCCACGAAAAATACAATGATTTGATATTGGAGTGGTTTAAGCATGGTTTGATTAGTAAGGATGAAATGCTATTTCTTAAAATCAATAATCCAACAACACCGGTACTGTACCTAATACCCAAAGTGCATAAGAACATGATTAACCCCCCAGGTAGGCCGATTATTTCGGCAATTGGTAGTGCTCTTGAAAATACTTCTAAATATGTTGACTTCTTCTTAGCCCCCATGGTCAAGAAGCTCCCGTCCTTTATTCAAGACACGGGTGACTTTCTGCGCAAAATTTATGACATACCGTGGGAACCGGACTATTTATTGATGACTATTGATGCAACTACTCTGTATACGAGTATAGACATGTAGACGGCTTGAATGCCGTGAAGCATTATTTGGGAGAAAGGCCATTACAGTTATGGCACCATACCCAAATGTTGCTAACTATGATTTCTACGTGTCTAAACAACAACTATTTTCTTTTCAATGGAGAACTGTTCCATCAGATATGCGGGACTGCGATGGGCACCTGCTTCGCCCCCAGCTATGCGAATTTGCATATGGGCTGGTGGGAGGAGCAGGTGGTCCAATCGCAGTTTGCTAAGGAATGGCAAGATAATGTGATCTTCTGGTGTCGCTACATCGACGATTTATTTGTCGTTTGGAAGGGATGCCAAGAGAGTGCCAGCAATTTTGTCAATGGCCTACAGGTCAATAATTTGAACCTAAAACTAACATATGAAATTAGTGGGATCAGTGTTAACTTTTTGGACGTGACTGTCTTTATTGCTAATGACAAGTTGGAGACGAAATTGTATCGTAAAGCCACAGATGGCAATACCCTGCTGCATGCCTCTAGCTTTCACCCAAAGAACTTGGTGAGGAGCATTCCCTATGGTGAATGCCTTAGGGCTATGAGGAACTGCAGCAATGTGCAAGATTTAAATGCAGAACTGGGTTGCTTGAGGGAACGCTTCTCAGCAAGAGGATATCCCCGGGCATGGGTTGATTTAGCCATTGCAAAAGCACAAAAGAAATCAAGAGAACAAATACTCTTCAGTCGTGAACAGCAGCCAGATAGGCGAGCCACTGTGAATGATGACCAGTGTAGATTAATCACCAATTACAACACCCAAGAGGGCAGCTTGCGAAAAATCTTACAAAAGCATTGGCACATTATTGCTAATGACCCTACACTAAAGAAGCTAGTAGGGCGTAAACCTCTAATAACGTTCAGAAGAGCTAAATCTCTGAAACAATCACTGGTCTCAAACATGTTACCTACGACACAGGTACAGGCACCTAAAACTTGGCTAAAAAGAAAGGATGGTTTCATAAAATGTGCAAAATGTAAGGCCTGTATTCATGGCAAGAATACATCCACCTTTTCAGGAGGCCTTTTGCCTCACCCCAGTAAGATCAGGGGCCAATACTCTTGCAAAACCGATTTTGCTGTCTACGTGCTGCGGTGCCCTTGTGGCCTGCAGTACGTGGGCAGCACAATCCTGCCCGTCCACAAGCGTATCCTACAACACCTTAGGGCCATCAAAAATGGAGATAAAACCTATCCTGTGGCAAGGTACTTCGATCTATACCACAATAGAAACACAGTGGGTTTTGAGTATTTTGTAATTGACGCAGTGCCCGTGAGCGTAAGGGGAGGTGACCGAGTTAAAAAACTGAGACAGTTAGAGTCAAGGTACATCATTCGTCTCAATACAAAGATTCCTGAAGGTCTCAATATGGAAGAAGACTTTCATACACACCTATAATTCTTTTACCGCCTCTGCTCCCTAGCCTGATTTTAAAAACGTTGATTCATTCTGATGAATTTTAAATCTTAATAATTTGTTTTGTAATTTGCACACAAGCACTTTATACAGACTGATGGTAATCAAAGTTGGTATCTATGTATCTGCGTATTTTCTTAGACTAAAAGCTGAGTTGGCCCACTTGGGCGAGACTCTTCTCGTAACCATGGTTTATGAGTAATCATTTTTAAGCGTATTGTGGCAATGGTCTAGCATATTGAGGCTGTACCTAAAAATGATATCAATATAATTGTGCATGGCTCGAACCCCGCTATTTCATCTAATTTTATTTAAAATTGTGATGTAATTTTAAATGGGCAGATCAAAGGTCTTATTTAATGTATAGAAGGCTACGAGTCATGAGATTACTAAAATTATTAAGAAAATAGATTAACTGATTTAAATGCTACCATGTGAATAGATTTACGAGAGAACTTCGTAGAAACTACCAGTCTGTTCTCACTATCTATGAGTTTGTAGTTGTCACGTGTCACGCAATCACTGTTTGTTTAAAAATGGCTGATAATTTGATGTGAACCGTTAGTGAACAAGCCTGTTTCACAGGCGAAACGCGTCTAACGGCTGTGCTGTCATTAAATTTATTTTGCGCAACAGACAAGGCGTCGACCTTCCTTTTTTCTAAAGGAACCCTTTGCAATATATAAAAATATATACACAAACACACACACATATATATATATATATATATATATATATATATATATATATATATATTCACATATATAAAAAAAATCCTATATTTATACGTCAACAGATATAATTTATTGGGTGCTTTTTAGGTCTCGCTTGACCCAGCGCATGCGCTGGTCTGGCGAGACTTATTGAGAGGGCTCCAAAAAGTGCTGCCAGGCCAGCCTAGAGCTACAGTGCATGTGCGCGGGCGCACGTGCCGCGCTTTACTGCAATTACTTTCACTTTCGCAGCCACACTTATAAGGTCCCAAAGGCGAGACCTATTGGCTATGCCAATGCTTGTTAAATATATATATATTTTTTTAGGCAGGTGGCCCCTTGTTCCCCCACTCTTTTGTGGGTGTCTTTTGAGGTGAAGACCTTTTTTAAATGCCCTTCCCTTCACCTCTGGCTCCTCCTGAAGCCTAACAAACCCACCTCCATATTACCTCTACTCACCCCATAACCCAAAAATCACCCTTAGACTCGTTTACCTCTACCCGCACCTACCACTTTAAAAAAAAAAAACATGAATATGTTATTTTGAAAAAAATATTTACTTGTGAAGCAAAGTACTGCATCGTAAAGGATGTGGGGTAAAGTTAAACCCTATTAAAGTCACTTACCTGCGCGGTACTCACCTGTGTGGTAAAGACTGCGGGGTAAAGGCCATACGGGGTAAACGTTACAAACCTTGAATGACTTCTGAGGGAAAACCTTGGGCCTGGCTCATGTTAAAGATATCGAACACAAAAAATGCTTGTATTAAGAACAATGTAGGCATCTGAATTGTGGCACCAACCACAACTCGTGTGGGTGGAGTGGGGGGGGGGGGGGGGGGGAGGTCTCCAAACTGAAACAAACAATCTGTTTGCCACTGGAGGTGGGAGCTATTCTGAAAATTCAGCATCCCATCTGCCTGTTGCAGTTCTACTGTTTATACCCAAATCTTGCAAAAGAAGGCCGTTTTTTTGTGTATTTAAATGTCGGACTTCATGTGCTCAGGGTGACCAACCGTCTGTAAATTTCACGGACCGTCCATAATTTGGGCCTCACGTCCGTTGTCCCTGAGGATCCCTTTTACGGACGCCTTTTGTCCGTAATTTTGGGTATTGCAGGGAACAGCACTGTTCCTTGCATGAAGCCTCAACTCCCTGATGGGACCGCCTCGCACTGTTCCTGGGACACAAGAGCAGCCCCACCCCTCCCATTGGCATTCTGTCTGTGGCTGATTGCCACATACAGAATGACAATGGGCCAGTTTGGAGTGTTACTACATGGGGTGGCCCCCTGCTGCCACGGTCCAGGGCAGCGCATTCTGTCAGATAGAAGGAATAAGACTGGACTTTGTTGTATCGCTGCATTTTGAGTCACAAGTGTAGTGAAGCACAAGATTTAGAGAGTACTTTATCGGATATTGGTTTAATGGGCTGTCTTGTCTGAGTCACAGGGTGTCACTTTCAAATATGCAGTCGTAAGTGGTTTTCTTTTCACGCACCTGTTATGCTTGTCTTTTCTGGAAGTTTTTTTTATATAAAGGTGGGTTTCACGGTCACGGTTTGTTTTTCTTTCACGAGTGTTGCAGTTAGCGCTCTAGCGTTAGCCGCTAGAACGCCGGAGTCTGAGACGCGACGCGTACGCCTCGAGCGTGGCGTACGCGCCTGTATGTAAATAAAGGGGCGCGGCCTGAGAAGGCAGTTGGCGCCGAGACCAAGACGACCAGTGTGGCGTGCATTATTGCGGCTGCGAGATTGCGCCGTTAGGCCTGACACATCAGCGCTGGCGCCACAACACTGGCGACGAGGAACGGGACACACACCTCCGTGTGCCTCGGTTTTGACCCGTGCCCCGCGGCAGTCCCGCGCTCGCACGTGGGTCCGCGGCCCTGATCGGAGCTACACTCGCTTCCCTGCCATCGGAGCTCTTCCCTGCAGGACCTGGCAATCCAACCGGTGAGTGCACGTGTGCACCAATTCACACCTCTGATCAGCGGATGAACATTCCCGCCTCCTGCAAGGGTGGTTTTCACTGGAGGTCGTGCCCTGGTTTAGCCTTACAGCGTCCTAGTATACCCTGGTGTGGGGTTTCCCTGCTGCTGCGGCCTGCTACCACTGCTGGTTTGCGTCCCGGGGAGCCATGGGTGATGATGAACGCCCCGCCCAAGCAGTGCCCATGCACCCACAGTCTGGCGTCCTGCCGCCTTTCAGCGAGACTGCTGACCCTGCCACCGCCGCCCCACGCTGGCAAACGTGGCTTGGCCGGCTCAATAATTATTTCTCCGGTACCAGAGAGACTGACGGCACTGTAAAAAGGTCACTACTGCTCCACTATGCGGGGGAGGAGGTATATCTCCTGTTCAAACATCTTCCCAACACAGGGAACGCAGACGACTATGACGCGGCCGTGGCGGCCCTTAATGCGCACTTCGACCCCCAACTAAACCCGGACTTTGAGCACTTCAAGCTACGCCAGGCGAGGCAAAGGGAAGGGGAGTCAGTGGATGCATTCCACGCCCGACTGAGGGTGTTGGCGGACACTCACCTCATGGGAGAGAGAGCCAAGGAGGAGATCAGAGCACAGCTGATCTGCGGCATACGAAGCAAAAAGCTGCGAACCCTCATCCTTCGCCAACCGAACATCTCGATGGCGGACATCCTGGTACTAGCACGGTCTCACGATCTATCCGACGCCCGAGCGGAGGAGATGGAACTGGCGCTCACACGAGGAGCCGGGCCAGGAGTGACAGTCAAGACGGAGCGGGCCGACGCAATACAGACGCGTGAAGCGCCCCGCCGACCCGGGGCCAAGAAGCCTGCAGCCCTGTGTGGATACTGCGGGTATGACGAACACCCGGCCAGGACGTGCCCCGCAAAAGGGAAAGTGTGTGACAACTGCGGGGTAATGAACCATTTTGCGTCTGTCTGCCGCAAACGCTCCACGCAACGAGACCGACGGGGGAGGAGGCCAGCGAAGACCATGGTGAGACAGCTGTCCCAGCTATCGTTGTCTTCCCACGCCAATGCAGGCCGCAAGCAAGCACAAGCCCTGCGAGAGGAGATCTCTGAGTCCGACGATGATGAGGGGGAGACGTACCTGATCTCATTCACCAGAGCCCTCAAAAGCTCGAGGAGGCCGCAGCCGAGGTGCGACGTTCTAGTCGCCGGATCCCGAATAAACGCCGTGATTGACACTGGGGCCTCAGTCAACGTGATGGGAGTGCAACAGTACAACCGCCTGCGGCCCAAGCCCGAGCTCAGACGATCGAAGGCCCAAATCTATGCCTACGGAAGCGACGTGCCGCTGCCCCTTGCAGGAAAGATGACGGTGCCAGTGAGGTCAGAAGATACAGAAATAACGATTGATATACACGTGATCAATCAAGAAGCAGACACCCTCCTAAGCGGGCATGCAGCCGAAGACCTGGGGCTGATAGCATTTCTTCGGAAGGTACAAGACTCCCAAACTGCCATTCTGCTGGACCAGTTTCCGGAGCTGTTTACTGGTCTCGGAAACATCCTACGACCGCCGGTCAAGCTCCACATTGACCGCTCCGTCACACCTACAGCGCTAAAACACAGACGGATTCCCTTCCACTTACGCCCACTGGTGGAGGAGGAGTTGAGGAAACTGGAAGAGCAAGGCGTCATCGAGACAGTGACAGGCCCCACTCCGTGGGTATCCCCCATGGTGATAGCAGAAAAGCCCCGCCAACCAGGCAAGATCCGAGTGTGTATCGACATGAGGCTGCCCAACAAAGCCATCAAAAGGGAAAGGCACATCACGCCCACGATGGACGACATAATCGCAGACCTCAACGGAGCCCGGTGGTTCTCCAAACTAGACCTCAACGCGGGGTACCACCAATTGACGTTAGCTGAAGAGAGCAGGTACATCACTACCTTCAGCACACACCTGGGGCTGCGAAGGTACCGACGCCTTAACTTTGGCATCTCTTCGGCGGCGGAAATATTCCAGAACACTATCAGAGACATCTTGCAAGGGCTACCAGGGGTACTGAATGTCAGTGATGACATACTGATACATGCCACAACCGTGGATGAGCACTACCGGCGTGTCCGGTCCACACTGACGCGGCTGAAGGAGTTCGGAGTCACGCTACACAAAGAAAAATGCCAGTTCTTTCAGCAAAAGATCGAGTTCTTTGGATACACGTTCACCAACCAAGGCATCCAGGTGGACCCGAGAAAGTCCCAGGCCATCAAGAACGCCCCGGCACCAACATCCGCGTCCGAAGTCCGTAGCTTCCTCGGAATGGCCACGTACTGCGGGCAATTCATCCCAAATTTGGCCACCACAGCTGAGCCCCTCAGGCGCCTCACAAAAAACGACACCCTGTGGCGGTGGGGGAAAGAAGAAGAGGAAGCGTTCAGCGCCATCAAGACCACGCTTCTTGATCAGGCCACACTGGTCTATTTCGACCCGACCAGGAAGACTGAGCTGCTTGTTGACGCCAGCCCTGTGCGGCTGGGCGCAGTTCTCACACAAGAACAAGAACCGGGGATATGGGCAACCCTGGCCTACGCCAGCAAGGCACTTACAACAACTGAGCAGAGGTACTCTCAAATTGAGCGGGAAGCATTGGCCATCCGGTGGGGCTGCCGACACTTCCACCTGTACGAATGCGGGCACCCCTTCACGGTGGTGACGGACCACCAACCATTGGTGCCCCTGTTCAAAGGAACAGCGCCCCACCCCCCTCCGAGGATCGAAAGGTGGGCCATCGGGTTGCAACAGTACCAGATGGATGTGATCTATCGGCCTGGGGCGAAGAACCCGGCGGATTTTCTGTCTAGACACCCGGAGAGGGAGGAGACGTCCCCGACAAGGAAGGGAGAAGAGGATGACACCGAAGCACACATCGACCTTTTGGCCGCCCTGACCTGCCCCCAAGTGCTGACGATCCGGGAGATCCTACAAGCCGCGGAACACGATGCTGTAATGGCAAGGACACGAGGAGCTCTCCAGAAAGGGTCATGGGCTGATTTCCTACAGTCCGCCAACTCGTGGACAGAGGAGGAGAAGAGGGACTTGCAGCAGATCTGGCGAGTGCGGAATGAGCTAAGCGCGACCCGAGATGGAGTCATCTTACGGGGGTCCAAGATCGTCATGCCGGCCGCACTGCGCCATCAAGCCACGCTTATCGCTCACAACGGCCATCAAGGGACGGAGAAGATGAAGGCCCGAATGAGGGCGAAAATATGGTTCCCGGGGCTAGATGGCATGGTGGAAGGCGTAGTAAGGAGCTGCTCCGCGTGCCAAGTGACAAGTGGCCCTGAGCCTCCAGCCCCCATCGTAACAGAAGAACCGGGAAGACACCCGTGGGACAAAGTCAGCATAGACTTCGGAAGCCTCCCAAACGGGAAAGTGTCACTAGTCATCATCGACAACTTCTCCAAGTATCCCGTGGTGGAAGTCTTACCATCCACAGCATTCGCGTTTGTGGGACCAGCGCTAGAAAAAATATTCAACATGTTTGGGCGCCCTTCTGAGCTAAAAAGCGACAACGGACCACCCTTCCAAGGTTCCGAGTTCAGGGAGTTCCTCCAGCACCAGGGGATAAAACACCGGCGAATCACCCCCCAATGGCCGCAGGCCAACGGAGAAGTGGAACGCTTCATGCGGACTCTGAATAAAGTGATACGGATAGCCGGCGTGGAACATCTAGACCCCGAAAAGGAGATTCAGCGATTCCTGGGGGAATACAGGAGCACGCCCCACTGCTCCACCAAGCAAGCCCCATGGACTCTGATGCTTAGAGGTACGCGTCGCGATGGGCTACCCACAGCCCCTGGGTGGACGCCCCCGCCGTTCGAAGCGGAGCAGGCCCTTCAACGACGGGCGCACCGAAACCGGCAGGTGAGCCGGGCCAGAGGCAGTCGGGAGCGTGACATCAGGCCGGGGGACAGCGTCCTCGTAAAAGATCGACGGCCGGGAGGAAAATTTAAACCCCGGTATGAACCAGGAAGTTGGACAGTTGCACATCGACGGGGTACCATGATCACAGCTGAAAGAGGGGCGGAGTCGACCACCAGGAACATCTCATGGTTCAAACGCATTCCCGCGGCCACTGAGCGCGACCCTGGAGGACTGAACGAGCTGGAGGAAGAAACCTCGACCCCCGAGCTGGGACCTGGACCAACACCCAGCGGAGCCAGCGCCGCCCCAGAGCGGAGCCATCCTGCCCCTGAGGGAGGCGAAGCGGGGAACAGCCACCCAGCCAGCTTCGGCACTCGTGCCACCGCAAGGTATGGTCTGAGAGAGAACCCCCCGCCAAGCAGCCGCCTCAGAGACTTTGCCTGCCAAGCAAGTGAGTGACTGTCATAGACTCTAGTTATTTTTGTTATCCAAGTTGGGGAGGGATGTTGCAGTTAGCGCTCTAGCGTTAGCCGCTAGAGCGCCGGAGTCTGAGACGCGACGCGTACGCCTCGAGCGTGGCGTACGCGCCTGTATATAAATAAAGGGGCGCGGCCTGAGAAGGCAGTTGGCGCCGAGACCAAGACGACCAGTGTGGCGTGCATTATTGCGGCTGCGAGATTGCGCCGTTAGGCCTGACACATCAGCGCTGGCGCCACAACAACGAGGATTTATTTTGGGATGGAGGGGTTAGTAGGTCACAGACTTTTGGTTGGATGTAGCGCGTTACAGGTTGCATGCAGTATGTAAGAATTTCATTGCACTAGGGATAATGTTCACAGAGTTGGTATGTGCCCCTGTTTCTTTAGTTTAGTTAAGGTCGTGCCGATGATGCTAATGGGTTCCTTGCTCTAATCTTGTGTTTTGATACCCCTGATTGAAGGGAATGTTCTCGAACTGAGGGGAGAGGATGTGGTCTGACAGTTAGATTGCTGACTTTGGTGCTGGAAACCAGGGTTCGAGCCTCGGGGTCGCGTCCACTTCCTGTGATTCTGGGCAAATCACTTATTCTCCCCGTCCCTGAATTGTGGAACGTAACCAGTGCTCATGTAAAGCGCTCCAATACGTTCGGGTTGAGCTCGCGCTATATAAATCTGCATTAAAAAAAAAATGCTTAAACACGCCACTGCTGCTACAGAATCCAGTTCATGAAAAGAAGTTGGTGAAACAAGTTAAAATGAAGGTGCTAGAGTTCTTTCAGTCTCATCATTTTAGAAACGTGCATTTTCAATATTATATTCAACAAAGCCATGGTTGCTGCATTTTTATTTTATGCAACTAACAACCATTGACAAATCCAATAGTTCTGGCTTGTTGTAGGTATAACTTTACTTGTGATATATATCTGGATGCCATGACAGAAGAGGCAAAATACCAGTCTGGCGGCACACTATGCTAAGCACAGATTTTTAGCTTTGGTGTTTTAAGCTACGCCCTTAATTACATCAAACACCCCCTTTGGAGAGACCCTCCTTCCCCTTTTTTTCATCCCGCTTAAAGCCCTGGAAACAACACCATGTCACAGTCACCTCATGGCATGGCATGACTCATGACTTCTACTTTTTGAAACTGCCTATGTGCAGGGGCATAGTGAACCCTACCCCAACCCCACCCAACCCCTTGCTTTAGGAACTACAGCAAGGGTGAAATTCTTGATGGGCCTTTTCTGTCTGCAACTCTGCAGACAAAGGCTCAGCTCATTATTAATATGAAAAGGTGGGTGAGTGAGTAAGTGAAGGGATGGATGGGTGGATGGCTGGATGGATTAGTGAAAGGGTGAATGGATGACAGGATGGATAATGAGCGAAAGGATGGATGGGTGAGTGAGTTGATGGATGGATGAGAGAAAAGGTGAATAGATGGATGGAAGGGTGGAAGGGTAGATCAATGGGTAAAAGGGTGAATGGATGAGTGAAAGGATGGATGGATGAGTGAAAGGGTGGATGATGGGCGAGTGAATGGGTGGATGGATGAGTAAAATGATGGATGAGTGATAGGGTCAATGGATGGATTCATGAATGGATGAGTAGAAGGATGGGTGGATGGATGGAAGGAAGGATGGCTAAGTGAAAGGGTCAATGGAGAGAGAAAGGAAGGATGGATGACTGACAAGGTGAATGGGTGGAAGGATGAGTGACTGGGTGGATGGATGAGTAAGTGAAAGGATGGCTGTATGGGTAAATGGATAGATGGGTGGAAGAGTGGATGGATGAGTGTACGGATGGATAGGGTGAAAGGATGGATGGATGAATGAGTGAAAGTGTGGATGGAGGGATGGATGAGTGAAATGATGGATATAAGGATACATGATGGATAAGTTTGCAAATGGATGAATATGTTTGGATATAGATGGGATTACTTATTTACTATTACGCGACCTCCTCGGATGTGTCTGTAAAATGTACCTTTTGTCCCTAAGATTTGTCCTGAATTTTGACCTCCTGTCCTGAAAAGGGGGGGCTCTTGGCCCCCCCGCCCGCATGGCGGTGCGGCGACCTCCCTTGCCTTCCGGACCTCTCGATGGTGGGGCGTGTCCTCTGGGGCGCGCCCTGCCACCGATTGGTTGCCACCCTCCCTTGACCCGGATGACGTTAATCGACGTACGGGTCGGGGGGGAGGGGGCGGGCCGCTGGGGAATAAAGAGGCGGGGAGCGCCCAGGTGACCCCCTTGTTGCCTGGACGCTCCCCCACACCGGATGTGCCTTGCGCTCGGGGCCTCGTGTTTTTTATTACTTGCTTTCTCTTTCTTCCCCCTGCAGGTTTCGTGCTGACGGAGCGGAGTTGCGGTGCGGTAGCCTTCGTTAGCCCAGTAGAGCGGAGGACCGTAGTGGGGAAGCTGGTGCAGATCCGGCTCGAAGGAATTTCGCGAGGTCCGGTGCGTCGTGCTGGGTCGAGGGCTGCGGTGCAGGACAGAGGTATTGCGAGGCAGCGGGTGGGGTGCGGCGGCAAGCGCTGGCAGAGCAGATTTCCCGCCCATTCTCCACTGGTGCCGGTTTAAGTTTCTGGCGGCACTCCTGGGTCCTTTTTTCTCGTTTTTACCGGCGTGGAGGGCACGGCCGGAATAGGACATTATCAGAGCTTTGAGAGAGTGCTGGTGGCGCAGCGTGGAAGCATACAATACCTCAGGCTCGTTATGTAATAATACCACATTACTGAAAGAGTAATTGCAGGGGGATACAGGAAAAGACAGGGTATTAGCACTACTGGAGGAAGTGTTTAGAGACAGAAGCACGCACAAAGAGGTTTAAAGGCTTTCATTAACGAGCACTATAGAGTATGTTGTTCTCGAGACTGCTCAAAGGGTGTGAATAACAAGGGCGCGTGCCTTGGACTGATCGCTAGTATACGTTCTGTGATTGCTAAGGTAGGGGCAACAGCCAAGGGCAGTGGACTGGGCAGTTAAAGAAAGTTAGAGCTTGTACATACGTGTTTAACTTTACACGGTCTGCTTTCACATCTGTGTGATTTACCACTCCCAGGAATTAATACATTTTCAATTTTAGGTGTGTTATTACTGCATTCCTGCAATTTCACGTGGTAAGCTCTGAGTGGTGGACAGCGGTTGTGGTCGCAGGTCAATTCCGGCTGGGAGTACGCAGGATTGGAACGGTAAGAGGAGAGCGGGGGGCTCGCATTACATTGCTTCTGGTAGCCGCCGGGTGGGTCTACGTTAGAGTTTACTCACCCCTGACAAACCGGATAAGCCGGGGCGTTGCGGTTACGGTTGCATGGTGCTTACAGCCCCCTGTACATCCTCCCTCTGGTGAAGGTATTAAGCACACTTACACCTGTGTTGGAATACTAGGAGTGTAGGGCGGTGCACCTCAGTCATGCCGGGGTCGATGGGTGGTAAAGGAGGGTCCAGGATGGAGGTTATGATGCAGGCCATGATGCAGGAGATGAACAGCATTAATAGGCGGTTGGGGAAGGTGGATGAATTGGAGGCCCTCATGAATGAAAGGTTTGCTGCTCCCCAAGGCCCTTCAGGCAGGCCCGCGCGGCAGCGAAAGGCACCCTTGCCAAGGGGGGATTTTGCTAGCCCACCAAAGAAGTCTAAGGCCAAGAAGCCCAGGTGCAGTGCCCCAGCCCCAGTAGTTCCGGTTTCAATTCCACCCGCACTCGCGATTCCGGTACCTCTTATACCTGTGCCGGTAGTTCCGGTGCCCGCGTCACCGGCTCCTGCCATGCCGCCGGCGTTACCTCCTGTGGGGCCTGCTACCCCGCCCGTGGTACCGATGCCAGTGCTGGGCCTGCCGCCGCCGGTCACTCCGTGGCCTGCCATACCAGTGCCACCGGCCACGCCCCCTGGGGTGCCCGTAGTCCCAGCTGATAACCCGGACTCGGTCCCTGCTGAATTGGCATCTGAAATAGCGGCCTTATTGCCTTGGCTACAGAAGGGGGGCGTGTTACCTGCTTCATCAGATCACGCTGCGGAAGCAGCGCAGTTGGTAGAAAGGATTAAATCGGCAGCGGCAGCCGACAGAGCTGCGGTACCCTCATCTGCTTCCCTTTCAGGTTCCAGCCCCGCCCAACCGAACGCAGATGGTGGTCAACCGGCCCGGGTGCAAGGAAATGGTAAGGAGGTGGCGCTGCCTCTCTTGGGTGATGGGTCAATGCCCTCCAGGAGTGAGAATTTGGCACAACATGTGTCCCAGGCAACGAAAGAAATGATCTGCTACTTGATAACAGGGAAATGGAACATGCAAAGACACTAAAGGAGTGGATGCTTCCTAGTGAATGGAGGGCACAGTGTTCTAGATTTAGGGTGGAGGAAACTTTGCTCAACTGGGTTAGGGCTTTCGCAGTATTCACGACCATCATGTCTGAACGGCCTCCTAATGTGCAGGCGCCATTGGCTTGCTACCAGAGTAGGATTGTGGGGTGGAGCGAGCAGTACCCGGGGGATGCCTGGAAGGAGTATGATGTCAATTTCAGGAAAGCTAAAGAATTTGACTCATCACTGACATGGGATAGGGTTGACTCTGTGTCGTGGCATAGGCAGTTCTCAGGGAGCTCAGCCCCACTCCAGTCCACCAGTGCGGGCAGGGGGTACTCCACCAGACCTCAACACCCCTTTCGGTTGGCCCAGGGGAGCGAGGTCCCGGGTAGGAGTAGGGGGGGGGGGTCTGAGAGAAAAGGGGTGTGCTGGGATTTTAATAAGCGCACCTGCACGAGGGCCCCTGGCACCTGTAGATTTAGACATGCATGTGCAGTCTGCGGTCACCCCTCCCACCCCGAGTCATCTTGCAGGTCTAAGCAGGGCAACCACAGTCAGAGGGGGAGGGGGAAGCCAGAGTAGTGCAGATAATTTGGATATCCCCACCCCTATAGATGTTTGGGCAATGATCCCTTGGTTGAATAGGTACCCAAATCACACAGCGGCCACTCTACTTCAGGAAGGTTTTTCCTAAGGTTTTAGGATCCCGGCAGGGGGGTACACAGGTAGCGCACATTGCAGGAATCAACTGTCAGTACAACATAACCCCGCAGTGGTGGCTGCTAAGATTAGCAAGGAACTGTCCTTCGGTAGGATAGCTGGCCCTTTCCAGACGGTGCCTGTCCCCAATTTTGTGTGTTCTCCACTAGGGGTAGTACCCAAAAAAGAGAAAGGGGAGTTCAGACTGATCCACAACCTGTCGGCACCTAGAGGAGCGTCATTGAATGATGCGATTGATGAGGGAATTTGTAGTGTAAAGTATGCCTCATTTGACCAGGCAGTTGACTTATTGCGGGCGCTGGGGCCAGGGGCGATGATGGCAAAATCAGACATAGAATCTGCTTTCCGTCTCCTCCCAGTCCATCCTCTGGACCACCATCTCTTAGGTTTCACTTTCGATGGCAAGTTCTATATGGATAAATGCATGCCCATGGGCTGTTCCATCTCATGTGCCTACTTTGAGACGTTCAGCTCATTTTTGGAATGGGTCATGAGAGAGGCGACAGGCCACCGGCAGGTTATGCATTATCTGGACGATTTCCTTTTCTTAGGTGCGGCGGGATCTCAGGAGTGTGCTTGGGCGTTGCAGGAATTTTGTGTGCTCATGCGGGCTTTTGGGGTCCCGCTAGCGCCAGGGAAGACGGTTGGACCGTCCACCTGTTTGGAATTCCTTGGTATCGAAATTGACTCAGTGGAGGGAAGCTTCAGGTTACCCATGGACAAAGTGTCTAGGTTTAGAGCAGCCCTACTTCAATGCCTACGCAAAGACAAGGTTACATTGCAACAGCTACAGGAAGTGGTGGGGCAATTGAATTTCGCGCTTCGGGTCATCCCAATGGCACGCCCTTTCTCACGCTCCATTGCCCAAGCTATGAAAGGGTTACGGGAGAAACATCACCGCACGAGGTTGTCATCTGAGGTTCGCCAGGATATGCTTATTTGGATGTCATTCCTGGAGGATTTTAATGGCAGAGTAGTGTGGTCAGGTCCTCCCGCCACATCAGCAGAATTGGGCTTATGGACAGACGCTGCGGAGAGTGCGGGCTTTGGTGCCATCCTGGGGACCAAGTGGGTCGCCCAGCGGTGGCCGGCAGAATGGAGAACACGGGGTCTGACCGCCAATATTGGCTTTCTGGAACTCTTCCCGATATGGGTAGCATTGATGGTCTGGCCGGAACACTTATGCAATCAATCCGTGGTGTTCTGGTCTGGTAACATGACAGTTGTGGAATGTATAAACCAGCAGGGGGCACGCTGTCCATTCATACTGCGCTTAATAAAGGAGATTGTGTTGCAATGCTTAAAATGGAATGTGGTTTTCAGAGCCAAGCATGTCCCTGGCATCCTCAACAATGCAGCTGACTCCCTTTCTCGCTTTAAAATGCAGGTTTTCAGGGAACATCTTCCTGCAGCAGACCCCCAGCCAGCGCAATTCCCGGCAGTACTTTGGCAGATTGGTGCCCCAGATTACAGGACCTTGTGGTTGCTAGCTTAGCCCCCAGGACCAAGACAGCTTACGAAGGGGCGTTTTTGTCTTACCGGGCTCTTTTGGGGCAGGAATGGGAGGTTAGGTGGGCTCAGGAGGACAGCTTTGCAGCTTACCTAGAATCGATGCACAGGGAAGGGCGCTCAGTGGTGGCTGCGATCAGACATAGGGGGGCGGTCTCCTTCTTCGCACAGGGTAAGGGTATGCGAGATCCCACTAACACCTTTCTGGTACGCAAGGCCTTGAGGGGTTGGCGCCGTTTACAGGGTTACCGGGGTGATAAGAGAAGGCCCATTGGACTGGCACGGCTGACAGCCTTATTGGGGGCGCTGCACAGTGTATGTAGCTCACAGTGGGAGGTACTTTTGTTCAAGGCTGCATTTTCCCTGGCCTTCTATGGGGCTTTGAGGGTTGGGGAGTTAGTGGCTGGGTCGAAAGCTGATAGGGTGGGCGGACTACAGTGGGCCGGTGTGAAGATCAGGGAGGACGTTATGTGGATAACAATTCAGAGATCAAAAACTGATCAGGATTCTCGGGGTCACACCATAGTGCTCCACCGGGCTCGGGCCAACCCTTGCTGCCCGGTTTCTCACGTGGAGGATTTCTGCAGGCAGCGGGAGGGCACGGCGGGGGGCGCACTGTTGTGTCACGCCGATGGTACACCATTGACCAGGTACCAGTTTAGACGAGTGTTGGTCCCGGCCTCGTGGCGTGGTCCTGACTTCCCTGGGATTGGGCCCGTTCCCCGCCCTGGCCTCCACGGGCCACCCGTTCGAGCCGCACGAGGTCACCTACACCTCGGGGCTCCACCATTTTGTTACCTGCCACATGACCCTGCACACCAGCCCACATGACCCCGCTCAACCCGGCCTCGGCCCCAGCAAGGCCCAGACATTGAGGCACCAGGAACTGGCCAGGGGGTATCACGTGAACACTTCCTCGCCCCTGGCGGAGGGCGGTATCGATGGGACCCCCAACCGTCCCCACACACCGAGGTGCGATCGGCCTCCATCTCTCCTGGGCCGGGCGCCTCCCCTGCTGGGCGTCTGCCCGCTTCCAACCCGGCCTCTCCGCCCCCCGAGCGCAAGGGTCCGGACATCAAAGGGCCCCAGGCCTATATCTGGGGCGACCCCGCAACAGACCGGCAGTTGTATCCCGGAGTCGAGAGCCCTGCTGATCGAATCGCGGCCGACCCTACGGAGAAGAACTCTTGCTTGAAACCACCTCGAGCCCTGCAGACTGCGTCGCGGCTCCTTCTTGCTGAAACCTTGAAGCCACCCGGAACATCGGGGTCCTGCTGACGCTGTCGCGGCCCAACCTCGCTGAAACCTCCCTCGGAGCCCTGCTGACGACGTCGCGGCTCGAGCTGAACAGAAACCATCTTGAGAGCCCCGCTGACCTGGTCGCAGCCCTCCACGAACGGAACGCCAGAGCCCTACGGACGCCGTCGCGGCTCGACCCCTCCGAGATCCGGAGGTCCTCCAGCTTGAGGATAAGAACTGGGCCCCAGGTACCCTCGTCCCAAGCTCCTGCCAAAGACTGTCCCGCTACCCCTTCCCTTCTAAAGAGACACTGAGACTTTTGTGGATCCCTTGATCCCGTTCGTGTAAATATTGATTCCGTACCCTTTAAGTGCTGATAAAGAATTGCTCTTCTTGAGACAACCTCCTTGAGTCCTGTGTGGTGGTGTTACTGTGCTAGTACCTGATAGGAGAAGGATCTCCCCGGAGGCTTCTCAGCAGCGCTCGGCTACTTCGTGCCGTGTGAGGGCCCCTCTGGGTGGTCTCTCCGACTCCCCGAGGTCCGCCTTCTAACAACGAGTCTTGGAGCTAACGGTCAGACTGGCAGGTTTTGATCCAAAGGAATTCGGCACCCACTCATTTAGGATTGGGGCAGCAACTGAGGCAGTGGCGAGGGGTCTCTCAGTTGAGAATGTGAAGAGACTGGGGAGATGGTCGTCCGAACGTTACAAGAGTTATGTACGAATTGACATGTTGTGACAGGATGGTGCTCACGCCTGGTATGTTTCTGGTTTTTTGCAGTTTCTCAAACCTGTCACGCAGGGGATGAACTCGCCACCGGGCGCCAACTACCGACATCGGCACAGCACGGAGGACACAGGAAATTGGTGACTTGGATTGTGGGCCACTCTTATGTTAGGCGTGCGGAACATGTTTTTCTTTCAGGAGACCGTAGGAAGAAGGCGGCGCAAAAGGGGTTTGATATCTCATTCTTCGGGAGAGGGGGTTTATGCCTCAGCCAGTTTCGGAACTTTTTCCAGGGACTCTTAGCTCAGCAGCCCGCTCCCCCGTCAGTGGTGATACTTCACCTGGGGGAGAATGATTTGGCCAAATTGGGGAGGCGCATGCTTATTGAGGAGATCATTTCCACTGCGGGGTGGGTGGCCAGGACTTGTCCGGGTTCCACAGTAGTTTGGTCGCAACTTATCCCTCGGTGGCAGTAGCAAGGGGGGGACTCGGTCAGGGCGTTGAATCACTCGGTACAGAGGATCAACACACAGTTGGACAAATTATTTCGAGCCCCCCGGTTGCAGACGATTCCGCATGGGTGTATCTGGGGCGAGCAGTTCTACCTGAGGGACGGGGTGCACTTGACTGAGGCAGCGAACGTCTTGTGGGCTAATAATGTCTGGGCCTGGTTGGAGGGATTTGCAAAGTAAGCGCGCTCCTGGCTTAGGTCTAGGTAAGGGGGAGGCCAGATCGTCGGTTAACAATGCTGGCCTGTGGCGGTAAGGTCATGACCGGTGAGCAACTATTTTAAGGTCTGAGGGGGCGGGCATCATCCTATGGAGGTTCCCGCCCAGGGGGAGGGGCCATTGGCCCCTCCTAGAACTTCAGGGGCAAGGTAACTGGTGCTTCAAAGGGGCGCGGGTTGGGGAGTCACGCTTTCCTTAGGCTGGTAGCCACCCCGCGCGCGCATACTCATGACGTCACCGGATGGCGCAGAGTAAGGGCCCTCCTTTAGTGGGTAAATGAAGTTCACGGCGTGGACCGGGTAATTACCGGGCCCGGCTGCGCATGCGCACATCTGTAGGGGAGGCACAGCTAGTAGGACCTGACACCGGTTAGCGACCTTGCCATTTGGCCCAGAAATGTTAGTATACAAAAATGCAGAGGAGGATGTTAGACTCGGTTAGGAAACAATCTGTATTAGAGTCTTTGTTAAGGATAGTCACTCACACCTGTTGACAATAATGTATCTAATGTCCTGCTGATTTTTGTATAACGGTTTATCATGCAATTATAAAAATTTTATTGTTTTATAACTTAATAAATACGGCCGGGGGGTCTTGCGACCTCCCGCCTTCCAAAGATACCATGTTTATGTTCCTGTGTCCGGGGGTGGTGAGGTCATAGGGAGGGGGCGGTAGCCAGTCACTGACCATGTGAATTTTTGTCCTGAATTTTGACCCTTTGTCCTTAATTTTTACACTCACCGTCCTGAATCTGCACCCATGCCAGTTGGTCACCCTACATGTGCTGCGCCTGCATGCAACGTGCGTGTCTGCAGGTACGGCAAACACAATCCATTTGAAAGCAGTTACACACTTGACAGGGGAACATATTTCCCGCAGTACCATAGCAATGAAGCTAATAAAATGAATCAACCGCTCACTAATCCCAGGAAGGCTGCTTCTCATGGTCAACCCTCCTGGCAACCTTCTGAATCCAGCGCGTGAGCGTTTCTACCTGGTAGACATTTGTGTAGGTTTACATAATTCAAGCGCAGGAACGCGACCTTTCTCGGCCACACACAAACATACAAATTGGGTATTTGGGGGAGAACTGTGCTGGCAGGCGGCTGCAAGCTTATTTGGGTTTTGACTTTTCGCAAATGGTCACAACAGACGTAATTCATGGTTTTCCACAGCTCAGACATGCTATTAATTGTTCATGTGTCAGGGCGAGTGTTGAGTTGTCTTCCCTGAGTCTGAGATTTTTACGCTGATTTATTTGCGGAGAAGAACTGAGCTGCTGTACGTCACATCCCCCATTCCCTGAGTCTAGGCCCTCCACGCTCAGGAATGTGCCCTACGGATGCACTTGCTGACGTGCCCCGATTTGTTGATATATAGGGCGAGTGACAACCGCACATTTCCTTTCCAGTACCATTAACTGCAGCTCAGTAATCTAGCGCCCCAGGGCCAGTACAGTTTTCAATGCACCATTATTTCCTAAAACATCGTTACCATATTTTGTAGCGCCGTCCACAGGCTCTGGCAAATGATAACAGCACAATTTGCAAAGCTATTTTAAACTTTGTCTGCATTGTTCAGTTGGATTACATCTAGGAGTCTGTTTTCCGTGTCTGTTTAACACTGCATTTTTTAATAACCATCTTTTCTAACAGACTTTTTTTAAAGTATTTTTTTTCTTTAAAGTCAAAATAGGTATGCCACTTTTTAGGTCGGACCAACACAGTGCAATGTTAAAAAATTTCTCCTGGCCCTAAGTTGACTGGTGTCCTGTCTGACACGGAAAAAGTAGGTGCGCATTCTGGCGGCCCTCAACATTCTGAACAGGTGCAGCTCCAAGGCTGGGATTATTACAGCGCCTGATGCAGACACATTCAAAATCTTTTTGAAGAGGTTGCCACCTGTCTACTGCATAGTTACTTATGTTGAGCTGAGGCTGCTCCAAATATGTATAAAGGAGCAATGATACGGAGGAATTAATATATACTTTTATTTTAGTGTAGGGAACAATCAATTACCCTCACTTTAGTCTAGGAATCCTGCAAAAATATATTACCTAAAGTAATATATGATACACCTACTCAATGGGACCGATCTTCAAAAAACAAATAATGACACTCAATTATAAAAAAAAAACATACAAATGTACATAAAGAAATATATATACACAACACAAACAATAATACAACTTCTGTTGCCAATATCCTAAAATATTTTTCTATGATTGGTGTCTGCCCATTTATTTTGGGCGATCCGCTCTGAGGTAGTCAATAATGTGTACACCGAGGCAAAAAAGTGCCCTTTAAAAAGCTCTTGTGTGTCACAAAACTTTTTTATATGTATCACTCGTTTTAAATTTAGTGAAGACTCCTCTAAAGTAAATGTTGTCGACTCGGACGCGTTTCAGCCTTTATAATCTTTTCGGCTTCCACAGGACGAGGGCAAAGGAACAATAATCGTTAATCCTCTAGAGGTCATATGAATAATAAACCCAAGTAGCGCCTTGGTGGCGCTTGAATTCCAAATAACTTCCCTTCTCTCACTGGAAAGGGTCAGTTTCTCCTTATGAATCAGTATGTCTCGTGTTTCCAAATGTAAAGACTGCCTACTGGTCAGCTGTGATTTCCAGAGCCAAACAAAACTCGGTCCTCTTTCCGCTGCTCCAAATAACATGGCATACTAGGTCACGGAAATCTCCCAATACATGGAAAAGTAAAGAATCAACACAGGTGCTGACATGGACTATCACCTGACTGCGACTCGTCTCACCAATAGCATGTTGCGAGTAAGGGTGGGCGTAGTTCGCGAAGTAGCACTTCGCGAAGCCACGCAAAGTGCAGTTCGCACTACGCGAGCTTCGCGTAGCACTTCGCGAACTGCGTAGTAACATGTTCGCACTGTGCAAGATGTTGTTTTCAA
Source organism: Triturus cristatus (assembly GCF_964204655.1). Classification (NCBI taxonomy): domain Eukaryota; kingdom Metazoa; phylum Chordata; class Amphibia; order Caudata; family Salamandridae; genus Triturus; species Triturus cristatus. The sequence continues at coordinate 332,581,909 of NC_140582.1, forward strand.
TGATTGCACAGTGCGGACAAGCAACCGGCACTGTGCAATCATTGAAAATGGCATCTTGCACAGTGCGAGCTGTAGTTTTCTGCTGCTCGAGGAGATTTTTACTCGAGCGGCGGCTTTCTCAACGCGAACTGGTAGTTTCTCATCGCGAGCGGTCGCGAGCATACGCGACCCCTCGCAATGAGAAACCTGACCTCCTTGCGTTGGGAATCTCGCCGGGAGCTTTATTTTCCTTGTTCGCGATCGCCAACTTGATGTTGCTGATCGCGAACAAGGAAAAAGTCTTGCCGGGATGTCATTTTGCTTGCTCGCGGTCGCCAACTTGACGTTGAGGACCGCGAGCAAGCAAAAAATAACCGCAGCACTACGCAAGACTACGCTACGCGTGTTCGCACTGTGCTACGTGCAATTCGCGTAGTGCGAACTTCGCAAACTTCGCGAGCGTAGCGTAGTGCTTTGCCCAGGCCTAGTTGCGAGACCTTTTCAAGGAATGGGACCAGAGGAAATGCGCTCCATTGCTCCGCCCCCCTTCCCCCCAACTATCCCCCCAGAGGCTAGTGAACATGTTCTATGAAGCAGAAATTACTTCACAATATTTGATGTGAGATACCGGTTTTTCTGGGGAAGACACCTGAGCCCAAAGCGGCAATATTCACGCACTGAAGAGGTAAGTAGGGTATATTGCTTGGCCCTCCTGTTTTTAGTCTTTTGGTACAAAGACACCAGTAAATAATACTTTTGGATCACCCACAGTAAGGTTAATATAAATCTGACAGTTTAACAAAGGGAGAAGATAACTGTCGGCATAATTGAGATAACCTCACCCAAAGAAGAGAACCCATAACGGGTAAACTGTACAAACAGTGAACAGTAGTACTCTTGAATGCTTCCCAGTGCAAGATAGGGAACCCACTGATGAAGCGTACCATACTAGGTGGGTTCGCATTCATCATCCTATATTAGTACATTAACGTATGATAATTGCATAAGGGGTTTGACTGTCTCTTCCAGAAGCTTTGCACTCCTCAAAGTGTTTATGTCTCTTTATTAAAATTATACATCAGCCCTTTATTGCCTCTCACTCACTCTATAGTGTGTTAGCTACCTGTGCTGTACCTGTCCTGTAAGTGTAAGAGAATGGTGTAATGTTCCTTCTACTACTGCTGCCCGTCCTTTACTTATACATTTTGTTAGGATAGGTTGCGGTGCAGCATGAGACTCATGTAAAGCTTTTCACTAAATATAAGAAAAATCGATCCACAATGCCAACACCTGTGAGTGAAGGAGTGAACCCTCACAAAATATCTGAGCAGAGTTTATCTTTCGTTTTACACGTTAAACAAATATTTTTTTTAATGGAGTAGGCAACTTTGTAAAATTTGAAAACCTAGCTGACAATTGGCTCCATGTCATGTATAATACATCCAGCCAAATATGGGTAGGGCATACGAAAAGTTGAAGGTACAGAATTGCAATATACTGTATATTAAAATGCAATAAAATAAAATCTTTAAAAAAGAGAAATTATGGTCAGACCTACTGGAATGATGTGGATGGAGAGGGCCAAATTATGCATTAGGGTTGAGTAGATTATGCAGAATAAAAGGCAAATTATGCGACATAATGCGGCACATTTTGTAATAACATTGCTTGATTATTTTGTCATTTTTAAACTTGGTAACACTGTCTGGGTTCTGCTTGCATGTCATTCATACCAGTTTAATACTGAAATATAGCAATTAGCATCAGAAAGGTGACCACTGTGTGGCAACACGTATTGCTGGATTTTTATTAACTTTTGAACCATATCAGCTAAAAACAATGTTTTGTTGTTGAATTCTGCAGATGATGGATTATGCAGGAAATGCGGCAAATCAACAATTATGGGAAAATGGCTACGACCGCACAATCGCATAATTCCAGTGGCCCTGATGATGGCATTTTAGCCATCAGCACTTGGCAAGCTGGGGTTTTGAGCCCACTATAAAACTGTTGAAAACAAAACTACAAGCCCCACAATGCAACATGCTGATGGGTGAAAAAAATACATATCGGTATCCTATATCATAGAGCCAAAGCACAGGAGTAGTGAAATGCAAAATAAAATGTAATTCCTGTCTTTCTGTCTTTTTTGTCGTAGGCAGTCATGGGTTAAACAGCCCAGTGGATGGGAGGGCACAGACACCCTTTCAGATGCTAAGGGCCAAACATTAAGGGCCTGTTTTAGGTCTCAGCGGACGGGTTACTCTGTCACAACTTACTGTCACAACTTACTCTGTCACAACGGTGACGGATATCCTGTCCGTCGAAAAATAAATCCCATTATATCCTATGGGATTTATATTTCGGCGGACGGGATATCAGTCACCATTGTGACGGAGTAACCCGTCCGCCGCAATCTAAACCAGGCTCTAACTCTGCTTGGAAAACTTGTAAGCTAAAGGTACGTTATTTACCAGAGAGGGCAGTAATAGTTAATAGTATCTAGAGACACAGGTAAAGTAAAAATAATCCCCCTCTTTTCAGCCCCATCCTCGGGGTGTGTGTGATTTAGGTGGCACACTCACACCATCGCTGTGAAGCGACTTGTGGTCTTCCAAGGCTTTAACGATGGATGCTAGTGCCAAGCATGTGCTTCCGCAAACCTGTGTTGCTCAATGATTAAATAGCTTTGAGGCGCTATGATAAAACACGCATTCGGATTGTATGAGGCTTAATAAAGATAAGTAGGACATGACTAAACGATGAAACATCGCCATAGACAGAGGGTACACAGGAGACTACTGTAGGCAGAGGTAAGAACCAGGAGCATCAAACACAGGACTGTAGGTACAAGCCTAGATCCTACGTGTGAGTGTCTTCTTGCTTCATGGGCAGACAATGCTGCAAGTTAAGTAGTTGGTTTTTGTCATCTACATGTTTTTCCCCATGGTTTACCAACTATCGGATTGGAGTACAAACCGAAAAGGGAACAGTTACTAGACACGTTTCTGACTTACAACTTTACTAGGATTCAACATCATGATTCATACAAAAATATTTTTGTACAATCTATGCCAGACAGACCAGACCGCCCCTCAGAAATTGTCAGGGGAGTCGCTTGTCTCAAAACTGGCAATATTTTTGGCTAGCCTCCATGTGAACTAGCACCGACACTTTTCAAGTATGGGCTCTTAACTGACAATTTAGAACAGAAGAAAACAATAACACCAGCTATAAGCCAGCAGGTTGTGACCACTCTGGCAAGAAACAACAAGCACTTTGCAAATTTGCAGAGGCAAATTTAGTTTCATGTCTTATTTTATTTCCAGTTTATATAGTAGTTTTTCAGCAAGTGTCTCCCGGCATCTAGAAATAAAAGAACATATATTATCTCAAGATAAAATTAACTAGCCAACAGGGCATTGGGTGGAAAAAAGAGGACACACATAGGACACCACTTTTTTTAATGTTCTGCAATTTAGAAAAAAAATAATTCTCAAAATCCCAAGCCGCTTCCTGTATCCACCAATATATGTGTTGCTGAGAACTAATGGTGACGTTTCACCAGCCGCGGCCCATCTTAAAAGGGCGAATAGACCACGTTCCCTCATTTTTTGCCCAAAAAGAGAAGTGTCTGTCAGGCTGAGCAAAGGCCAGCCTGACAGGCACTCTTTGTTTTCAGAACAGGCAGCCAGGGGCTAGATGTGCTAAAGGCACAAGCTGCTGGTTGCCTGAGCTAAACTTTGCTGGGCTAAAGAGGTCACAGCTCTTGTAGCACCTTGAGGCCCTCCCCCTTGTGACAAGGGGGAGAGTCACTTATTAACTTGGACCTGGGCGCTTCGGGGCCAAATGTCAATCACTGACACCTTATCACAGAGTGGGGTGGGGTCAGCAACGCTCACGGACCCCATCCCACTCTGTGACGAGTAGGGACTGCTGCCTCCCACTAGGGTCACCAATGAGGGAACGCTTCTGAGACCTCCGAGGCAGAGCCGTGCAGGTAAGTGTGGTATTTATTTATTTATAATGTTTGATGCGTGCATGAATATATGGGAGTGAGAGTTGTGAATGGATATGTGTGTGTGTGTGTGCATGCATGTGTGTTCGTGTGTGTGTGAATGCATGGGTGTGAGTCAGTGTTTATGTGTGCGTTTGTGTGCCGTTCGCCACCCTCCCTGCTATACCGCCACTGAGTTTCATTGGCTTCAGTAAGCAGGAATAAACTTAAGTTAGTTTGTCAACCAGCTGTCAGAATAAGACTCACCAGGCAGTTTTCACAATAACCAATTTTAATGACAGAGTGAACTCGACACTCTCATGTTAAATGGAAAGGAAATATCCACATCGAGCTATTATTTAGATTTAAAGCCCAGGTGATGGTCACACCTTATCAGGAGAATAAAGCATACCTATATTACAGTGCAACTATGAACATTGTTACCTCTTGTAAGATATTCCTTTCACCTGGAAGTAGTACCACATCAGCACAATGCTTGTGTCGTGGCAATGTCCACAGGTGGGCTGCTTTGCTGGATACCAGTCTAGTCTACAACCGATCTGCATTTGATTTGAGGAGCTGCTGATCCCTTTCTTTTCAAGTCTAAGGGAAGGTATACATTATAAAAAGATTCTGAATTTTAACCTAACTTAGTTGCTTTGCCAGAGTACATGCTAAATATTTTATGAGTTCATAGACGGCACAAGAAGCCCCCTGAAAATACACCTAGTTGGTAGCCTCTTCCTCGGTCTACACAAACAGAAAAAAGTTACTTCATAGCTACCATGCTGAGATCGGACGCTACCCGTGAAGGATAATACCTATCATCCTCTGTCCATCTCGTCACCTTTCATGTGTACCACCATCGGTACTACATGAGGGTCCTTTCTTGTATATATATTTATATACAAATAATAATACGCAAGGAATATAATATTCTTCCTATGGCCCTTTCTTTCCTGAGACGAAACGAGCTCTAAAGGACTACATAAACCTTTTTCCGGATATTTTACTTGCCTTTCAAATAGCCCTGACGAAGTTCCCGCATGGAACGAAACGCGTTGGCTGTGTACTGTTCGTGTTAAAACCATCAGAATAAAGAAAAGTTTTTTTGGACTACTTGATCTTGTGTTTAATTTCAATGAGTGCACCTTCCACCTTTGGATTTACGTTTTGACTCGCTTTGCACCTTTGGACGACGGATGCAGGAAGTGTTTTTGCACCAATCTTTTGATTGTTAACAATACATGTGTTTTGGTTGAGCTGGACCTTGGTCGGTCGTTCTGTTCTTTTTGCTTCTCAAGAAAAAAGTACCCTATTTAAAGACATGAGCGTCCAGCCTGCTTACAGGATTGATGGCGACTCCTGTGTGACAGGATTGATGGCGACTCCTGTGAGGCACCTAAAGAACAAACATGGCAACATAAGGGTAATATCGTTTACCTAAAGATGTATGGTTGTATTATGGAATATTTTGTAAGCAGCAAGTCCTATGACCATCATAACAATATTATAACACTGTGATTATAACATAAACAAGTCGATAGGCTTATTGACTAGAAGCCCATGGAATCTTGGATATCACTGTAGGGTGCATTAGCTAAATATGATGCAGCTAGAAGAGGGTCACTAGAATCCGGGCTTCCTACTTAGCTTATGAATAAGGATGCATCACTGAGAGAAATGACCAACCCAACAGAAAACATCTGTAAACAACTCTTTGCTCATATCTATTGATGACTGCTTGCAAGTTGCTAATGATGGTTTTATGTAAATGTTTAAGGGAAGATATGTACCAGTTATTGGCATCTTGTGCTAAAGTATAAGCTTTTAGAAATAAATCCTAGCACTAGTGGAAGAAAAAAATGACCTAAAGATAACATGTTTATTTATTTTTTTTATTTATTTTTTTTGGCAATTTTTAAAGCGCTGCAATTACCCATAGGTGTCTCGGCGCTAGCAGCTAAAGGCTAACTAACCAGATAATAAACATTGAAACAGTGGATAAAGTGATCTACAGGAATGTCATTGGGAAAACAGCCAAGTCTTTAGCTGCTTTCTGAAGACAATCAGAGATGGACTAATCTTTATGTTAAGGGGAAGGGAGTTCCACAATTTCGCCGCTGCTATGGTGAAACATCTGTCTCCCCAGGTCACTTTTCTTGTTCTGGGAATCTGAAGCATGTGAGCCGTGTTGGAACGCAACGTTCTGGGGGTTGCCAAAGGTTTAAAGGAACTTCTCAGGAATCTAGGTCCCGTGTTATTTATTGCCTTATAGACAATACAGAGGGTCTTGAACTTCGTGCGGCTTCTGACTGGAAGCCAGTGCAGTTGGTCGAGATGTCCAGAGACAGAGCTGTATTTGGGAATGCCCAGTAGAATTCTGGCGGAGGCATTTTGTATTAGTTGCAGTTTGGAGATAACCTTTTTTTGAGCATTGAGGAAGAGGGAGTTGCAGTAATCGATGCGAGAAAACACCAGTGTGGATATGAGTGTTTTTCCCATAGCTATGGGAAGGTACGGTAGAAGTTTCTTTATTTTCCTTAAGATGTTAAAGGAAGATGACACTGCCGAATTCGCATGATGATGGAAAAGGAGCTTGTTGTCGAATATCACTCCCAGATTTCTAACTTTACTGACAGGTTGTGGTGGGGTTCCTAATTCCTCAGGCCACCATGAAGGGGACCACACAGGTTGAATATTTCCAAACAGCATAACTTCTGTCTTAGCTGAGTTGAGTTTTAAGCAGTTGGAAGCCATCCAACTGCTAATGGCCCTCATACCATTCTTGAAATTTGCTGCGACCGTGGGTCCATCTTTGTGAATAGACAACACCAGCTGAGTATCATCAGCGTATGTTGTCAAACTGATGTTATGCTCCTTTATTACCCTCGCTAAGTCCGAAACATAGATATTAAAAAGGGTCGGACTTAGCGAGGAACCCTGAGTGACTCCACAGGGAAGGCTGAAGGTGGGTGAAGTAAAAGTGCCCAACTTGACCGCTTGGCTACGATCCGCCAAGAATGATGCAATGAGGTCCCTAGCTTTATGTTTAATGCCGATGGCCTCGACACGGCCGACCAAAGTTACATGATCGACCGTGTCGAAAGCCGCCGACAAGTCCAGCAGTATTAGGACAGCCTGTCCACCCTTATCCATTGTAGCCCTGATTTCGTCTGCCGCCTTGATCAGGGCGGTCTCTGTTCCATGACCTTGCCGGAAACCAAACTGGGTTTCGTCTAGCAAGTCATTAGTATGAATGTAGTCAGAAAGTTGTTTATTCATGACCGATTCAAAGATCTTGGCAGGAAACGGCAGAGATGCAATGGGACGATAACTGGAGGGTAGTGTGGGATCTAGGGAAGGTTTTTTAAGAAGCGGCCTGATAATGGTGTTTTTCCAAATGGTAGGATAGGATCCAGTGACAAACATACTATTGCAGATACGTGCAAGTGGCATAGAAATAATGTCTGGGATGTTATTGAGTATGGATGGATGACAGGGATCCAAAGGGGAACCAGATTTGATTGACTGAATTAATTTGTGAATGTCTTGTGGATTCGTGCTGGTAAATTCAGTAAATTCAGTAGAAGCTGTCAGAGTCTCGTGTAACTCAGAGTCAGAGGTGTCGGAGATTATCACTTTAGGGCTGAAATCCTTGAATATGGATGTGACCTTTTCAGAGAAAAAGTCAGCCAGTATGTTACAGAGATTTTGAGACGTTTCCGTCGGGGGGTTAGAAGGTTCAGCAAGATGGTTGACAACTTCAAACAGTTTCTTCATACTACATCGGGCTTGGTTTATTTGGGCAGTATAATAGATGTTTTTCTCCGATACTATGCTCTGCTTATAGCTAAGAAGTGCAGCTTTGTAGGCAGTCTTGTCTGCTGAGTGGAACTCACCAGTGATACTGTTAGGCGAGGGGGGGGGGGGGGTATGTATAGACACTTGTAGCAAACAGCAGACAAACACTAACTGGGGGAAGGTAAAATGGCCATTATTACACTTCTATCGGAATCCACCAGAGAAACTCTTGTTGTCAAAACCCTGGGCGAAAATATGGAACTATATTTTAAAAAGCAAAAAGACAAAATACATACTATACAAGGCTACAAGCCTCAATATCTAGGTCCTTTTCCAACACTATTATCCTAAATAAACCTGTAGTTGAGACATTAGCATATGAGACTGCTCTCTCGATGCTTAAGATTGCTGCAGAACGGAATGAGTGCTGAATGTTCTTATCGAGAAAGTCTGAGATGTACAAACTGGCCAGAGGTTGAAAAAGTTAATACTTGCAAATGTAAGTAAGACAAGGCTTTTCAATTTTGTAGGGGTACATCGGCTTTCACTTTAGGGGAGTGGGCTCTTTTCGTTTCTTCATGAATGCAGCGGGCGGCAGGTCTTTTCCAGAGATCTACAGCAGCAGAAACAGGGGACTGAGAAGTCATCCATTTGAGATGAGATGGGCTTCAGATCAAGAGCACCTGATACGCAGAACATATTTGGCACCTACACTCAAATGTAGGACTGTTAATAAATCCCTAGGCAAGGAGGCAACATGTCTCAAATTCATTGAAACAGTTCTAACTGAAAATAGAAGTCCCAAATTAAAATTCCTTATTTTGAAGCGCAACAACTAGCAATTAGAATCACAAGGTTACAGGTTTGATCACAGTCCCTTGCTTCCTTTTTCAGTTCATCAGGTTTGATCTCTGGCACATCACTCTCGATTAGCGGGAAGCTTTTATCAGACCACTGCCCAATGCAGTTGCAGACAGTTGAGCCATTTTATTCACAACTCTCAGACTCTCAAGTGACTGTTAACTGCTTAAGCCACACTACTGTTAACACTCTGTGGCCTTCCATCTACAACAAACTGAAATCTTGCAACTCAAGGAAAGACTATGCCTGTTCTTGGTTCCCAGATTCAACACACAGAGTTGCGTTTCTTGAATGGAACATCTTCGGTACCCTGATGAATTACAAAGAAACGTACCACCTACCATGCCAATCTGATGAAGCTATGGGTATCCACAAGGAACCAAGGGAGACCACAGGTCTGCTTCCATCATCCATTCAATCCACTTCTTTGTTGATCCTGAACCTAACTGGGGAGCTTGGAGATGCTAAAACGTTCATTTTTGTTTACTGATGAAGCTCCTAACAGATGGTGACTGTGGTGTCTTACAGTGAAGCTGCAAGATCCACTGCAAAATTTGTCATATAAAGGTTTGCCGTGTTCTTTAATTACTCAGCTCTTTACAAGACCTTGAGAGAGTTTGATCAACACACTTCTCAGCACCTTAAGGAAGCTCCAGTGGCATCCACGATTCAGTTTAAATCCTAGCAATACCACAAAATGTAATCAATGGGTCTACCCATAGCTACTTGAAGAACAACTTATGCCGCACTGCTTTAGGGTTCTCCTTGATTGTCCAACAAGAATAAACTGATATTAGCAAGACCATTCGAAAGAGAGATTGTGGCAAAGAATTCTCTAGTATTGATTGCACCTTAAGAAATTATGTTCCTCACATTCTCAAATGAAGCAACTTCTCTAGGTTTGGTAGGGCCCTGACAAATTACTTATTTGAGCAATATGTCCACCGCATTGCTGTAGTAATTGACTGCTTGTTGGGTATTTGGCGCTGTACACGTTTATGATAGATCGACTGTATGAGCCCTTTGAACACACACTCACCTGACACGGTAAACTTAAATACTGCAATACATGCTCCTTCTGTGTAGGAATCTCAGGAAATGTATTGAGCCCGAAAATCCATTAAGGCAGCTGCAACTGTAGGTGGTGCCTAGGTATGTATAGAATTTCAGGATCAAAGCCAGGTTTTAAAAAAAGCATTTGCAATGCAATAGGTCTCGCATCTGCAAGAGTTTGAGCTATTGGCATTGTAAATGAAAATGTCTTTAATTTATGTTTTTTGTAAACCTGCAAGCGGTGCGTAAACACGCACTTTGTTCTTATAGTCCTTGCTTACGATAAGCGAGACTGGCAGTTAAGAGGCGCAGTTACTGCCAGCCTTGCTTCTCGTAAGCAACGACTATAAGTACAAAGTGTGTGTCTACGCACCGCTCGCGAATTATCAAAAAACATAAATAAAAGGCATTGTAATTTACAATGCCAATCTCTCAAACTCTTGCAAATGCGAGACCTATTGCATTGCAAAGGCTTGTTCACTTTGCAGCTAAAGAATACTGGCAGAAATAAATACTTGGCATTGGACAACGCAGAGAAGGGAGCCTTTTCAACTGCCTCAGAAGACATGATTGGTAAGTAGGTCCATCGCACTAGTGTTAAGATAATTTTGAGGCTGAATATTTTGTAAATAGATCGGTTGGGAAATTGAATCCTCTATAATACCATGAACGGTGTAATCATTCTAAAATCTACACTTATTTTTTTAAGGTAGCATAAATCAGCCACTCATTAAAATGCATTTCCGGTACATTTTACATGTTTACGTAATTCGAAACAGAAAGAAAGCAGGGCGTCGGAAAGAATGACGTTTTCTAGCCCAGAGTCGGTCTGAAGAGGTGTTAATTCTATAGCAAAAACGCCCGATTACAGTTCCTAATTGCATTAGAAACCTAGTATGAAGAAGCCAGCGGAGTAGTTCTCAAACGACGCCCCCAGAAAAATAAATCTACTTTCGAATTACTTGGTAAACGCAACAAGCGTACACAAGGCGGAAACAAAGTTATCGAGGTAAAGCTTTATAAATAAAGGGTGCAGTCTGTGACACTTGCCTCGAACAAGTAGTTTAAAACAAAATAGGGCAACACTGTATCACCATATCCATGTGCATTTTAGCAACTGAACGCAATATATACGGGCTTGCATATTTAAGTCCGAGTTTAGGCGTACATAAAATGTCTCGTTAAAGATTGAAACTGCATCTTAATCCACTTAACACTTAAAGTAAGAACCCGTTATTAAAAATAAAAATCACACAAAACTCTTAATCAGGCGAGGTTGGTGAAATCACATCAGATTGATTCACGATAAACACGTTTTCAGCAATTGAAGTCAAACGTAATTTCCCGGACCGCCTGTGTACTGCAGCCTCTGTTATTGTGAAATAGTAAATATTTGCTTAGGAGTCAGTCCTTGACAGGCCTCCGTGCTTCGGCTGGATGAGAGATCAACATTATCAGAGCGAGGACAAAGGCAATGACTAAACAACAGTTTGCTTGAAGTGACTGCAACATAATAAACGGCCTGTGGTCAACTGGAAAACATTCAACTGTGTTTGACAAAGCGAAGCCGGAGGACTAAGCCAAGGCTGTGTCACTAAAAACTATTGAAGCAGAATTGTTAAGAGCCCATCAGAAGCTATCAGATCATTTTCATCAACACCTGCCGCTCCCCACCTCCAATGAGGGCGTGTTCGGTGATTCAAGCGGGAGGAAAAGGTTCAGCTACCTACGGAACCGTAAACAACAGACTAGACAGGGCCCCAATGCATACCCACAAAAGCAGTGCAATCGTCAAACCGGTAGCTGCACATGTTTCTGTGCCAAGAGTAAACACTCCCGCCCCAGCCACTGATGTGCACAAGCGACACCGCACGTTTTAAAGCAGACACAATGAGGGCCTGCACCACCAATCACAGTAACGGACCTCGCCACACCCCTAACCCCCCTCCTCACATAACCCCTCGCTTCCTAGGACTAAACTCTCTGAGTGCGCCACGTGCCCCCGATAATTACACAAGCCACTAACTCACCCACCACACACACACCCCCGCCTTGTGCTCGGCAGTGTGCGCGCGTGTCTAGCCTTGCCCCTCCCCGGGCCAGAGAAAGGAATGTGGCGGGCTCAGCAGCCCTGAGATCTCATGCCAACATCATAGGTCTTCGCACACAGTGTAAACTGCCCTGGGTCACCAGGTGAAAATAAGAACTAACAAGCAAGGCCATCTATTTTATCTAACAGATAACTGTGCTACTCTTCCACGGTGGCTCAGTCCTCCTCGGTTAGAAGACAGACTGAAGCTCCCTGTTCGCAGCACGTCTTACCTCAAGACAGCAGACCCAGAGGACACGTCAGTACGTATGTTCTGGCAATACAGAGGCATAGGCGCTGCAGCCTGCAGAGAAGCCCGGCCCAGCCCCTGGTTCCTGCTTCCTGCTACTGCCGAAGGAGGAGCTGAGGTGGGAGGAGGAACCAGCCGGAGGTAGTGAGTGCCTACGTCTGTGTGTTGTGAGAACCCACGTGGATGAGCCTCGTCAAAGAGCGCCTCTGTGCTCCACCCGAGGGTGGCAGCACAAGAAAACTTAAATCGCCAATACACATAATCCCACAGCCGGTTCAACTGCAAGGAGCAGGCAAAGACCAGTGTCCCGTGCTCCGAGACAGGCTGCAGCAGCTGCATAACCCGCCTTCTCCGTTCCCTGGCTTCGCTGCTCTGCTGGAGCCCCATGACTGATTGGGGGAGGGAGGAGCTCGGAAATAGAGAACAAAGAAAGTGAAACCAGCCACGGCATCGCTGCTGGTTGAGGTTTGACTCGATCCTGTTTGGGAGGCAGGAGGGGTTTTCTTGGCATGCAAGCATTACGGGCGCTGTAATGGGGCGCTTATAAAATAAAAACTAGCAACGTTCAAAGGCACTTGTGGGCACCAACATACAGTACACACGTTTCTTCTTGGCGGGGAGCTTGGTCAGGCTGGCGGAGCTGGTCTTGGAGTGGCGAGTAAAATGCAATTAAAAAACAGTGCTCGCCATGACGTTTTCGTTTGGCTTTTTCTGCCGTGGCCTCGCCTGCTAAAATGTTTCTTATCTTTATGGGGCCATGTGTTGGCCCCATAAAGATAAGAAACCTTTTGCGACAAACGCAAAGCAAGCGAGTCCGTCCAAATGGGACGGCTCGAAAAGCCAAGCAAAAACGTCATCGACACCTCTGTTCCAATGGCTGGCCACCGTTTACCATAAACTGTGACGCCGGCCAATGGAACAGAGGGGCGGGGCTTAAAGCCCCTTACAGAAAATACCCTGTTAACACTAAATCTCGCCAGCGAGACTGCGCATGCGCGCAGCCTACGCCAGGCGAGACCTAAAAAGGGTGAATGGAGTAGATTTAATAAAAGATGAATAATTCATTGTACTTAGGAAAGGGGTTAGCCGTGGTGGTACAAAGGATGTCTCAGTTCATATAGACACACAACTATGCCACTATGGGAGGCCATTGACACTCACTGCTATGAAACTCAGTATAACATACAACCAAGAGGCAGATACAGGCAAAATTCAAATTAGTCAACTGTGGCAGAGAAAGCCATTCTCCCAAAAGGTGTGTCTGTGTGTGGTGGGGGTGGGGGGGTTATGAAGCAGGTGGACCTGTAGCACAGTAATCGCCAGGGATGCGTGTGGTCATTAATAAAACCACCGCCCCCAATACAATGTACAGCATGGGCCTCTTTGCATTCTTCGGATGCTTCCAAGTAGCCATGCGCTTTAGAAATGCCTTTCCATTCCATTCCATTCCACAGGTACTGGCTTAGTCACGGTCTATGGTGACGCATTAGGGTAGCCCTCTCCTATCTACAGCGGAGCTGCTCATATAAAGGAGAAAATGGAGATGTTCCTGTTCAATGATGCTGTTTCTATCACTTTCATTTAGTCACAAAAAAAATATCACAGTTGCATCACAATTCCTCTAGTTTTGGTGATTCTGTAAACAGCATAGTTGGGTAGTATTTTACAAAACGCAAAATTTCCCCAGAAAATTTAAACCCAAGAGGTTATTTACGAGATTAAACAGGACGAATATTTTAATATGATGAGGAAGGGATTCGGGTGCTCGAGCACCAATAAAGGAGGGACAGGGTAGGCTAAGATAGAGTCATTATATTGGTATAAAGGCCATGCTTGAAAACAACAAAGGCACACCTGTGCCACAGGTATGCAGAGGTGCCTTCTACCGCAGCACGTGTGGGGGGGGCGCACCGACAGAACAACCCAAATAGTTGTGAGCCCGGACCAGTGGCAGTGACACGTGAGCCGGTTACCCAGGATTTGGAATGCCTTGCCCCAAGAAACGAGACTTAACCCATCGGCAGCCTTTTTCAAAAAAAGAAGTGAAATCTATTCTTCTAGCCAAATTCACATGACTCTTTGATTCTCCCTTGTATCTATGTGATACTAGTGTATGCTAATCCTTACTTTCCTCACCTATTTCACGATATTCATATGTTTTCTATGTCGTTATCTCTGTACTGTAAAGCGCTCTGATACCTGTAAAGGTCTTGTTCGCGCTATACAAAACTGCAAAAATAAATTAATAAAATAAATAAATACTATCGCACAGCGAGGGCACCCTAAACTGGCTCGGGAATCCTGTGAGCTGCTCCAGTTTTGACGCATTTGTGTTCTATACAGGAACAATGGGGCAGCCAAATAAGAGACGAAAAAAGAGAAGGAGAGGGGAATAAAGTCCGCCAAGGAAAGAATGTGGTAATGTTTTGTCTGTCACTACTGAGAAAGATGGTTCCAGTAGTGTAATTACGAGCCGCTCGCCTTTCACCTGCATTGGAAAACAAACAAAAAATCGAGTTCCCAAGCAGAGGAAACAACTTGCGAATAGACAGAAGAGCACATGATGGGTAAAATGCATGATCCAACCTGCAGGATCTAAAGATTTGAGGTGATGGAAAAATAAACTGGAAACAAGGGCAGTCGACGCAGTTTGTGGAAATCCTAGCCTCCAACCCAGAGCTCCGAAAAGGTGCCTTTGGGGAATGGCCTGCCCGTGGGAGTCTTGTCCAGGCCTGCCGCCCTGCCTGACATCACTGCACGTCAGAGATTCCACAAGGATGAAGGCTGAGAGACTCTCGTTTATTCTGAACTGAGGCGAAGGTAAATACAGACATTTCTGAACACTGTCTCTGTGTGCCCAATAGATTTTAAGGACAGATAGGGATGTTCTGTAATAGGTAGATGACTGATGGGCCGGAATATTCACAATGCCCGCACAACATTTAATATAATCAGCAGATGGAAGACTATTTTCCTTTGTCTGAAAATGATACCAGACAGACGGGCAGGCTGCGCCAGCGGAAGTAGGTGCTGCACAGCAACGTGGCTGACGACACTACCTGCTCATGCTCCCTTCCCATCTACCTATTTCTTTCAACCTCTCTCTGACCTGTAGCACAAGGAAGTACCACAAAAGCCTGGATCATGTCCCCACAAGTCCACTAACGGAACCCAGTGCTTGAATGTGGTAGTTTTCGTGGCAGCAGTACACCCAGTAGAAGCCATGGATACTAAAACCGCCGTGGTAGTGTGGCAAGACGAAGTAACCAGGGGCAGCTGGTACCCTTTGAATGTGGTGTGGCGAGCAAAGTGGCCCACCACTTCCAAAAAACAAAATTAGACAACCCCTCCATCCAAAAACCTAAAGTAAAACAACTCCTCCCTCCAAAAGCCAAAATAAAAACAACCCCCCCCCCGAACCCCTCAATTTAAACAAACGAATTACATGCATTACACATTTAATACATAAAAAATAAAAGTAAAAATTACTTACCCACGGGCTACAACGCATCCTCCTCTGTGTTCTCCTGCAGTCTGTTGCACGAAGAGCACCTCTAACCAATCAAGATGCTGCTCTCATGCTGTTAACCAGCATGAGAGGAGCACCAGGATTGGATGGAGTGGGTTGAACCGATGCACCTTTAGGCCCTGGATGCCTATGCTTGCTCTCCACCCAGCTATCTAAGACAGCCGTCCAAACTAAGGTGCACTTTTCATTGTCTGGCCAGTCCTCCATGCTGCCAATCGGCAGCAAAGGACACACCCCCATTTCTCCTAGCTCGGGGGCAGGCTGGTGGCTGCGGGGGCCACGCTGTGTTCAAAATAAAATGGCAATGAAATCATTTAATTGCCATTATATTTTGAACACTTAGCGTGGCTCGCAGCGGGTTGGGGGGGGTGGTGCGCCATCACTCAAGGAGAAACCACGGCTGCAAGTATCTGGAGGGGATCAGAGAAGGGTAATCGGGTAGAGGGGAGGTAATCATGAACGTACTGCAGAAGGCATTACAGCACAAGTTTTGGATGTGAAGGTCACAATTAGAAAGTTTCTCCCAAATTCTATGGCTTATTGTCTTGAAATCAGTGTAGAAGCCCGTGGCTCTGAATGGTCCCGAATACTACTAGACAGCCTACTCCACCTCATGAAGAGCGCATCTGTGCAGAAAGTACAGGCTCACGTGCACCGAAGCTCAACATGCTTGCAAGTCCTGAATCAAGAGAGATTAGCCAAGCTCAGTGAGATGCTCCAGGAGGGAGATTGATTGAGGAGTGAGGCGAAGACTAGAGAAAGAAGGAACAAGAGAAAGCTCGTGGAAGGGGAGGGTGTCCAAAGAACCAAAAAGTCAAAGAATAGCGCAAATCTAAAAGGAGAAAGGGAGAAGATTACTGCCACATCCTCATGCCCTGTACCAGCTGCACAAATTGATTCATATACTTTTCATAACTGTGTCATGTGAAGGTATCTTTAAAACGATATCTCGCTACAAATTCACATACGGATGCAGGCTGGGGGCCATTTGAAAACCGTGAAACAAGTCCTGGAGCATCCTCACCGGAAAGAGAAAGGGAATGGCTTGGGCAAGAGCTCAGTTTGTCCCCTGCAGGTGAACTGTATAGAGTCAATGATCAACAAAAGTTTGAGAGGAAGGCCTGGAAAGATGTTAGCAAGGCGGTTGGCTGAAAAAGCACTAATGCATACATAAACACTTGAAAAACTCAGCTGCTAATCTCAGACAGTCTTTGTCAAACCACCTGAGCAAGTCATCGCCATGCACTAGAGGCATTATTTACAGTACAAACAGTATGTCCACCCTACAAGTGAGCAGAGTATCCTGACATTCAAGTAATCTATCACACATCTGAATATGCCCAAGCAGGATACAGCAGAGGTTGAACAAACATCACCATGTTGTGACATTACAGTCAGTAGGAGACCAAGGGAACAAAAAGTGCAGTCTGCATTGGTGAGGATACAGGGTTGAATGATTTAACAGGATTTGCAGTGTCACAAAGTACTAGCATCCAACATTGGTGAGGGGAAGTGTCCAAGAATGATGAAAGCAGAGACATGGTGTCTGTAAGACCAGTAACAGATGGAATCCTCAGAGGCAGACTGTTCCCTTCCCCCAGCATTGGTGTTGGTCTCACCGAGTCCACAAGTTAGTGTTATAGAAGAGAATGCATGTGAACACTGACAAAATGAGAAGGGCACTAGTTAAAAAAAAAATGTAGTTATCGGTCTGAGTTGGATTGGTAACTAAAACGAAAAAAACACTGCAGAGGTGAACAGAAACAAAATCGAAGATGCAAGCAAGAGGGGTAGCAAAAGGCGGGATGTGGGCAGTTGGGTAGAAGCAACACAGGGAATGGAAACAATACGGGAGGGGCAGAGAAGCACACGGTGAGATAAAGCAACTTGGCTAGAGTAGAGAAAACACAGTGAGACAGAGCAACACAGAGGGGGGGGGGGGGGGTGGAGCACAGAGCGATACAGAAATGGAGGAGGGGGGGGCACATAGTGAGATAGAGCCACTCGGAGACAGGGTGGCAAAGAAGCACATAAGTGAGACAGCTGGAAAACACTCACACTATTGTAGAAAGCTTAGCTAAAAACAGGAAAGCAAGCACACAAAAAAACCAAGTAGTGTAATGCTCCAGGAGACTTACAAGCTCATGACAGAAAAGCAAAGTCACACAAGGCATCAATACAAAGCAAGCAAATTACAGTAACAATGAGGCTGACCAATGTTAAACAATGGGCGGACTCTAAACCCTCTGTGATCTAACAAAATGTCTTGCAACAGACAGTGCATATGCTGTCTTAGGTGAGACCAAAAAAGAAAGAAAGCAATATTCCAAACAGAAGGGGGGAATCTAAACCAGCAGAAAGGCCAAATAGAAATGAAAATCAATTATTCCAAAAAAGCAAGTAGCCGCAGTAATCCATGAGTTGGTTCTGCAATGAACAGTCAGTAGAGAAGAAATCAAAGAATGTTTTGAGGGCTGATATCGGGAGGTGTTCCAAAATGGCTTCCATCACAGGTGTTTTTAATTGTTACTAATCAAATATGGCACTATGAATCCATTTCAAGAGGGCTCCTATTTTAGACGCATGTGTGGCTTCTTATACATGTCCTCACTGAATTCTGACAAAAATCAAGCTGGCTGCCACCCACCGCCACATCCCATTCATGGAGCTCCCAAAATGGAAGTAGGACCGCAGGCTTCAGAAGGTAAGTCATTAGCTGGTGGTTATGAGCCAGTATTCTTGGTGTGTCATGGCATGACTGTCTCCAGCACATCTTGTGGTAGAAATCTGCCACCGCTACACCCATGTACATTACCTTCAAGTCCACGAGTTTCCAGAGTTCACAAGCAATCTTCATCTCAACTGTGGTCTCGGGACCAAAAGCGCGACAATATCCTTAAAGCTCTTTGTGAAACATTGCTGCCCTGTACACCATGGAGACCTGGGCAATTTAAATAAATAGGAGAAGTGGGCTGTGTTGGGGTTGATTCTTCAATTAATACGTTTATTCAGAAGTATTACTGCACAGGTGTTTCACTACATTAGCATGTATTATGCTACAGGATGGATTTCTGTCCTTTAGAAAGGAAATCCACAAGTCAAATAATTCATAATAACAACGCATCACAGAAACAGAATAATCATACACAGGCTATTCACAAAGGAAACTTACACTTGTAAGTAGTTTACACACGTAATTTACTCTTACACTTTTGAGTAATTTTACTACTGCTGGCTAGTTACAAAATCGAAGAGTAAAGCTACTCAAAAGTGTAGACATACATGACGCCACCACTGAAAAAGGAGGTGGAAGCACATTTACGAGTGTAACTTATTACTGCCAAAAAGAAAAAGCAGTAAGTCTAACACCACATATGACCAACCACTCATACATGCATCAGCCTCCCACAAAAAATAATAGGGGTATGGAATAAAATCCCATAGGAAATAAAGTGAAATGAAACTTCTTTAAATATAAAGCCATATAATTTAATGTTAAAAAATATATACAAATAAAACATTATTTAATTATAAAATATTTTAACACATTTTTTTAATTGAAAAATTAATGTAGCTTTTGGAGAAGAACAGCGAAGTGGAGCGTTCACATTACATCTGGCAGGTTCCAAAACAAAGACTTAGCTGCCATGCCCTCCGACCTGGCCAAGAAAAAGGCTGCGAAGAAAAAGGAAGCAGCCAAAGCTCGCCAACGTCCCAAGAGAAACGAGGATGAGGGGGGTGAGCTGGAAGAGAAGTGTGAGCAGAGCAATGGGACAGAAAATCTAGAGGTTGATGAGATGACCAAGGAACTGGAAGAGTTTGAGTTGAAAAAAGCTGCAGCTCGAGCGGTGACTGGTGTGCTGTCCTCCCACCCAAACAGCACTGATGTCCACATCATTAACCTGTCACTGACTTTCCATGGACAGGAGCTCCTCACAGACACAAGACTAGAACTAAACTCTGGCCGACGCTATGGGCTTATTGGGCTTAATGGAGTAGGAAAATCAATGCTTCTGTCTGCCATTGGCAAGCGTGAAGTGCCTATTCCGGATCACATCGACATCTATCATCTTACACGTGAGATGCCTCCAACGGAAAAAACTGCTTTGCATTGTGTTATGGAGGTGGACCATGAGAGGAACATGCTAGAGAAAGAGGCTGAACGTCTGGCGCATGAGGATGCTGAATGTGAAAAACTTATGGAGTTGTATGAGCGCCTGGAAGAACTGGATGCTGCCAAGGCTGAAGTGCGAGCTGCAAGGATCCTACATGGGTTGGGCTTCACCCCTGCTATGCAGAGAAAGAAACTGAAGGACTTCAGTGGAGGCTGGAGGATGAGAGTGGCCCTTGCCAGGGCCCTTTTCATCCGTCCATTCATGTTGCTGTTGGATGAACCAACAAATCACCTAGATCTGGATGCATGTGTGTGGCTTGAAGAGGAACTTCGCTCGTTCAAGCGTATCCTGGTCCTCATCTCCCACTCCCAGGACTTCTTGAATGGAGTTTGCACAAACATCATTCACATGCACAACCGCAAGCTGAAATACTACACTGGAAATTACGATCAGTATGTGAAGACTCGACTGGAGTTGGAGGAGAATCAAATGAAACGTTTCAATTGGGAACAGGATCAAATCTCACACATGAAGAATTACATTGCCCGGTTTGGACATGGCAGTGCTAAGCTTGCCCGACAAGCCCAGAGCAAAGAGAAGACCCTTCAGAAGATGATGTCATCTGGCCTCACTGAACGAGTTACAAATGATAAGACTCTATCATTTTATTTCCCGTCTTGCGGCAAGATCCCTCCTCCTGTTATTATGGTGCAGAATGTCAGCTTTAAGTATAGCCAGGACGGGCCAATGATATACACAAACATTGAATTTGGGATAGACCTTGATACGCGGGTAGCTCTTGTTGGCCCAAATGGAGCTGGGAAGTCCACACTCCTTAAGTTGCTGACTGGAGAGATATTGCCAACAGATGGCATGATCAGAAAGAATTCCCACGTGAAGATTGGCCGATACCATCAGCACTTACAGGAACAGCTGGAACTTGATCTTTCTCCTCTGGAGTACATGATGAAATGTTACCCTGAGATTAAAGAGAAGGAGGAGATGAGAAAGATAATTGGCCGATATGGGCTCACAGGGAAACAGCAGGTCAGTCCCATCCGTAATCTCTCAGATGGACAGAAGTGCCGTGTCTGTCTTGCGTGGCTTGCCTGGCAGAATCCTCATTTGCTCTTCTTGGATGAACCGACCAATCACCTGGATATTGAGACAATTGATGCTCTTGCTGATGCAATCAACGACTTTGAGGGAGGCATGATGCTAGTTAGCCACGACTTTAGACTTATTCAACAGGTTGCACAAGAGATCTGGGTGTGTGAGAAACAGACCATCACCAAGTGGAAAGGGGATATCCTTTCTTACAAAGACCACTTGAAGTCCAAATTGGTTCGAGAAGAGTCACTTTCCAAAAAGGCATGAAGCCCCGAGAGGAAGCTTGAAACAATGCATTGATGGAGCAGGATCAGAATGCCTGTGTACTGATGGGACTATCTTGGAGCAACCAGATTCATAGCTCTTCTGAAAACGGTGTATCTGGATTTCTTGTCTAAAGGACTGTTAGCATTGTTGCTGTAATCCTCTATTTCCTCTCCTGCGCTCTTACTCCTCAAGGACAAACCTTTTTACAGGAACATCGCCTGCCTTCTCTCAGAAATGAGTAAGACTGCTGAATCTAGGGAACATGTTGGGAATGAGATCACCCAAACTATTATTTTGCTTCACTTCAAAAACTGCACTTCAGAGTGTCTCTCTGACTTTTGGTTTTAATGTGTTATTTAACTATGTACATTACTGTTCAGAAGTTAAGAGAAACAATTGACCGTCGAATAAAGAAAACCCTTCTCATAAAAAAAAAAAAAAAAAAAAAAAGAAAAATTAATGTAACATTAGTTTTTTTATTAAACTATAACTAAATTACTTTTAAGTAATTCTATACTTTAGTTTTAAAAATTACTAAGCAATTATAATATAATTATATACTGATCCTTTTATACAAGTCATTACAACAGGTGATTAAATCAAGGACACTGATCTGATAAACGCAAAAAGACCGAAAGGGCAGACAAATAACCTTTGATAGTGCACACGGCAAGTCCATACTGGGCCAGTGATAAAACAAATAGCAACACATTCAACAGTTTGCCTTTTAATGGGTCTGTATTGCAAGAGCCACACCAAGCCACAAAGTATCCCCAGCGCCCATCGTAGATCGATTTTGTTGGGGGACTGGCAGCAAGGATCCACAACTTCAGGAGGGAGGTCAAATTCAGTCAACTTCCATCGTTCAATCTCCATGTATTGAGGTATACATTGTGCAGGCCCGGGAGTAGAACCCTACCCCGCTGCTGCAACAGAAGATACTCCCGAAGAGGTAGCTTGATCAGAGGATGGTTGCTTATACCCAGAAGTTCCAGGTACTACACTCTCATGGCCCAATCCAGAGCCACTAAGATGACTTGGGCACAGTCGTCACTGACCTCCTTTGGAACTCTAGGCAGGAGAGAGAGAGAGGCAAAAAGGCATACAGGAGACCCATGCTCCACTCTCGATAGAATGCAACCCAGAGAGAGAGCCTTCTTGGAAACTTCACTGCGCACGTGTATTAATGCAGCATTTTCTCTACAATAGCGAAAAGGTCTAGCCAGTGATTTCCCAATTGCTGGAAGAAAGCTTGTGCCACATTAGTATGTAATAGCCATTCGTGACCTGCCGGGTGCTGCTGGCTGAGTTCATCCGTCCTGGCTTTCAAGGACCCCGACACGTGGTTCTTGACCAGGGAAATGCCCCGACGCTCCAGCCAGCTCAAGTGATGAACAGTCTCCTTGCACAAGTCCGAGAAACCCACCCCTCCCTGCTTGTTGCAGTACCACATGTTGGCGGTAGTGCTGCTCACGAAAACAGGAACTAGACTATCTTTGATGGACTGTAGGAAGGCTTTCACAATCATGTGAATGGCCCGCAACTCCAGTAGGTTGATGTGGAGTCATGTCTCCGCAGGGGACCGGAGCCCTTTAATCTCCAGCTCACCAAGTTACCACACCAGCCCAGCAGCGATGAATCTGTCACCAGCGGCAGCTCTGGGTGGAGCAGGGAGTGTGGTCAGTTGCAGTTCCAACTGATGTCATGCAGCCATCACTGCAGATCTTTTGCAGTCTCCTCCCAAATCTTGATGGAATCTGACAGGTTCCCCTTGTGCTGGGCCCACTGAGACTTCAGGTTCCACTTCAGAGCCCACATATGTCACCTGGCATAGCCAACGAGCAGGAGGCAGGAGGGCAAAAGGCCCAGAACCTCAGCGCCACTCTCACTGTGACTCAGGACCGAGGTAGAAACATCAAGGCCATAGTCTGAATATCCTGGATTCATTGTGATGGATGGAAGGCCCAGAATTGCACTGTATCAGAATGTCTCCTATGAAGGGGAGCGTCGACGAAGGAGTTAGGTGTGACTTCTGCACATAGGAAGTGAATCTCAACGATGTCAGAAGGGGGTCCACGACTGACTGACTGCGGAAAGCAACCGTTCAACAGCAATTAAGGGAAAGTGGAATCGCCACCCTTCAAAGATGTGCTGCAAGCACCACCATGACTTTCGTGAACACCTGAGGGCACTGGAGAGACCGAAGGGGATCACAACAAATTGAAAATGTTCCTGGCCTACTTTGAACGGAAAGTAACACATGTGAGACTGAAGGACAAGTACATGAAAAGAGGGGTCCTGCTGATCCAAAGCCACCATCCAGTCGCCTGAACACAGGGCACACAGAATGTAGGCCAAGGCTAGAATCTTGAGTATGTCTTTCCACAAGAAGGTGTTAAGAGGTTGGAAATCTGGGATGGGAAAAAAGTGCTCATCCTTCTGCATTACGAAATAATGGGAGTAACAACCAGTCCTTATTTATAAGGCTGAACCCCTTTCTAAGGCTCCTTTGGCCAAAAGAGCTTGCACCTCTTGAAGAAAGATGGGCAGGTGCTGCTCCGAAAGGCACTCTGATATGAGCGAAAGATGAGGCGGTTCAGAAAAAAATGGTAAGGCGTAGCCTAGTTAAACAATCTGAAGGACCCCTCTGTCAGATGTTATATTTTGCCACCTGTGGAGGAAATGTCTGCATCCCAAAGGGTGGTTGTGTGCAACTAAGGGCAAACTAAAGTGGTTTAGTGGCTACTGCCATACGGTCGGGGAACTGGAAGTTCGATGCTCCAGGTGGCCTGGACGTTGTCTGCTGGATCCCCGCCCCTGAACTGGGTGTTTGTTGTAGGAACGGTTGGCATTGGTACTACAAATACACCAAACCTCTGGAGTTTTCCTTGAAGGGACAAAATTGCTGAAGAAACTGTCTAACGGGAATAGAAAGGCCCAAGAAATGCGCCATGGTTCAGCTCCATTTAAAGTGTTCCAGGGCCGAGTCACCCGTCTCGCCAAACAGGTGGGACCCATTGAATGGCATGTCCAGAGTGTTGCCGGCACATCTCCATCGCCCTTGGATCTCACCCACACTTGGCGCCGCAGTACCATGCTAGTTCCAACTGCTGTGTACAAGCAGTCAGTAGAGTACAATATGAAACATATTAACATATTTGGCTGCATCCTACCATCCTGGATGGTTTGTAGGGAAAACATTGGGACTTACCCTGCTGGTGGAAGCTTGAACTCACATGCTTTCTCATGTAGGGTGTTCCATTAAGAAATCAGTGCTGCGTGGTGCTTCTCTGTGGCATGTGGCTACCTGCCTCAACCGATGGGAAAGAACAAGGCTCAACCCAGATGCCCAGTAATGTATCCGTCTAGGCCTCATTGAATGCCAGTAGAGGTTCGGAGGAAGCCTGTCCAGGCTGCAGAACTTCAGATAGGATGTTTGTCTTAACTTCCATAGAAGGAAGTTGTACGTTTAATATCTCAGCTGCATGACGTATCACCATAGCCTCCTCTGTTGAGGAACCAGTCCCATATTCGTGGAAGTGTCCAACTCACTGGCCTGCCGTAAATCCACATAAAAGTTATCATCCATATAAAAGTTGTTGTCATAGTGTGGAGGTAACTCATCCCCATCATAATCCCTGAAGACTGGCTGGCCCTGGCCAGAGTCAGTACCAAAACGTTGCCTGAGTGCTGGTAGGAGGCTCTGCAGCAGATGCATTGGTGACGTGTCTGAATCAGATTGGAGAAGGACCTGTTGGGTGGATTCTGGATGCCAACTCAGTCAGGCTGAGATGAATTAGACTAGAAGTAAGACACAACTATTGGTATGGCGTTCCCCGGCACCAGAGGCATTGGAACCGGCATCAATATTGAAGAGAATGGCGTGGGTTTTGGAGCTAGAGTACGAGTCAGCACTGAAGCTGGTGCAGAACCCGAGACTGTTTTAGGAGGCACAGACAAGGCTGAGGACAGATCTGCCAGTGGAAGCTCGAATGGAGATCTCCAAATATTCTTGGGGCCCAAAGCACGACGAGAGAGACAAAAGGGTGAAGAAGACATTCAACATACCTCTTTAAAGGCTTCAATCTGTTCTGATGTTGAAGATGGCCTGGGGTTCCTTGTGATTCGATATTAAATCAGCATTTTCAGAGAGAGGCAGGACTGTGACCAATCTTGGTTATTCTTCTTGTGCTTCCACCTCGATTTATCAGAAGACTTGGGCTTTGGCAAGAACCTGTTGATGGAATGGCCTTAAGAGCAGGTCTGTGCCCTCGACTTCAAGAGAGAGTTTGCACGAATTCTTATGGTGTACGCCAACGTAAGCTTCGCTTCATATTCCCAGGTCGCCTTCTAATTCATGAGGGGAACACTATTCCCATGACTCAGAGTCGTGCCCCAAACACCAGATTTATACCTCTTTGGGTTCTGTCACAGACATTTGCTTGAGGCAGTCCTGACGGGGCTTAAACCCTGTAGTTTTATGAGGGGACATGTTCCCTTGCACACGTGGTTTTGTAGAAAACTATGAAGAAAAAAATCATCAACTGATGAGAAAGAGTGGAAGGTAGCTCCAGACCAGCGTACAAAGGAGTTTAAAGAAAGGAATAGACATCAACATTCAAGGGTGGTGCAAGGGTGGTGCAACGGCGCCAGCTTCACTTCATCCCGTAAACAGCAGCACCTCCGTGGTGCCGCATCGGACCCACAGCAATGCAGAGAGCCTCTCTCCATGACCGGGTAAGGGCCGTTGTAAATCCAGACAAACAGGAAACCCATTTGGAGTGAGGCCACACAGGAGATAATTTGCTCACAAATCTTTATTGGACATCCGGCCAGCAGGACCCCTTTCAAGCAGCATGTCCTTAATCTTTCCGCCAGACGCGGTTCAGGGTGAAAATCCTTTCTTCAGTGGCTAAGGTAAACGACCCTTTGAAGCGCTGTTCGTTGCACACATCTTCTTTTTCAACACCTGCCTCAGTGGGCGTGGCCACACTATGGCCTTTTGGGAGTTGTAGTGCGCTAACATTATTCCCAAGTGGGTACGCTTTAAACAGTCTTTTCTTCACCCAATAAAATTGCAAAACCTTGTTCAGGGACCTGCCCCACTTTAAGGGTGCCAACAGTAGCATTCTAAAGCTGACACCACCCTGCAACGGCGCCAGCTTCACTCTGTCCCGTAAACAGCAGTACCTCCGTGGTGCCGCATCGGACCCGCAGCAATGCGGTGAGCCTCTCTCCACGACCGGGTAAGGGCCGTTGTAAATCCAGACAAACAGGAAATCCATTTGGAGTGAGGCCACACAGGAGATAATTTGCTCACACATCTTTATTGGACACCCGGCCAGCAGGACCCCTTTCAAGCAGCATGTCCTTAATCTTTCCGCCAGACGCGTTTCAGGATGAAAATCCTTTCTTCAGTGGCTAAGGTAAATGACCCTTTGAAGCGCTGTTCGTTGCACACATCTTCTTTTTCAGCACCTGCCTCAGTGGGCGTGGCCACACTATGGCCTTTTGGGAGTTGTAGTGCGCTAACATTATTCCCAAGTGGGTACGTTTTAAACAGTCTTTTCTTCACCCAAAAGATTAAGGACATGCTGCTTGAAAGGGGTCCTGCTGGCCGGGTGTCCAATAAAGATGTGTGAGCAAATTATCTCCTGTGTGGCCTCACTCCAAATGGGTTTCCTGTTTGTCTGGATTTACAACAGACCTTACCCGGTCGTGGAGAGAGGCTCACCGCATTGCTGCGGGTCCGATGCGGCACCACGGAGGTGCTGCTGTTTACGGGACGGAGTGAAGCTGGCGCCGTTGCAGGGTGGTGTCAGCTTTAGAATACTACTGTTGGCACCCTTAAAGCGGGGCAGGTCCCTGAACAAGGTTTTGCAATTTTATTGGGTGAAGAAAAGACTGTTTAAAGCGTACCCACTTGGGAACAATGTTAGCGCACTACAACTCCCAAAAGGCCATAGTGTGGCCACGCCCACTGAGGCAGGTGTTGAAAAAGAAGATGTGTGCAACGAACAGCGCTTCAAAGGGTCGTTTACCTTAGCCACTGAAGAAAGGATTTTTATCCTGAAACGCGTCTGGCGGAAAGATTAAGGACATGCTGCTTGAAAGGGGTCCTGCTGGCCGGGTGTCCAATAAAGATGTGTGAGCATATTATCTCCTGTGTGGCCTCACTCCAAATGGGTTTCCTGTTTGTCTGGATATGGATATGTATAGATATATATTCACTGTAAAAACCATAGGTTTCACACATGTTATAGTTACGAATTAGCATTTAAAAAACCTTGCAAATTCACTTAAAAAACCATAGGTTTCACACGTTATAGTTAGCTGGACATTTCACTCGTAAAAAACCAATGAAATTCCCCCGTTATAGTTAGTGCAGGCAACTATAACTCACGCGACAACAATCCTCTGCTGATGACGTCAGATATTACATCACTGTATTTAGACACTTATTTACCCATGTCTTTTTCCATTAATCTTTAGCTATACATATATTACAAATATTTATTTTTCATAAAGACACATATGTCATCAGTGATGTAATATCTGACGTCATCAGCAGAGGATTGCGGTCGCGCGAGTTATAGTTGCCTGCACTAACTATAACGGGGGAATTTTATTGGTTTTTTACGAGTGAAATGTCCAGCTAACTAGAACATGTGTGAAACCAATGGTTTTTTAAGTGAATTTGCAAGGTTTTTTAAATGCTAATTCGTAACTATAACGTGTGTGAAACCTATGGTTTTTTCAGTGAATATATATATATATATATATATATATATATATATTCACTGAAAAAACCATAGGTTTCACACATGTTATAGTTAGCTGGACATTTTATTGATAAAAAAACAATGAAATTCCCCCGTTATAGTTAGTGCAGGCAACTATAACTCACGCAACCGCAATCCTCTGCTGATGCTAATACTGTATTTAGACAATTATTTGCCCATGTCTTCTTCCATTAAATTTTAGCTATACATATATTACAAATATTTTTTTTTCATAAAGACACATATGTCATCAGCAGAGGATTGCGGTCGCGTGAGTTATAGTTGCCTGCACTAACTATAACGGGGGAATTTCATTGGTTTTTTATCAATAAAATGTCCAGCTAACTATAACATGTGTGAAACCTATGGTTTTTTCAGTGAATTTGCAAGGTTTTTTAAATGCTAATTCCTAACTATAACGTGTGTGAAACCTATGGTTTTTTCAGTGAATTTGTACGGTTTTTTAAATGCTAAGTTACTTTACGCCATTCGTGGCGTGCGCGCCCACTTAACGCAGTTCGTTCCGTGCGCGCACGGTGCGCTTCGCGCACCGTGCACGCACAGTGAGCACGCGGTGCGCTTCGCGCACCGCGTGCCCACGTTACGCTAGATGGGCCATGAACGCGCGGTGCGCTTCGGGCACCGTGCGCACATGGAGGACATATGATGAGCATCGTTGTGACAGGTAATATATTAGTTTTTGTAGGAGGTGATAAGCCATGCACAAATGTTGCCCTTCGGGCACCATTTGCACATGGGGTGGGGAGAGTGTGGATAATTTTTTTTTTTTTTAATTTTTTTTTACCGTACGCGTACGGTAAGCGTAATCGGGGAAATGTTCGAAAAAATTTAAATTTGCCTTTTTTGCCTTGGGGGATCTTTGGGGACTCCCTAAACATGGCTAGGTGCTTGGGAGCTGTCTAAACAGCCCCTTTACATGTTTTTGCCCTTTGTTTTTCAACCCCCTGCGAGAGTGCAAGAGAGAAAATGGCGGCCGCCGCTTCCTGGTTTCGACCGATTCGAATGTTTACGAAGCTCTATCAGCCAATCAGAATCGCGCTCGCGCACGTCACCGTACGCGTACGGTAAGCGCACCGTAAGCGCACCGTAAGCTGGCTCAGATATATATATTGATTTAAAGGCTATTTTCTCAGAATCTACTGAACAGATTTACACCAAACCTACAAAAGGCACTTCCTTGACCTGAGGACTACTTCTCTGCCAAATTTCATTTAACTCTGTTCAGCCGTTCGGGCTGTAGCTCTGTCTAAAGGTCCTATGGAAAAATGCATGGGAAAAACGCGTTTTGGGACCCCCCTTTTATCTCAGCCCCCGCTTGACGAATCCCCCCCGAGACTTTCAGGGTAGGAGCGGAATGCAGCGCCCCACCTATTTTGAAAATTTGGCGAGGATTCGTCGACCGGCGCCAAAGTTATTCAAAATAGAATGTTGCGGATTTCCTATGGTAAGAGGGTCCTAACTATAACTACCTACTGGCGACCGCCAGTAGGTAATATATATATATATATATATATATATATATATATACATATCCATACAAACAGGAAACCCATTTGGAGTGAGGCCACACAGGAGATAATATGCGACCGCCAGTAGATAAAATATATATATATATATATATATATTATCTACTGGCGGTCGCCAGTAGATAGTTATAGTTAGGACCGTGTTTCCATAAGAAATCTGAAAATTCTATTTTGAATAACTTTGGCGCCGGTTGACGAATCCTCGCGAAATGTTCAAAACTAATGGGGCGCTCCGTTCAGCTCCTACCCTGAAAGTCTCAGGGCGATTCGTCAAGTGGGGGCCGAGAAAAAAAGGGGGTCCCAAAACGTGTTTTCCCCATGCATTTTCCCATAGGAACTTTAGTCGAAGGTACAGCCCGAACGGCTGAACAGAATTACTTGAAATTTGGCAGAGAGGTAGTCCTCAGGTCAGGGAAGTGCCTTTTACAGGTCTGGTGTCAATCTGTTCAGTAGTTCCTGAGAAAATAACATTTAAAAGCATATAAATATCTATAAGCGCGTACCGTGCGCGCACCGTGCAAGCACCCTAACGTGTGCAAGCGTAATTCTGATTGGTGGTTACATGTTAGTCAACGTTCGAATCGGTCAAAATCAGGAAGTGTCGGCCGCCATTTTGTTTGTTTTCAGTGCGAGAGTGAAAATGGAAGGTGGCGAACGTGAAAAGGGGGCAGGGTAGAGAGTTCCTGAACCCCTAGCCTTTGTCAGGGGGTCCCTGAAGGACCCCGAAGGCAGAATTTTTTTTTTTTTTTTTTTTAAATCGCGGGGTTGCGCGCACCGTGAAAAACCCAAAAAAAAAAAAAAAAATTTTAACATGTAGTTTCTTGTAAAATAAATATATAAAGAAAATAATAATACATACATAACTTAGCATTTAAAAAAACGTACAAATTCACTGAAAAAACCATAGGTTTCATACACGTTATAGTTAGGAATTAGCATTTAAAAAACCTTGCAAATTCACTTAAAAAAACATAGGTTTCACACATGTTATAGTTAGGTGGATTTTTCACTCGTAAAAAAACCAATGAAATTCCCCCGTTATAGTTAGTTCAGATAACTATAACTCGCGCGACCGCCACTCTATCACAAGGATGATGTCATGAGTGATGTCACTGACCATGTCATGAGTGATGTAATATGTGACGTCATCAGCAGTGCATTGCCCGCGCGCGAGTTATAGTTATCTGAACTAACTATAACGGGGGAATTTCATTGGTTTTTTACAAGTGAAATATCCACCTAACTATAACATGTGTGAAACCTATGGGTTTTTAAGTGAATATATATATATATATATATATATATATATATATATATATATATATATATATATATATATATATATATATTACCTACTGGCGGTCGCCAGTAGGTAGTTATAGTTAGGACCACGTTTCCATAGGAAAACCTCAACATTCTATTTTGAATAACTTTGGCGCCGGTCGACGAATCCTCGCAAATTTCTCAAAATAGGTGGGGCGCTACGCTCCGCTCCTACCCTGAAAGTCTCGGGGGGATTCGTCAAGCGGGGGCTGAGATAAAAGGGGGGTCCCAAAACGCGTTTTTCCCATGCATTTTTCCATAGGACCTTTAGAACGAGCTACAGCCCGAACGGCTGAACAGAATTACTAGAAATTTGGCAGAGAGGTAGTCCCTAGGTCAAGGAAGTGCCTTTTGTAGGTTTGGTGTAAATCTGTTCAGTAGATTCTGAGAAAATAGCCTTTAAATCAATATATATATCTGAGCCCGCTTACGGTACGCTTACCGTACGCTTACCGTACGCTTACCGTAAGCTTACGGTGGCGTGCGCGAGCGCGATTCTGATTGGCTCTTAGATCTTAGTAAACATTCGAATCGGCCGAAACCAGGAAGCGGCGTCCGCCATTTTGTCTCTCGCACTGAGTGTTGTTTATCAAACATGATGGCCAAAAACATGTTACGGGGCTGTTTTGACAACTCCCTCCCACATAGTCATGTTGAGGGAGTCCCCAAACATCCCCCAAGAGCAAAAACGGTTTTATTTTTTTTTCGGCAATTTCGCGGGGTACGCTTACCGTAAGCTTACCGTACGCTTACGGTAAAAAAATAAAAATAAAAAAAACACTATCCACACTTACCCCACCCCCTGTGCTTTTGGTGGCCGCAGGCCACCAAATGTGCAGGGCTTATTAATAGAGAAAAAAAACGTAATTTTGGCAACATGAAATTATAAAATCGAAATAAAAAAAACACTATCCACATTGACCTCACCCCCTGTGCTTTTGGTGGCCGAAGGCCACCAAATGTACAGGGCTTATTAAAGTTGATAAAAACCGTGCACGGAACGAACTGCGTTAAGTGGGCGCGCACGCCACAAATGGCGTAAAGTAACTTAGCATTTAAAAAACCGTACAAATTCACTGAAAAAACCATAGGTTTCACACACGTTATAGTTAGGAAATAGCATTTAAAAAACCTTGCTAATTCACTGAAAAAACCATAGGTTTCACACATGTTATAGTTAGCTGGACATTTTACTGATAAAAAACCAATGAAATTCCCCCGTTATAGTTACTGTAGGCAACTATAACTCACGCGACCGTAATCCTCTGCTGATGACATATGTGTCTTTATGAAAAAAAAATATTTGTAATATATGTATAGCTAAAATTTTATGGAAGAAGATATGGGCAAATAAGTGTCTAAATACAGTATTAGCATCAGCAGAGGATTGCGGTCGCGTGAGTTATAGTTGCCTACAGTAACTATAACGGGGGAATTTCATTGGTTTTTTATCAGTAAAATGTCCAGCTAACTATAACATGTGTGAAACCTATGGTTTTTTCAGTGAATATATATATATATATATCTTTGCAATATGTTGATACTATTATAAGTATGTATTGCTTTATTTTTAAGCTATTCCATGACCTATGATAGTGCTGTAATTATGATATTTTGTTTTTGCTCTGTACAGCCCTGAGAAAGCGAAAAATCAGTCGAAGGAAACGCGTGTTGTACTGATAGCTGTTTTGAAGACTCTGTTTTCTCCGATTTCCACTATCCAATGGAACACCAATAATTAGAC
The DNA here is from genome assembly GCF_964204655.1 of Triturus cristatus. Classification (NCBI taxonomy): domain Eukaryota; kingdom Metazoa; phylum Chordata; class Amphibia; order Caudata; family Salamandridae; genus Triturus; species Triturus cristatus. The sequence goes on from NC_140582.1 coordinate 332,614,359, forward strand.
CAAAGAAAACTAGGTCGGCAGACCGACATTGTGCCAGATCTTCTAGTAAATTTCCAAAGGAATAAGCAGGTAATCTCTACAATAAGAACTATAAGGTCATAATTTTTTGGTATTTAGAGTCTGTATTCAGAGTGTGAATCAGGCTGCGGCTAATTTAGCCTTCCCATATTTCTTTTTTAAGTTCAAAATGTTTTATTGAATTTTCATAATAATAAACATATACAGACAATACAAAAAACATTGGCCATAAGCGAAAATACCTATATAAAATAAGAGAATTTCAAAAGCAATCATACATTACAATAGGTAAGGATGTGTAAAGAATCAATTAAGGGGGGGGGAGGATAAACGAAAAGGAAGGAAGAGAGGGAGCCATGAATAAATACACTGTCAACTATGAGGAAGTAGAGCTACATTCATCATATAAAAATTAAGTATAATGACAAGCCTTCCCATATTTCTAGTGTGAATAAAATGAGTACCAGTGCTTTGGTTACAAAGGCAACACCTAATATATTGGTACTGAACTGTTGGAAGACTTGTAGGTAATAAACGTGTGTGTACATATCTGTATGCATACATATGCATGACGTGTGTACATAATGCTGCAACACAGACATGGAACAAGCATGGGGCTTCAAGTCCGCATAACACATGAAGCAAACATTTTACCCCTGCTACCGCAGGTTAGGCCTTGGGTCTTCAACATCACTTCCACTGCTGGTTCATGAGTCCTGTTTTATATTCCGTACGGTGACTGGTTCGTCTGGCTTCCAGAATCTCTCAGGATGAGCTATTTAGGGAGTTCTGTTCTTCTGCAAGGACTGAGCGTGTATTTCATTAACATTTGTTTGGTCTCTTTCCACACAAGTCGCTCTTAAGGCCTTTTTGGTCGTCGTCACGTTGTCTTAGTGGGTGACCCTGACGTTCATTTCCCCCAGGTTCCTTCCGGGTTAGGTGCGTCGGCGCTTCTGTCACACCGAGGCATTCTGTGGGGATCCGAACATTCGCGCCCTTCCCGACACAGCTTAGACACAGATACGCAGCAAGTGTCCGGTGCACGTTGTTTACAACGGGTGTCCTACAAGGACCCTTGAAACAGACTTGCCCAAGACCCCAAAGAGACACAGCACACCCTCCTATACTCTCAGAAGCTCACAAAAATGTGACCCTCTACAGATCTAATGCCGATTTATAAAAATCATACATCGCTTTAATTAATATCTGTGTTCTTACTGGAACAAGAATGTTATCAATTTGACAGCTTCATGGACTGGAAAAAAATATTGGTTTAAACCTATGACAGCAGAAGCCTAAACACAGAAGGAGGTCGGTAATCTACGCAGCCTTCCTCCGTAAAAGCTCTTAACTGAGACAAAGTGCAGCCCAATCTCCCACTGACATCTCTGTGCCCTGCGGCCTTAAGAAGAGAGGCACTTTACGAAAACACAACAAAACAGCGGAGGCTACAGTAGCGACTCGTGGAAACAGCAGACACTGTTCCTTTCAGATAACAATCTCCAGGTGCTGTCCTTGCGCGATCACCGGAAGTGGCTGTGGCCAGGCCTTGGCCAGGTCAGTGTGTGTGCTGCTGCCCGTGCAATACACACACTTTCTCGACACACACTCATGATGAATTTAAAATCCGAGGGACGTCATTTGTGCACCAAATGACGGAAAAAACATCACGTCTAACCACCACAAATGGCACTGGTACCAACATGAGACCTAAGTGAATATAGCATCCCATCTATCCTTTGATGAATGCCTCGTGAGGAGAGCTATTCCTACTAGTTTATTTTTTCAGCCACTAGAAAATGACCCCCGGCATTCACTCACAAAGTGCAAGCAAGAGTAAATTAGTGATAACCAGTACAGGCAATGAAGGGGGTGCAGTTGGATCAGGCAGCTACTATTGATCTGGGCTGCCCAGTAATACATGTTGAATCTGTCCGGGTGTAATTTGCCAACACCGCAACACATTCCACAGTGCCCCACGTTGTCTGCTTTCCATAGCTGCCAAGTCTCACAGGTCCATGTGAGAACAGTTAGTCCAATCTCATTTTTTTCTAAGAAATATGGGACTTGTAGTCTTATTTATCCCAGTGTAAAACCAGGACTACACAACCCAGAATTCTAATAAAAAACAGATCTGGACTAACTGGGAAACTTTCAGTGGATTTTCGTTGAGAGCTGCAACCCGCAGATGGTGAGGGGGCTTTCTAATTTTCACTTCTAGCAGGGCCCAAAACAAAGGTCTGATTGAAAGGGCCATCAACCCTTTTATTTTTATTGCAGTAACATCCTGGCTGGGAGCTATCAGCAGCCTAATACAAAGCTGCTAATAAGATGGAGGAGGGAAACAAAACCACACAGCCTGTTATTACTTAAGAGAAACTATGATTTGGGGCCAGGTTTTTTACTTTATTCAACCCATGTATGTTAGAGATGATTTACATGCACTGTAAAAATGTCAGATGTATCTATCTGTCTGTATGAGTAATTACATAAATAGCAATTTAAATGGCACTTACTATTTTTTTTTAATTTAATTCATTTACAGCGCTACTCATCCCAATGTAGGGTGTCAGAGCGCTTTACCTCATACACACACTGAGACAATAAATCATACAAGTGTGTAAATCAATATACTGGAAATATTACATTTAATAATGAGGGTTAGAAGGTGCGGAAGTCACAAATACTCCATATTGGTAGGCATTATATGTTGAGTGTCATCCTACACCATTCATGACTCTGCCCCTCGAGACTCCAGCCCATTTCCTCTGCCACATTTTGACCCCGAATTTATGGGTTCCCTGAGTAAATGTTTCCATTTACAACTTTTTTTTGCAAAAACAATTTTTATTGCATACCTCAATCACAATTGCCATCTGCAATAACCATCAAATCCTTGGTCGTCTCCCAGTATCGGACACCATTGCATAGTACAGTGTAGACCACTTCCCACTACCAATGCACTGTCCTCCAACACTCCCCAACGCAAATGTTCCCTCCCCCCACCCACATGTCAGTGTGCCAGAGCCCCAGGTACCGGGATAATGCTATCTCACAATTAGCCGTGTTAGCGGCCGTGGACTAGCCCCCAACCCCATGGTCAGGCGCCGAGCGGAAAGGAGAAGGGAAGCCCTCCCGTCCTCATGCAAGATCCATCAGCAGCCTCTCCCCAGCTATGCTGCAACCATTTACAACTTGAGAATAACACATTGAAAACTGTGAACCGGCTATTTACATTTCGGTGGAAGCACCAAAAACTATAGAAGTAAGCTCTGGGGGAAAGGAGGGTTCCCGGAAGTGCTTAATTTGAGCCGTTGGGAGCAACAAGCACTCATTTTTGGGGAACAGCATTTATTTTTCTTCATCAAACATTTCCCAAGAGGAAGAGATGGAAAAACATTCAAAGTGAAAAGACAGAAGCGAAATACTGAAAAGCCGCCACAAAGGGGCCGGGAGTGTCTGGCAGGCAGCCTTGGAATTTGGCACACCAATATTCAATTGCACCAGCCGCGGGCTTCTGAGCAGAGCCCTGGGCACCGGCACTCTTTTTTTTTTTTACAAATCAAGCACTGGATTGCAAGTAATCCATATTTTCTTGCCACTGAGGACCTTATTCTGAAATAGTTCCATCAGCCTGATTGATACCATGCAGTTGTTAGTAAGCTTCACTGAAAGCTGTGCTTCTTTCGTACTATCTTGGCGCCATTTTTCTCCTGCTGGGTTAAAAGACGACTGTGCCAACTGTACGTCAACAGGCAATAAAGTTGATTTATACTAGGCATCCCATTCCCATCAGTGAAAATTGAATTGATAAAAAATAAAGGATTTTTGGGAGGGGCAGAACGAAAATGTAGGGGCTTTCTGCCAATTAGGGAAATGAGGTCTAAGAGCGATTATTTATTAACAACATTCAGTCTTCAGCTTTCCTGTAATAATCTTGGAGACCCAGTCCCACCAAGAAAGAAAGAATATGATAATTTACCTTTCTTTTATGGTTTTACTAACCTATTATTTGTGGAGTTGCAAAAACGTCTTGTGGGCTTGGCTGTGCACTGTTAAACCAACACATTGTTTAAAACTCCGGTGTTTATATTCAGTCAGAAGATTATCAGGAAAAGGAGATGCATTCTGTTCAGTGGCCAATAAATGATCAACTCCATCATTGCAACCACTCATATCTGCTATAAAAGCCAAATTAATTCCATCTTTGTCTCATGCAGCAGAAACGTTTAGGTTTAGCCTAATTCTGAATTCCACCAGGTGACATTTATAGTTTACTCTTTAAACAATCAAGAATGGCATAATCTGCCCAAATAACAAAGCATCCAAGAGCACTGGAGGCTGCTTACGTAGATCGAGGTTACAATCTCAGGTCAGCCAATGGCAGGTTCCATGAAATCACTCATGTGGAATGAATCATTTGTTGGAAATGTTATCTGACAAGCCCGGGAAGAAATATCTTGATGTAGCACTTAAATCTCTAAATTGTCCTTAAATATGGGAAAATGCTTACACTCCAGCTGAGTTCTGGCTGCATATACATGGCAGCTCAAGTATATATAATGTAAGGAAGATACTGAAGTCTTCAGGGTAAGAAATCACGCCTGGTAAGTGATTAAGGGCCATATGTATAATTCCATATTGCGATCGCAAATGCCGAAATTCGCTGAATTTTTGGCGTTTGCGATTGCAATTAGGCTCAGTGGTATGTATTAAAGAATAACTGCCTCTCAAAATAAGGAATCGCAAAATTTGCGAGTCCCTATTTTGCGATTGCATTTAAGGACCCGCAAATTGCTATTCCTTAAATGCAATGTAAGAAGCACAGAAAAAGTGCAATTTGGCCTTAAGGAATCGCAAATTACCACGACTACAAGTTAGTGGTAATTTGCGATTTCTCTGAAAAATTCACTTTTTTGCATTTTTCAAAGTGCCATGTGGCGCACATACATGTCCTTAGGGCATGTATGTGTGCCACATGCACATTTCAGGGGTGCAACAGGGTGTCCTTTTGACACCCTGGCACCCTTGAAATAGCATTCTCAATTTGCGATTCTCTAATTGAGAATAGCAAATTGAGAATGTCTTCCCATTCATTCCTATGGGCCTCAAATCCTACATACATAGCGTTTTGCTATTCTCAAATAGCGATTCGCAAAAAATCGCTATTTGAGAATTGCAAAAGAACATTGTGATACATATGGCCCTAACTCCTTTAAGGCAACGTCTGCCTATTAACTGTTTCTCTTAATATTCAATTGCTTTCACTAGGATTCACCATCCTGCCTACTTTAGATTAATTCCAAAATGTATAGTCCTTCAAGCTGTGACTGGGTGTCATCTATGAACATATGAATCATGGGCTCACGGTTTGCCCGGTTTTCCAAAACTTATTACCACTTTGGTTGGTGATCAGAGTGGATACTGTAGCAAAGAAACAGTAGTTTTACATATTTTCTCCAATCATATTCTGTTAGAAAGGATGAAAATCACAAATGTCCGTTCTCTTCATTGCTTTATGTAACCCGACACACTCAATTTGATGTGTGGGAATGTCAGAACTTTAAACATCAAGTTATGATGAGGTAAACCAATTATTAACCAGACCCTCTAATCTAGACACTGGCTCAAAAATCGCAACATCAACAGACTGAGCCAGACGAGTAGTTGTGGTTAAGAAAAAAAGTAAGAGTTCACTTATAATGGCAAAAAAATAATCCACAACCGATTTACTAACTAAAACAATAAAATGTGGCATATGTAGAGGTGTGACCGTGTAATCTGGTGTATGCTGGGAAAACTAAGCCATAAATGCTATAAGGGATTATGCAGCACAAATGAAAATTACAATGTAAATTATCACATACTCTGCAGTGGGGTATTTCATACAAAAGCACAACATTGCAATACATTGCAATTAAATAAAAATATGTTATCTTTCAGTCAAGAGTTTCCAGGGCATTTGCCAACTTAAAAAAAATGAAAAAAAAGAATTAAGTAATCAGTTGGCCCTTTGCTTGGGTGCATGCCCATTGGAGCGTAAATATGGTTGGACGTACGTGTGGCTGGCGATGGGGCTCGGCCACAGGCCAGGCCTTGAATCCAGCCCCTGTCATGCATAATTGACAGTCTGGAAGAAAAATGAAGTCCCCTTCAATGAGGACAAACTTAACATGGTGGGGAGCAGCCAGACGGCCTTCAAAGAGTTTGCATCACTACAGAGAAAGCCAGAAGCCACACATTAGCAGCCCTAGTGCTTCAAGCGCTTCTATCCTGGGCAGGTGTAGCAGATGCACCTTGCCTAAATGCTGAAAGCTCTCTCACCTCTTAGCACGCAGCAGGTGAGCACCCCTCCACTGTTTTAACCACCATCACTTGTTTTCTCCATTCTTTCAAGGCATGCTTGAAACTGCTAATGTGACCTTCTCCTTCCTATTCAGTATCTAGCCGATCTTTGCCAGGCATTGATTACTTTTGATCTCTGTATTAATGTTTTCAATGTGCTGTTATTAGACACCTTATCCTCCGGATTGGAGCTTCAGAAAACTCTTTATTTTCCCTCTTTCCATGTTCATTCAACATGGGAGCCTCTATTAAAGCACAGTGTCACTTGATGGCTGAGTCGCGGCAGGGTCGAGAAAGTGTGCCATGCCATTCTGATGGACTGTTCCCCTCCTCCACCCATAACCGCAGAACATATCAAGAGACCTTTAAAACAGTAAAGTCAGTTCACTACTGCTCACTAATGAGGCTTGAGGGACTCAACCCCACGTATCTAAACCACGCTTGTGGGTGGCACCCTAGCACACGCAGCATTTCCCTCTCATGTCTTGGGCGAGAACGTCAGGGTTCCCACCAATGAGCAGCAATCATCCTGTTCTATCATCCTTGGTCTGAAAGGGCCTCTCGCCCTTCAAACGCGGTGAACCCTGGAGTCCAGTGGACACTGGCAGGTATGTCTGCAGCGCTTACGGTTATTCAAATGGCCCTCTGTACCCCAGAAACAAGCTCCAAAGAAGCAGAGCCATCCAAGGGGCTCTGAGAGAAGAAGCCATTACACTCAGCTTCAGACTGTGAATTCACCCCCTCCCACCTAAGTTATGACACACAGACATGACCATGGTAATGCTGTGTGTAGCTGGGTATTCGTGATTTCCGGTGAAATAACTGTAGACTACAGAGCACTATTTCTAATGATCTGCTCAAGATGGGCAAGACAGGGCATTCATTGGTCTATGACAATCTTAAAATGGCACAGAAGCTCTATAAGGCTTTGGAAAAGTTGTGAGTGGTATAGTATTGGCATCTATGTCTGCGTTACAGATGTTTTTCAATATAGCTGCTCCAGTGTTCTTAAAATACACAAATTAAAAAAAATCACTTTTTCTCCTGGCTTTGAATTCTAATCTAGCTTTTTTTAAAGCATGGAAAGAGGATTTGTAGAGCTTCCAAAATTGGCGTACTGTATATCTGCGATTCTTCTCACCTGCTACAAAATTACAGCATAGAGAAGACCACGGGTCAACATCGGGCCGCCCATGTGTTTTTAATTACTTAAAAATAAAAAGTGCAACACAATTCCAAATCCTATTAGAAACATCCCAGATGTTCAACCATGTGGCAGTCGTTTAGCTGATTGCAGATGTGGAGAGACCAGCAGCTTTTCATCTTCTTTGCCCCGTAAGAAGACAAAATGCAATTTCTAAGGCTGGTGGATTTTAATCGCAGTGAAAACCAGTCTATTGCCACAATTCAGTCTAGTAAAAGTTAAATACTTAAGCCTTGGTATCTCTTAGATTTTACAAAAAAGAATTCTGCAAAGAAATTTGACCATGCGGATACCCAAAACAACTGGCAGGGGAGGAGCATGTTTTAGTCTATTCTTCAAATGCTCTACGGTGAGCTCATGGTGTTCTGAGAATGTTGGAGCTAAGTGGGCAAGCCAAAGGATCTAATTTTTTAACTGTTGTTTATTCGTTTGGGCGTATCCCCACATGCCAGCACCATAAATAGCTATTGGTAAACTTGTGGCCTTGTATACAAGAGCTACCGACTTAAAATATGCCCCTGCTCCCCCATATTTCTAGTAAAGCTCGGAATGCCTCTATTAATTTTTGCCAAACTAGTGGATTTTGTAGACATCTGTGGGTCCCCAATTGAAGCTAACATCAAAAGTTGAGAAAATAGGTTGACCATCTCCATTTTAAAGATGTGTTTACAAATCCTCAGTTTAATGGCTTAAAAGGGTTCACTGGTAAATCAAATCTTTAAGACACCCAAAGAGATAAAAAAAATTGCATTCTTTTCATTAATAAGCCAGGGTCTATACAGTTTCTAACATTTAGGGTTGAGTAACATATCGGGAATGCAGATGGCTCCTAGATTCTTCATGTTTTGGATTCCCATTGTACTAGAGGAAATTCCCAATTGTCAAGAGGCAGAAAGCTGGCAGTTCGGGCTGGACTGTTCCTACTGGAGCAAGAGCAAGGCTGATGTGCACATAGCTGGGTGTACTTTGAGCTGGCATGGTGGGCAAAAAAAGATGGACTGTAATGAGGCTCCAAGTAATTACCATTGGCTGAGATGAATTCAATCATCCCACTTATCACTTTTGTGTTTACTTCTGTGCTTTTCATTTTGAGTCAGCAAGCTCAAATTCCCCCTAAAAAACCCTGAACATTTTTCAAAATAGCTTTTTGATGTAAAAACAATATTTTTCAATTTTTAGCTAATTTATAAATGTGGTACCCAAATGTCACCTTTTCACTTTCATCAAGACTTCACAGAGACTAGTGAACATTATAGACAAATTATTCTTCAGATGCCCGTGTATCACAATCACGTAAGGCATGCCAATCATATATTAGTGCTAGGTAACAAATGTCATCAAACACCCTGTTATGCCAGGAAGCCCATCCACAGTCAAGGGAGAACACCACATGCTAGAAATAGCCGTCTCTAATCCAGGGTTGGCTTTGAAATGAAAAAGATACTGTCAATATATCAAGAATGGCTAACGTTTTCCCAAAGCCACCAATATGCCACGAATGCCCACCATGACGTGCATGGTGACCTCACTATGTCAATATATGCCACATTACACCATGGCCTCAAAAATGGCCAAAACGTCTGCAGTATTCTGAAGAGGTCCAGCATAAAGCTTAACATGCAAACAATATGTGAAGGGGTGCCAAAGGCATGGCCATCTGAATCTCTAATTTCCTTTCATTTACACATTTCTTTTACTTGCTCACTTCCATCTCTTACATCCACTTCCCCAGCTTCCCGCACTCTTTTTTACCTATAGCTGTATCCTTATTATGGCTATCAAACTACAGCTTCTTCTGCTCGTCCCTCTATTTGCATGCATCTCATAACTCATCTGTGCCAATCTTTATCCTTCCCGTTTTATCTCCTTCTCATCCATCTCCTTTCTCTCTTACACCATCTATCCCGTTCAAGCCACCCTGTTCATCTCCTGACCAGGGTTATATTAGTTCTTTCCTGTCATATGCCCCTTCTATTTTAGTTTTTGTGCCTTTCCTTAGTGCTATCTTTTTCCCTTCCTTTACCTTTACTTCCTTTCTTAACTTTATTTATTTCTTCACCTTTTATTTATTTCACCATTCTTTGTTTTCATTCCACTCCCTTCTGTTTGCTTGCTTTCTTCTCATCCTTTTGCTTTCCTATCTTCAGCTTTACCTTATTTTGTTTTTTCTTTCCTTCTTATTCTTTCTTTATCATTCAGTTTTTTTTATTTACAATTCTTTCCTTTCTTTGCACTCTTTCTTCCTCAAGCAGCATTTTTATCTCCCAGCTTTAATTCTTGCTTCTTAATCTCACTTTCTTTTCTTCTCATTTCGTTCCTTCTCACTTCCCTTTTCTTTTATATTCCTTCTTAATTTCTCACCTTTTGTGTTCCTTTCTTTCTTCCATATCTTGCTTTTCTCTCACACTTTCCTTATTTCTTTCTTTTTTCTCACCACGTTTCTTCCTTTCTTTACTTCCTCCGCAATTGTATTTGCTTTTTCTGTTCTTTGCTTTCTTCTTTTTCTCCCTTCTTTTTCCCTCTTTGATTTCTTGTCTCTCTTCTGTATTCCCTTACCCTTCCTTCCTACTCTTTCTTTTTACCTTTCTATTGTTTTTATTTTTTTTCAGTCTTCTTTGGCACTCACACATTCCATTTTCAATCCTTCCCAATCCAGTGTCGTTTTTTACAGCTTTCTGTTTCTTACTTTTCTTTCTTTCGCCAAGCCTGCATCGCTATTACTTACCTCTTACTTCTTGTTTTTTTCAGTTGATTGTTTTACTTTATTTTCATTTCTGTGTTTGGCTAATCTGTCGCTCATGCATCCTACTTCTCAGCTCCACTATACTATCAGTTTTCATGGATCAATATGATAATTGGCAATTGCATTAAATACACATATCTCTGATCAATTTGGAGAGGGCCCATAAACCTAATATTTCTAAGGGCAAAAGATTTAGTGGCAACCCTCACAGCAGGAGCAGTAATGGGGTGGGTATCCAGACACTTACAGGAGCCACTGAATATTTTCCTATTAGGAACTATCATAAATATGTTTTTGCTCACGGTTGTCAGTGGAGGTTACTCTTGGAGGTAATGACAGTCTTCTGGCCTTCATCTCTAGACTCGGTGACTGGTTCTGGTAGGAGCTCGATAATGGCAGAATCACAGAAAACCTATGCAATCATACCACAGCCAAAATTATCGATACAGCAGAACATAGTAATTAATGCGTTGGTATTATCGCACCACTATGAGTTATGGCCTCAGAATGAGAAATAACTACAGAAATCTGATTTCGGCAGCTTTTCTCCTTATTCTGAACACTTTTCCCCTGTATAAATTTTGCTTCTTTTCCACTGGCAAAATGTCTGGGGAAAGGCCTGTAGATAAGTTTCTTTTCAGTACACCTCAAAATGTAGGCTCAAACTCCTGTTTGCAGCCAACACAGGTTTTGGGGAAAATTCTAAATGAAAGCCTGATTGTGATAATATTTTGAATTATTGGATTTATTGTTGGCTTTTTGTATTTGTAAAAAAATGTGGCCGCTGCTTTTTACACTTGTCTGTTGTGTTGTCCCTGAGGGGCATTGTGGACCGCTGTCCCAGCTTTAGTGCAGTGTTTTATAAAACTCCAAAATAAATGAATAAATACTAATCTTGGCACTGACTTATCGAAAAGCACACCTGAATCTCTTGCTAAACTAGAGTATATAATAATATATGACATTTCTTATAGCAACCATTCATTGGAACAGTCTGTCAGTAGTACAGAAACATCGCAAGTACATCCAATCACCGTAAACAATTGTTTTTAATGCTGGAACCTGATTCGTCCTACATAAGGCTGGGGAATCCAAGTTAGACAGAATATAGCACTGGCTGTAGACACATCACACACTTTATACCGCCCACTCCTGTGCTAAAACACATGCTAGAGACTAGAAGTGGAGGAACCACTGAAGGCCAGAGCCCGACCCGATTGAAATGTCTGGCTCCGACTAGGCCCGTGGTCTCCAGGGATTCGAGTCAAAGTGGAGGTGAGCCGAGAAGACTTAGATTCTTCCTCCCTCTAATTTCTCTCGTGCACTATTGCATCTTTAGCCAAGTCCTTCAGGGTAAAGAGGAGGAGATGGCCAGCAAAAAGCCCATGACCCTGGCCAGCACCTCATCTGCTCTAAGTCGTGGAGGGGGCTTGGAGAATGAAGTGCTAGTCCCCAAGAGGGATGGTGGGGAGGCGTGAAAGGAGGACTTCGGGAACTGAGTAAGCATAGGATGCTGGCTGGAGAGAGAACGAGTGGGAGAAAGGCAGAGGATGAGAGAGAGGTAATGGGAAACAGGGCGTGGGAGTAAAAAAAAAAGAGTGGAAGAGAAAAAAGATAAAGAGAGATATGGAGGAGAGGGTGAGCAAGGGCACATAGAGAAAGAAAGTAGAGCCAGAAAAAGACAGTGAGAGAAGGAGTCAGTGAGAGAGCGACAGACAGAATGAAGGAGAAAGGAAAACAGGAGGCGGGTAGAGTGATGGAGGGAGAACGAGAGAAAGGGAGTAGTTGCAGGACAATTATTTGCTGACTCGGCTCAAAGTATGGCTGTTAGAGCCAAGACAGAGCCCTGGCTCGGCCCATCCATGAATTATCTGCCTTGCCCACCTCTACTGGAGATGCAGCAGCACGTGGGGCACGCTGTGGCAGTCCTGGCCAACAGCACTTAGCTTTCTGGGCTTTAGGTCTTCCATTATACCTAAAGGCCTACAAGCCCCAGCAAGCAACGGTGCAGAGGCTAAACAAGCTGGACTGGCTGTTGTGATCACACAACACTGACAGAGCCATTTGGCAGCTCTGTGGAGAAGACTCTAGGATGGAATTCACGTGGCCCTTGCTGTACCCTGCATTGACTTGTGGGGCGTGAGAGGTTTTGTGCCTTCTGTCACCCAGCCAGCCTACTTTTAGCATGATTTTTTCCCCCATAGTGTTCCACAAAGCAGACAGCCCTCACGGTGGATTAGATGTGGGTAATGTTCTAAAATAGCATTAGCATTTTTAAGTTGTTGCTCTGCAAACTTTTTTTTTTTTTTTTTTTTTTTTTTTTTGAAACCGTTTATTGCAATCTCAAATATATACAGGTATGGGCCTACAACCTTCCGGCCGGCCGCTAAAGTGACGATAACAAATGAGAAACATACAATGAGGCACTTAGCTTTGCATAGACACTAAGGCAGGAGGTATCAACAACGCAGGCCATATGGCTCAGAGCCCGCAATACGGTTTCATTTTCTACAACACAACAACATAAGTAAACACACACCCGCAAGGCAACCCACGATCGAGAGTGACAGCACGTGCTCCTCAAATGGGGGACCCCAAACCATCCACTGAAAACCCCCAAGAGGGGAAGGGAAACAAGTCCAGGACTGGGGGAACACTATGCTTGGAGCTAGGGAAGGGAGAAAACTAAGGGGATGGAGCTGGTGAGGCGGGAGGCAACAACGGCGGCTCGCAGATATCCCCGCGGAAGGCGTTCCAGGGGCCCCATATCTTCACCCATGCACCAGGCTTACCCCGCGCCACATACACCACCTTTTCTCGGAACATGCACCAATCCATGTGTTCTTTCCAGGCCGATACCGCCGGGGACCTCTGGGATCCCCACAGCTGTGCAACGTCCCGCTTAGCCACCATATAGCCCAGAGTCACCCATCGCGTCTGCGGAACTGAGTAATCGGTCGGTTCCCACACATTCAGCAGACATCTCCTCGCTTCAGGCAACAGCGCGACATGCGTAACCGCTCGCAGGACCTCATGCACACCACGCCAGAATCGCTCCACCCTCGGGCATTCCCACAAAATGTGTAGAAAGGTCGCTGAGGCACCACATCCACGCTTACACAGTCCGTCCTCGGCATAGCCCATACGCAGAAGCCTTGGCCCCGTCATGTACACCCGGTGGAGTATCTTAAGCTGGACGAAACGAAGGCGAGCCGGGATGGCCACCTCCTTCGGAGAGGCCACCGCGGAAATCCAGTCCTCGTCGTCCAACTCCAGCCCATCGGCAACCCAGGCCTCGCGGAGGCCAGTCAGTAAGCCCGAGCGATCATTTATCAATTTCTTGTAAATGAGGGAGATCGTGCTGTCCGGAACATGGCCATCTAGCACTCGATCCTCCAGGGGGGAGGACTCCGGGATGGAGGCCACGTCTGGGAAGACGGAGCCCAGTGCGTGACGGACCTGCAGGTACCGAAAGTATTCACTGCCCCGCAGCTGAAACTCTGCCTGCAACGTCTCAAATGTTTTAAATCCTCCCCTCGTCCAGAGATCCCCCACTGTACTGATGCCTATAGTGTCCCACTGCGCAAAGCCCTTTGAGGTCCACAGAGAGCCCAACCTCTCGGACGCATACAGCGGTGACGCCCGGGTCAAACGGTCCTTCCAGCCCATAGCTGCACTAGCCGCGTGCCATACTCGCACCATAACACGCGTGGGTCCCGTCAAGCGGGAATCGGGCACACTAGCGTAGAGCGCTCGATTGTAGTCGCCACCGGGCAGGAGCACCTTGTCCATTTCAAATGCCGGGTTTAGGGCGGGCCCATAGAGGCCGTGATTAATTGCAGCTAACTGGGAGGCCCAGTAATACCGTTTAATATCCGGGAGGGCAATCCCTCCGTCGTACCACGGGAGCGTCAACTTTGCCAGGGCTATACGCGGCCTCCCGTCCCAGAACAGGCGGCGCTGTAGACCCTCCACTTCACGGAAGTAGCGCGCTGGGACCAGGTCCATGGTGTTCTGGAGAGCGTACAGGAAGCGCGGCAGTGACATCATCTTGAACAAAGCCGCCCGGCCGAGCGGCGAAAGTGGCAAGCGCCTCCAGCGCGCGACATCCTCCTTCAAACGCTGGAGGGGGGGAAGCAAATTTCGCTCGTAGCGGGCCACTGGGTCAAGCGTAATGTAGACACCCAAGTATCGAAATCCCTCCGAGGCAATCTGGATCGGACAGCCCCGCGGGAGGACAGGAGTCTCCCCGGAAAGCACATAGACACAGGATTTGGCCCAGTTGATGACAAGGCCTGAATTACGGCCAAATGAGTGCAGAACATCGACCAGGACAATCAGTGATTTACGCGGGGAGGCTAAATACAAAAGGATGTCGTCTGCATAGAGAGACACGCGGTCCTCATACTCGGGGGTCCAACGGAGACCTCGGATAGAAGGGTGCCACCGCAGCCACTCCGCCAGAGGTTCCAAGGCCAGTGCGAACAGGAGCGGCGACAGGGGGCAACCCTGTCGCGTGCCCCGTCCCAGCACGAATGGGGCCGAGACTCGACCATTCACCACCACCTGCGCAAGTGGGTCCGAGTACAACAATTTGACCCAGCTGACGAAACCCGGCCCGAAGCCGAACTTCGCCAGCATCGCCCAGATGTACGGCCACTCGAGTGTGTCGAACGCCATGGTGGCGTCCAAAGACGCCAAGATGGCCGGCTCCCGCACGAACGGAACACGCGCTAGCACGCCGTGCAGGCGTCGTAGATTAAGAGCCGTATTGCGATGGGGAATAAAGCCGGACTGGTCTTGGTGGACCAGGTCGCCCACCACGCCGACCAGCCGGTTGGCGAGCACCTTGGCGAGGATTTTAGGCTCCGCATTCAAGAGCGAGATAGGCCGATAGGATGTGACTCGGTCTCGAGGCCTCCCCTCCTTGTGGATAACCACGATGGTAGCCAGACGCTGGTCCGGCGGGAGGGAGCCCCGCGAGTGGGCCGCAAGAAACATCGCGCGGAGGTGGGGTGCCAGTACATCCGGTCGCAGCTTGTATAACTCGATAGGAATGCCGTTCGGGCCCATGGCCTTACCAGAAGCGACCGAGCGGATGGCGAGGGCGATTTCGTCCGAGGTGGGGGCGGCATCCAACGACTCCCTGTCCTCCACAGAAAGGGAGGGGAGCGCGATGTCACGCAGCAGGGCATGGGAATCCTCCTCCGAGCAGGTAGAAACCGGGGAATATACCTCGCGGAAATAATCCGCGAAGCAAGAAACAACGCCTTCCGGCTCAGTGACACGCACGCCATCCGCCCTCTCAATCAGCGGGACTACACGACTCGCTCTCTCCTTCTTATCCAACCACGCAATCAACTTGCCCGCCTTATCACCCACATCATACAATCGCCCCTGTTGCTCTCTGCTGAGGCCCCTGGCCGCCTCCGTGACGAGGGCCCTATAGGCCGCCTGCTTAAGGTGCAGAACGTGTAGCGCAGCGTCAGTCATCCCACTCCCCAAATCACCCTCCAATTCAGTAATTTCAGCCTCCACCCGGGTCACCTCCTCCTGTGTGCGCCTCCGGGCATGGGAAATAAAGGAGAGGGCCTCCCCTCTCAGCACTGTCTTGAAAGCCTCCCAAAGGGAGATAGCCGACAGGACTGACCCCACATTCTCCTCAAAATACCGTTGCAAGGATTTAATCAAGTCAGCGCGAATAGTGGGGTCGCGCAGGTACCAAGCGTTGATCGGGGCTACCCTGCCCTCCCCCCTCGGGAAGACACCAAAGTGCAACAGGAGCGGGGAGTGATCTGAAATGCCCCTCGCCAAATGGCGCACCTCCCCCACCCTCCCGGCATAGGCCGCAGGGACAAGGATATGATCAAGCCGCGAAAGGCTACCATGGGCACCCGAATGGAAGGTGTACTGCAGCTGAGTGGGATGCTTTAAACGCCAGCAGTCCACCAATCCCAGTGTATCCAAAAGGCCCGACAGCCACGCCTGTGCCCGGGGGAGGTCCCTAGGGGGATAACGATCCATAGTCCCAGAAACCACTGCGTTGAAATCCCCCCCAACCACCAGAAGCCCCCCCGGAAGGTCAAGAAGGAGGCGCCCCAGGTCCGCAAAGGTGGTGGACTGCAACCCCGGTGGGACGTACACTGAGACAAAGACGACCACTTTGCCCTCCATTCTCCCCACCAAAACAGTGTAGCGTCCCCTCTCATCATGGCGCACCTCGTCTATTTCTAGCGGGAGCGAGGTCTTGACCATAATGCCCACCCCCCGTGAGCCTGACGTAAAGCCCGAGTGGGCCACCAAACGATAACCACGTCGATTCATGGCACAAAAGGAGTTACCAATAAGGTGTGTCTCCTGCAGAAAGACCACATCAGGCGAAATCCGTTTCAGATACTGCAGGACCACACCCCGCTTAATCCTATCCCCCAGCCCGTTGACGTTCCAGGACAACAAAGTCAGGTCCCTACCCCCCATCACATACAGAAACCATCATTTGTCCCCCCGAGAGCAACTCAAGAACACCAGTACAATAAAGGGTTTGCCTTGCGGTAGAAACGAACCACACCCCACCCCAACCCACCCATCCCAACAAAACTCCCCCCACCCTGCACCCCTGCATGAGCCCAGACAGCCCCCCCAAAGTGCAGTGTGCCTGTCGCCCCATAGAAGAAAACTAACTAGTCCCCCAGAGGAGGAGGGAGATCCCCCAAGAGACCCCGCACGACCCCCTCAGGAGGGGAACTTACCCTAACAGTCAATGGTGACAATAACACAGTCCGGAGCAAGGCCTACCATTAGTCTCTTAGTCCTGATCCGGCGGGCCCTCCCCACCAACCGCTCCCCCCCCGCCCCCCCGGCCCCGATCTCCGGGCAAAGTGTCCAGCCAGTCCCCGGCCGCCTCGGGACGATCAAAAAAGTGTGTGTGGCCTTCCACCTCCACCCTCAGCTTAGCTGGAAAAAGCATAGAATATTTGAGATTCAGGTCTCGTAGGCGACGTTTGACACCCAGAAAGCTCAATCGCTGCTTTTGGACCGCCGGGGTAAAGTCAGGATAGAAATTAATATCCATGTTGTCCAGTCTGACCGGCCCTTGGAGCCTAGAAGTCTGCAGGATAGCGTCTCTGTCCCTAAAATTGAAGATCCGGGCGATGAGAGGCCTCGGAGGGGCGCCGATCTTAGGTCTACCCCCGGGGACCCTATGGGCCCGTTCCACAGCAAAGAATTTGCTCAGCCCCCGAGGCTGTAGGTGGGTGAGGACCAGGTCCTCCACGAACAGATCCGCTGCCTCCGCCTCTCGTCCCTCCGGCACCCCGATAATGCGGACGTTGTTTCTCCGGGCCCGACCCTCGGAATCCTCCAGTCGACGATTCATCAGGGCGCTCGCCTGGCCAAGCCTGCGCACCTCCTGTTGAAGGGCCGCCACGTCAGTGGTGAGGCCCGAGGTAGAGTGGGCCAAAGAATCGACCCGGTCATTTGTTTTCGACAGATCGGCTCTCACGAGGCCCACGTCCACGAGGACCGAGTCGATCTTCTGCGCCAGAGTGTCAAAGCGCTGGTCCACCGAGGCCTTCATCTCGGCGATGGCGCCCATGACGTCCCGGAGGGTCAGGTCCGTGGGCAGAGCGGGAGCATCAGTCGGGCCCGTGGGGGACTTACGCAGCACCTCTGGAGATCCCTTCTGGAGGGTGTAGCGGTCCATGTTATTGGATTGTTGGGCCGTGCCACGACGGGTCGACTTCACCTTGGCCCGGTCGCCATCTTGTTTTGTGGCCATGGTCGCAATCCCCAAATCGAGCCAATCTCCTCAGAAAGGGGGCAGACAATCCCGTTCAAGGGCTCCGGGGGGGGGCAACCGCCGATCCTCAGGACAGATCGCTGCCGGCGGGTCGGCAGGGCAGCCCAACGAGGCCACAGCACCGCACACCGCCCCGCAACCCAACCTCGCCTGGCAGCAAGGAGGGCGCAAAAAGCGAAAGTGAAAGTGCGGGGCACGCGAGCCACCCAGCCTTACCCGCCGCTGTTGTTCACTTTGTGTCCGGATCGCCCCACTACTCCAGGACGGGGGGCCGGTGTGGAGAAGGCCGCAAACCTCTATCGATGCTCCCGCCGGTGTCCGAGGTCCGATTTAAAAACGGAAAACGGGCGTCACCTCTGCTCGGGCTCACAAATACAGTCCCCTCATCTGGGACAGGATTCTGTCAGGATTTATGTAGGAGGTCGCGGAGGTCCTCGGGAGCCTCGCACCTACGCGGCCATCTTGGTTGCGCGCTAGGCTCCTCCGTTGCTCTGCAAACTTGATCAGGATTAACAAAATCCACAGAAACCAATTGCCCGTCTTGGCCCAAAGTCCCTTAAATACAAATAAACACGTCCGTTCTTGACATAAAACTGCGCCACAGTCCTACAAATTAGCCGGCAAGCACCCACGCGGTAGATAACATAGGTATGCACAAACGTGCTCAGATAAACTAATCCGATTTAATCCAACATGGAGGAAAAATGCCTTCCCAGCATGCACCGGTTGCACAGTTATGACGCGCTGGGCAGCGCCGCCTAGCTAACCGCTAATCTAACTTCAAAGAGGGCCTCTCGCCACAGCCGTGAACGGCGCTCACAGGGTGGGCTCAGCATTCCTCCCACGCATTACATCGCGAATTAAGTAAGTTCCAAGAAATCCATAAATCCACATATAGCCGTGGAATTAAAAATAAAGGGCATGTTCCTCGCCTAGACACTTGGCTCTCCGCCAGCTCTGTGATGCTGACCTTTTTTGCTTCACATTTCACAGTAAATTAGAAAATATGCGCCCTGCTGACTGAACGTTAGTTCACACGAACAGACGCACCGTTTAAAACTCTAAGATACACCAGTGTGCGACCTCAGTACCTAAAATAAAGGACAACGTGCTGTTGCAGGTGTGAGTTTAAAATCTGAGAGACAAGTTGATTCCAGCTTTTTGAAACACGTGCCTGCTAATGCATATGCACATACTAACATATGTGAACAGAACAGGGGGACCCTGCATACAAAGAGCATTACATCACCTTGTCATAACTGGTAATCGGATAAGCGACTCTCCAGCGGCGCAGGCTGCATTAGCCTTTTAAGTACGGTCCAATTATGGCACTCAATAGTGCCAACCTGGTGGTCGATGTAGGAGCGGGGGCACAGGGGGGAAAGGAAGAGGAGGTAATAGGCCAGTCCCCAATTAACCCCTGGAGTAGCTCTGATCGACACTAGGCCCAGTAGTATACTAGAAGAGGGATCAACGCCCTTCACCTGTCACCACTTGCGCCTTTCATTCCTAAAGTGGGCTGCCGGTAGTGGGGTGAGAGGCGGGTGTGGTACAGGAGCTTTGCAGTGGTTGGCTATGGAGAAGAGAACATCTGCCTCTTCAGGCAGGCACAACACACAGCTAGGCCAAAATACATCAAGTATAGCCAGGGCAGGCACTGACTGGCACGGAGTACCTGCACTTCTTCAGTTTGATACGGACAGTACCTGCACTTTCAGTTCTGCTGCAATGTATTGAATTGGAACAGTACTGACAGTTCTCAACAGCAAATAGGTACTCTGAGTAGAGGGTACCAGCACTTTTGAATTTTAATTTAAAACACTGTCAAGAGCCACTGAAAGCAGGGTTGGCTACAGTATATGGCACAGAAATTCAAATTATGTGGCACATTCGGTGGCAGTAAAATAACGCTATTTTGTCATTTTAAAACAAAATGATCCAAAAGGGATCGTGATGGTATACAAAACACAAAGGCTTCTCTAAAAAGTATACACTTTCCGGATCATTGAAAATGTTATTCTCCAACAAATAATGATGCTAACATGAATGCACAGTAACACAACTTTATAAACATAGATCTTTTGAACTCCTAGAGTAAAATAGTTTGCACAAAATATATGTTGCACTCAGCAGAAAACAGGACACATTCTTTTTTTGAAAGGAATGCCTGTTTTATTCTGTGTATTTTAGTTATGTTTTGGAACTGGTCTTCAGTTTTGAGTTTCGTTTGTGTCCACAATACAAATGTAAAGGAGCAGATTTATACATTAAGAAACAGCTCTGCAGAACTGTACTGAACAATACATATCTATTTTGTACATTTCTCACTAGAAGGTCCTATAAAGATTCAGGACATCGGACCTTAAAGAAAAAAGTAAAATGTTTAGGGTGTTTGAGGAGAAGAGGTTGCGAACACACTAGGTTTGCATGTGGGAGACCTATCACTTTAATGACCAAAGAGGGTTCAGATTTTCCCACGGAAGAGACGAGACTCTAAGTTTAGACACATATTCCAGTTTGGAGGAACACCCAACTAATGTGACACATGACCATTTGGTTTGTATAGTTATTTTTTCACACAACCACCACTTTACGCTCTCTGCACGCATACAAGGATAATATCCATAGGTCCCACAAGCAGAATAGAGAGGGATTCTTTGGTCCGGATGAAAGGCCTAGACCCTAACTGGGTGAACCTATAGGGTCTGAAACATGTTGGCCTGATCTATAGGATATATTCATTTACCCTATACCACAAGCAGGGCGGGCCTTAGGGCTGGTGGGGCCCGGTGCGACAATGTTTGTTGTTGCCCCTCCTATGACCTTATTCTCCACGGATTCCCTCACTAGCACCCTTTAACAGTGCCCCTTAAGTCTCCATAACCACTCTCTCTCTCATGTATTTATTTTGCTTTATAGCGCCACTCATGCCAGTATAGAGTGTCAGAGCACTTTCCATACTCATTGCACAGAGACAATCAATCATGTGTGTAAATCAGTGTATAGGAAATGTTATATCAGAGAGAGGACTACAAGGTGTAGGAGTCTCAAGTCATGCCTACTGGTGTAGACAGTATAGATTAATAGTGCTCGGCCTGAAGAAGCACAAACTAAGAATTAAAAACGTGACACCGTGGTTGGGAGTTGGCTTTACTAATATGAATTGATTTCTACCCATGTGAACCCTTTTTGCAGCATTAGGTTAATTAAAGATGGGAAGAAATCAAAATGGTCTAATCTATACTAAGCAGTTTTCATGCAGTTCTTTGATGACAGTTAATAGCTTACTGTGCTATATTAGGATTTCAACTTATAAACTGCAAGTAATAAAAGGGGCTCTCTGACAGAACAGTAACGCAGTGACCTGTTTCCATTGTATGCACTTTGTGATCTGTATGGTACACGTGCTTTGCAGCAAGCATACTAACCCACTGCTCTACCTTACCATGAGTCAAAACTTCCACTAGACAAAACTCCGTTCTCTCTGCAGCAGGTCCATCAATCACCAGAGTTAACTTAACATTTTTATGGCTGCCTGAAAATTGCTGGAGGCATGACGTGGCAGCAGGTGCTTTTAAAACCATATTGTACTTGAAAGCACTGTGCCCCCCAAAGTCAGCACCCGGTGCGGTGGCATCAATCGCGCCGCCCTAGAGCCGGCTCTGACCACAAGGTGGCCCTAATAAAGTCAACTGCACACCTTCAGGGAATTTTAATCTTCATAGCCCGCTCTGTTACTACAGGTAAAAAAAAATGATGTTAAACAAGCAACATAATTTAAGAACTATACTGCATGGGAAACAGCCTTAAGAACACGGGCTGAGGCAAGCGTGCCGTTTCCCCGCAGGCCGAACCACGCTTGCCTTAACCATGCATATGCCTTAACAACGCATATGCGAGTTTAAGGCAATGCGTGTTCTAGATGCAGAGTGGATGGATGGGCACAGGAAGAGGAAGGATCATGAGAGGACGCAGTGAGGTAAGTGGGGCTGGGTCTTGGGGGTGGGGACAGTTTTCAGAGCTTTGGTGTGGGAAAAGGGACATTTTGAAGGGCTGGGGCAGTTTTAGACCTCTGGGCGGGGGTGGGCTGGGTTGGGGTACTTAGGGGATGTAGAGGACAGTTTTTTAGGGCGAGGGCCTGGGTAGTTTTTGGGGCGTGGGGTTAATTTTTAGGGTTCGGGGCAGAGGGATACAGGACAGTTTACAGGGCAGGGGTATGATCTTTAGAGCATATGTCCCTTTACCTGTCATGTCTTTACCACAAAATAGCTATGTAAAGACGCAGTTGTGTTTGAGACCGTGTGGTTCAGGTATGCGTTGTTCAGGCATGCGTTTTACCATCAAACAACCGTGCAGCATGGCCTGAATAGCGTTATGAACCTTTGTGACAGTGTTAAGAGGACAGCAAAACACACAAGATGATGGATGGAATGTTGCACATTGGCAAAACATTCACCCCCAGTCACAGATCTGGGTTTAATCCATCGTTATTTTGCTCACCACGCCACCCCAGTTCAGACATGGCCATATGCAAATCAGTCTTGACCCTGTGCCTCATGAGAACAGTCCAGCCCGAACTGCCAAGCCATGTCTTCCCTGGACCGGAATCAAACATCCTAGGATCGGTTTCGGGGTGTCACCCCTCTTCAGCCAGGATAGCTTGACTCCAGTGGCATAGTGAGCACGGGACCCACGTCTGGGCATACCCTTCCTACATAGGGCGAACAGCAAAACACACAAGATGATGGACGGAATGTTGCACATTGGCAAAACATTCACCCCCAGTCACAGATCTGGGTTTAATCCATCTTTATTTTGCTCACCACGCCACCCCAGTTCAGACATGGCCATATGCAAATCAGTCTTGACCCTGTGCCTCATGAGAACAGTCCAGCCCGAACTGCCAAGCCATGTCTTCCCTGGACCGGATTCAAGCATCCTAGGACCGGTTTCGGGGTTTCACCCCTCTTCAGCCAGGATAGCTTGACTCCAGTGGCGTAGTGAGCACGGGACCCACGTCTGGGCATACCCTTCCCACATAGGGCGAACAGCAAAACACACAAGATGATGGACGGAATGTTGCACACTGGGAAAACATTCACCCTCAGTCACAGATCTGGGTTTAATCCATCATTATTTTGCTCACCACGCCACCCCAGTTCAGACATGGCCATATGCAAATCAGTCTTGAACCTGGGCCTCATGGGAACAGTCCAGTCCGAACTGCCAAGCCATGTCAAGCTATCCTGGCTGAAGAGGGGTGAAACCCCGAAACCGGTCCTAGGATGCTTGTTTCCAGTCCAGGGACGACCTGGCTTGGCAGTTCGGGCTGGACTGTTCCCATGAGGCACAGGGTGAAGACTGATTTGCATATGGCTGGGTTCAAACTGGAATAGCATGGTGAGCAAAAAAAAATATGGATTTAGGCCCAGATCTCTGTACTGGGGTGAATGTATGACATTGTTCTGCATTCTGTCCATCAACTGTTGTTTTTGCATTTGTCACCCCGAGTGGAATGGGTATGCTCAGACGTGAGTCCCGTGCTCTCCATGCCACTGGAATCAAGCTATCCTGGCTGAAGCGGGGTGAAACCCCGAAACCGGTCCTAGGATCCTTGTTTCCAGTCCAGGGAGGACCTGGCTTGACAGTTCGGGCTGGACTGTTCCCATGAGGCACAGGGTCAAGACTGATATGGCTGGGTTCAAACTGGAATGACACGAGGAGCAAAAAAACGATAGATTTAGGCCCAGATCTCTGTACTGGGTTGAATGTATGACAGTGCTCTGCATTCTGTCCATCAACTGTTGTTTTTGCAAGTGTTAAGAGGACCCCTATCCCTTTACAACCCAGCTGGAAGCTGGACCCAGCATGGAAGGCAGAACACTGCAGCCCCCACAACCACAAGCATTGACTGCCTGCCCCGAGCCACCACAGGCAGGCAGCAGCAGCCAGCAAAACATCTCACTGTCTACTACCTGCCCGTGGGCCAGCCACACAACAACAAGCATTGACTGCCTGCCCCGAGCCACTCACAGGCAGGCAAGCAGCAGCCAGCAAAACTTCTCACTGTCTACTGCCTGCCCGTGGGCCAGCCACACAACCAGTAGTGCACCATCTGACGGCCCTCTGATGCCTCCTCACACGTCACTGCCAGCAGAATAGCTCTCACCCTTTGAAACACTGAATGAGGGTACGATTTCTGTTTACTTCAAGTAAGCATAAAAATGCTGTTAGGCTCTCTAAGTAAATGTTTAAGTGACACTCTATCAGGATATTGGTGCCACCTGTTAGACATCTTTCCATAACAAAGCCTTGCATGTATATGATAACGTATTGTTCCCATTTTGAAATGCTGCAACCATTCACAGCAGTACATGTAATCCAAAGACGTGTCTGTGTGAAAAATTGTCAATACTAAAGAATCTGCCTTAAAATGGACACAAAGAATCCAGTGAAAATATGAGATTTGCGGTTCTTACGTCGATCTTTTTAACACTGAAAAATCATTGATAAGAACAACGTGACTGTTTATTGGTGTCGGTTGAATATTCCTAGACTTAGATTGACCCTAGTGGGGACTGGTCTTTCTTGGTAAAACATTTACATTTTGGGAATCTAACCCTATTCAAGGTTTGTGCAAATGTGCAAAACAAATTGCAAGTTCCACAGCTCAACAGCATATGTCATAGCAATACAGCACCACTTCACACACTGCTTTTTACCAACAACGTGCACAGACTTGCACTCCATGCCAGGTAAATCACGACAGAAACAGTGCATGTAAATACGGGTGCAGGGGTGGCAGCATACAAACCTCAGATAAGTTCAAATGGCCTCGGAGCACTCCAAGATAGCAACAAAGAAAACAAAGTTTTTGATCAATCATCAAATAGTTTATGCATGAGATTTCTTCAGATTCCTAGCCAACACGTGGTTCGCCGTTGGACATAATCTTAATCTACTTCTTCAGGCCTAATAAATGTATATAACTGTCAGCATCCAATCTTGAATTTGGAGGTTACACAAAATATATTAAAAAATATATATAATTCAAATCTTCCACAAGAAGGTCATGTGGAAAAGTTAGTCAACCTTTCCCACACAAACCATCTAGTGGAATATGTGAATAATATATTTTTTGGCTGTTTTTGTTGGAACTTAGTATGGCTGGTTACCACTACTCTCCAAATTCAACATATAGATTTAAAAGTATTCAGTGTAATCTAGGTTTGGCAATTTCAGTCTTCCAAAGGCCCATGAATATCGTTCTGATCAATTTGTAGGGGGATAAGGTATATCAGGACGCCATACTGGTGTTTGGCAGCACAACGGAAGAACATTATGTCAAAGTTAGAGTGGTGCTGAGTAGACTGGAAAAGAAAGTTTTGACATTAAAAGTAAATAAATGTACGATTCACAAGGAGGAATTCGATTTTTTACAAAACGCGCTATCTAGAAGTGGGTTGAGACAAAAGAAAATAACTTAGGAAAAGTATTAAAGAAATGCCTCGTCCCAGTAACCAGGATAACGTTCCCTCAATTTTATTCCTAATGTTTCTGAGAAAACAGTGACAATGAGAAGGCTGATGAAGAAAATGTAGTACTTCTGTAGGACAAGGAATATAATAAAGAATTTGTGAAGCTAAAAATGGAGATAGAAGGAGCACAGAGTTTACAAAGCTCTGTCCAGAGTAGGAGAATAGAATTTGGACAAATGTGAGCATTATAGGATTAGACACCACTCCTACTCAAAAGGAATGGAAATGCAGACGGGACTGTGAATTCAATTTCTCTGTGTTTTAGAGAGGGAGAGAAAGGTAGAGAAAAGATATTCAGTGATAGAGAGAGAAGCTCTAGCAGTGTTTTTAGGAACCTACAATGTTTTAACTGAGGTAAAGGATTTACAAGGAGAACTGAGCAGAAACCGCTGAAGGAGGTCAAGACAAAAACAAAGGATTGTCAATATCTCGAGGAAGATCTCCAAATGAGTTCTATCTTTGCATAAGTATGATTTTGAGGTGATGCATGTGCCTTGGAAGTGCTCTGTGGTTGCAGATTGTTAATCTAGATTGGTTAATGATGGAACATAAAATGAAGCAGGAGGAGATAATGAGAAAGAAAAAGTATGTGTCATTAGTGAGGGTGCAATTGAGTTTGAGGAATGGAGGACAGAAGTAAGGACTGATGGAGTTCTGCAGAAGGTAATAGCATTCATAAGGGATGGTTGGCTGTCCAAAAAAAGCTAGGTGAAGAAAGCAGAGGGCACTTTGAAAGATTTATTTGCCAGTTGATCAAAATTCAGGGGGTCAAGACAGATTCCTTCAGAGTCCTGATGAGGAAGATTGGTGAATATTGCACACAATGGACACCAAGGCATTTCCAGGACTAAGGAGACACTACGTAGGGATTACTGGTGGGGTATGGCTAGACAAGTGGAAAGGGAAGCGAGAAAATGTGCGGAGTATTCTCAAAGCGATAAAATGTTTAAGATAGAGAATAACCTATGACAGTCATAAAATTACCAGTAAAAGCCCAAGATGAGATTGTTATGGATATTGTAGGCCCAATGAATGGATCTGAACAGGTAAGACATGTTTTGTTCTTGGTGGGCATGTTTTCTCGGTGGCCACAGCTGACGGCTGTGAATGAAATTAACAGACAGAGTGTCCTTAGTTTCTTGTCAGACGTTTTTCCTATCAAGGGTTTACCAGGATCTCTTTATACAGACAATGGAGTCCAGTTTACCTCGAAAGAAATTACTCAGTTTTTGAAGGAGCAGGGCATTAGTCAAAAAAGAGGTAACAAACAGAATGATGGAAAGACGGAATATTCAGATAGCTAGACATACTGGAAATATTTGAAGGTTAAGATAAAAAAAATGTTTGAAAGTTTATAGTTACCCCATGTAGCATTACTGTTCGGGTCCCCTTTGAGTTATTTAGAGAAATAAAGCAAACACCATGTTATGTTCCACTCGGATAAACAAGGAGAAAGTAGTAGTAGATGTGGGAAGAGATGGTGAATGGAGAGAAGAAAAGAAAATGTGAGAAAGGGAAGTATCAGTGGATCATGGTAAAGCTGTGAAAAAACTTCAGTTTAATGGGGGGGAATTCAGTTAAAGTAAGAGTTTCCACAAGTCATGAGTTGATATCTAAACTCAGCAGGACAAAGCGAGTTGTGAAAACATTAAGAAAGGTAGTGAAAACCGAAGACTCTCACATTTGGAACTTAAACAAGAATGTGAAACTCAGGATTGGGACGGGGAAAGCGGTAATAACAAAATGGAAGAAGAACCACAAGAACAACGGAAAGTCAAGCCAAGAGTCAAGGATGACTAAAAGCAACAGGAGAAGACCAAATAACTTGGAAACATTATAATCTATAAATGAATTGTGTTCATTGAAATATTTTCACTGTTCTGATGTGATTGTACAATTTATTTACTGGTGGAAGAAATGGGGTGGGGGGTGGGGGGGACAACTTAGGCAAGGGAATGTTATTAGCCTTCAAAATAGTTTTAACATTTAAGATTGATTTAGACCTCTATTGAGATCAACAATATTAAAATTAAAAAAGGCAAAATAAAACTCCAGCAATGAATACCATAAAATGCCAGGTCATAAAATATACTCTGCTAAAATATTTGAAAACACTTTAAAAAAAACTTAAATAGATTAGAACAAACATGTTCATTCTTTGAAGACATTATAAACTTCACAAATTCATCAGATCTTGATATGTTATATTTAAAAGACAAAGGCTATAAAAAATGCCATTGTGATTCTGCAAGTGCTGGACAAATGAGGGTGGCATGCCGTAAATCTTGTATTCCTCCGTAACAAAATGGACAGTTACAGGCTTCTCCAGTCTGTTCTACCGATTTACCATTAGATGCTTTAAGAGGGATTTAAACTAATCTCAACAAAATTATTCATCATCAAACACTGTGTTCTAGAGATTGAGATAAAGGGTAATCGTGCTTAAACACTGTTTCACTGGAAAACAATTTATATCATTTGAGATGATTAAAACGCGCCACATCCAGAGTAAAACTCAATCTTCAGATAGCATTTCTCAAAAACAATCGCAACTGATGACAAATGATTACATCATCTGCATACATCAATAAGTGCAGCTGATAAAGACCCAGTCTTGGTGGGAAATTCATTGATCATACAATTACTAGGGGGAAA
Organism: Triturus cristatus; assembly: GCF_964204655.1. Taxonomy (NCBI): domain Eukaryota; kingdom Metazoa; phylum Chordata; class Amphibia; order Caudata; family Salamandridae; genus Triturus; species Triturus cristatus. The sequence continues at coordinate 332,642,660 of NC_140582.1, forward strand.
AAAGAAGCCAATATACAATCTTGATTCAGGCCATTTCCAGTTTTTATCCTGGGTGTAAAGCCTTTATTCCCTCCCATTAAGACTCTGCACCACGTGAAAGCGTGGATTGCAATTATTACCCTTAACAGATTTGGTGGGATACCTAAAAGTTCTTCCACAGAATTGGCGTGTTTACCCAGTCAACAGTCGTTGAAAAGTCAATAAACGTAGTATAGATTATTTGAAACTTGGACAGCACACATTTGTTAAGAGTATGGACGATAGAGATATTATCTGTTAGAGTGTTTAGACCTGAAACCTGCTTGTTCAAGGGGAATAATAATTTTCTTGAAGGCCCAGTCTTGCAATGATCAAGGATGCGGTTTGCAAAAATCTTTCTTATTGAGTCGAAAAAAGCAATTTTTCTGTAGATACTGAGGATTGTATGGCATCCCTGCTTAAATAATGGCACAATGACTCCCTTTCCAGGGCCTGGGAATTTGTTCTATCTTGTAACAGAAAGAGACAAGCATTTGCAATGCAATAGGTCTCGCATTACGCGAGTATCCGCTATTGACATTGCAAATAACAATGCCTTTTATTTTTGTTTTCGTTTCTAAAACAAATAAAAGGCATTGTCATTTACAATGCCAATAGCTTAAACTCGCGTAAATGCGAGACCTATTGCATTGCAAATGCTTGTTTCTATTGATCACGTAAGGTTCCTGACAGCTGCGCTATCAAGCCAGACCAAATCATTCATAGTATAGTATAAAATGGGGAATGAATATCTGAAAACTATGCAGATGTCAAAATGCATCAACAGGAGTTTAACCGGTCATGAAATCTCCTAGATCTTCAATATTTAGAAACTGCCACAAATATGGCACAGGAAGATGATGTTATTTATGTGAGACGTATCTATTGAGCACACATTTTGCCATTAGTGTGGTGTAAGAGCGCAACGGAAGCCCGAAGCCCTCTTCATGCAAATTTTGAGGATTTTGACGTAGTAAGCATCTTGCTGTTTAGCATATATGCATTATGCTGACGTGTATCGAAGAGATGGACAACTCAACATACTAGAACATGTTACAACAGTACGAAGGTCCCATGCCCGCAGGACCTGCACTCGCATTGACATACAGTGATCTATACATCCCACCTGTACCGACATACAACACAGCACTGGGACAAGGGAGAGCCAGGCAGAATTATCAGCCCACTCTGCTGATTAACCAGCGGGACCTCCATCATTTACATTGGAGACACCTGAGAAAACATTTGAATTCCACTCCACGGCAAGACCTTTTTCCATTCCGACTCAGCTAACGCTGGGGCCTTAAAAAGGGTCCATGATTACTGCGATAATCCCAGGCCCTGCCTGGCGTCACGAAGCACGTCCACGTTTGAGTGGCATATATTAAACATTTACGCTACATGTCAAGACTTCTCATTGCCTGTTATCCCCTGCAGCCGGGCCCTGCTGACAGAGGAAGGCGAGCTGCTCCCCTTCCTCCGCATGTTGTGGTCTGTCCCGGTGCTGATCCCTGGTAGCGGAGCTTGTCTAACCTTTCCTACCACAGGCCACCCCTCGGATCCCTCGGCAGTGGAGTGGCCCAGCACACTGAGGGACAGGAGCTGCCTCCAAGTGTAACGGGGAACGACTGGAAGTAAAAAATCTGATTTTACCAATCGTAGCAGTGTTTACTTCTAAAAGAGACTGTTATTGTGTACTGTATTTATGTATTATATGTAAAGGTATCTGTATTTCAAAAACCCTGCTAGGACGCAAACTAGCCCCGGACATAGGGATCACCGAAGAGCAGGATTCGTGACTGTTTACAAAGACGCAGTTAACGGGCGTGTTTCTTCAGTGGGGTGAGAAGGTAGTGTTCACTTAATAAACAAGACTGTAGCTACAGAGTCTTTTGCTGTTCATGTGGTAATCTAAATCAAAGATTGTAGCAAGGCCCTTCCTGGCAGACCTGCCAACTAAGCATCCGGTCACCAAATGTACACCCGTCACGGGATTAACAGCTCTGCTTGGTCTGGGGGGAACGGGGGAGACACACCAACCAGAAAATGGGGCACGGTGATTAATTGTATCAGGAACCCTCACACAGACTTTCAATGTAGAGCGAGGGCAGCACTTGCCAGTGAGCGTCTTGTCAGGAAGGCAAATGCCAGAATCCGGTAAAGTAAAAGAGGCGAAGATAATTAGTGAGAATACTGCGCATGCCTGCAGGATTAACAAGCGCTAGTAATGTTGCCAGTTGTGGGTGTGCCGGCAGAGGAGGCTGGGTCTGCGCAGCAAAGCGGCCGTGTGGCCGCGAAATTGAAAGTGATCGCGATCGCGATCAAAGCGGCCGCGAAAGTAAAAGTAAGCGCGGCGCGCGCGCCCGCGCACATGCACTGTAGCTTTAGGCTACGGCAGCACTTTCAAAAAACCCAGATATAAAATGTCTCTTCGAGCCTTTGGCTCGCGAGACCTAAAAAAGGGGCTAAAAATGTTCCCTAAGCTTCAGGGTTTCCTTTAAACACTAGCACTGGGATTTGATCTGGGTTAGTAGCCCCCAAGTATTTGGTGCTCTTTATTAAATTTGAAAATTGTTCCTAGGTTGAACGATTGTTTCCTTCACAAATTTGAGTTTAAGTTTGTGTGATAATTAAGGAAATTTCTTCAGTTTGCTTAGGTATATTTGATGTATGTAAAATGGTAATATAATCCATCCAATATTGCAAAGTGATTGGTACAGCTGTAGTAGCCTTCTATGGATCTCTATTAACTGCAACTAGTCTCCAGTACTCCAGTGAATATTTAACCAGGGCTGCTTGATGCAATTTATTCCAAATCTGATCTTGTTCTATCTTCTTTTGAGCTCACCTGTGTCTTTTCTGTTTTCTTCTGAGGTCCTGTTTTTTCTTTCTCCGGCTATTGAATAACAGATAGTTCTATGCTGAGATGAGATGGAATGGAGAAGGTTGTGAAAATTTCATATGAGGCTGGGGAGCGATAGGAGAGAAAAGGATGGGTGTAAAAGTCTAAAGCATTCTAAAGAATAAACTTTGTTACACTGAACTACCTTCCTTCAGGCTGTGAGGATTCCTACCTTTTCACAGTAATAAGGATCACACTAAACAGATCAGAGGCCTCTGTGGTGAACCAGTGTTTTTTCAAAAAAATGCATTAAACAGGCATGTGTCTTTCTACTGTGAATTTATGAGGGGCTTCCAAACAGTGTCAATGCTGCACAGCCAGCTACTCCACTTGGCTGAACCATTTCAATAAATCCTGCAAAGGACTCGTGCATAATATTTTAGAAGCCATTCACTCATTGGTCCTCTCTACTACCAACTTATAAGAACCTTGAGTCACCCTGTGATGTTATGGATATCTGCCCGAGCTAAATCATCACTAGGGCTTCTGAATTCACTTTCAGTTATTATGCACTGAGGAACAGGCATATATGAGGTGCTTCAAGAAGACTGTTAGCTTGGGTGCTTGTTGCATTCCAAAGGGAGTATGCTTAAGGTAAAAAAATACTTTAAAAAGTATAAGCTCAGGAGATACACAGTATGCCCATCATATCTGTTTCATATCTCCGACATAACAGAAACCTCAGATCCAAATAGGGGAAGCTGGATGGAAGAGCCACTATAAGTGATATCTGACCCGAATATGGAGTGTTGTTGATGTTAATGACAAAAAGTAAACAAGAACAGGCAGTTTCAGAAACACTCTTGCACCTCTCTATTCTCCCTCACTCCCAGAACAAGCACAGCATGGCAGCAGCAGTGTACACTTTCATCACACACAGTTTAGATACAGCTCGTACACACAAAATACGAATAGCAGTGGCAGCAGTAGTGTAAAACGATTGACGCACACATTAAACTGGAGGGGTAAAGACAACAGCTATAAAAGCGGTGGCAAAATGCTTTTAAAGAATTTTAATTCAGTGGCTGGAGCCAACAGGAGAAAGCTAGAGGTGAGTTGAGTGCATTAACGGAGATTCAGACCACTATCTCTCTTCACCCATGGTTAATTTGTATTGCATGGTGGATTTCACAAAGCAGATCACGACAGCGGATGGCGATGGTTTTCCTTTTACTCCAGCATCTGAAGCACAGCGAGGCCTTCAATTCCTCACCACTTAATGAACAACTAAGGTCATCGTATTGATACACTGTGACTAGCACCTGAAGGGTGGTAAAGCCATGGAGCCCTCCCTGTAATACAGGCTAGGCAGACACGTATCAATCTATATTTAAAAACACTCATTTTATTACATTACCTTTATTTTAACTATCACCTGGCTCTGTATTATTTAGTCAACAAATGTCAATCCCTCTCTGCTACTGGTTTTCAAAAATACTTTCTTTTAATAGCAACACGGTTTGTGATCTTAGTATCAAACCTCAGCCAAAACTACAGAGTTCTTTTGGTAGTATATTTTGAAATACAAATAAATATTCTATCAACTTGTGAAATGCTACCTGCAATCTGAGTGGTTAAATCAAGTACGTGGGGAGGGGATATTGACGAGACACAGAGTAGGGATCAAACACAGCCAAATAACCTTCCTTACATTTATCCAGAACTCATTATGAAGCTGAAACAAGGCTCTTCAGTTCCCTGTCCTAGTGCAGTCTGCCCATATCATGCCTTTCCAAAATGGAACAGAATGCTCAGCACAGTGTGCACCCCTCAAACAATGAGATACGATTACAACACACATAATTTTGAACAGTGTGTATATCCATCCTTGTATCTGAAGCTAATCAACAAAGATGTACACAAAAAAGAGCAACATTCATTATAGTCATAACAGATCCCTTATTATCCTCAGAATTGAACAGCTTGATCTGCGGATGTTTTTTAATTATTTTTTTTCCAAAAGGTTAGCCCACCTGATTAAAAAACAAGCAATGGCATAGCCAATAGGTCTCGCCATGTTTAACGATGCAGCACATTATCCTGGGTGCTGTGCCACTAAGGATTGAAGAACTATACAATTGCTACACACTGGGTCGAGCAGTTTGATTCAGGAATACATCCTTGCCTCAGGAAACCTTTATGGGAGGGACAGGTCTGATAGACAGAGGTGGGCGAGAAAGATGGGGCAGTGAGAGGGATTGAGTTTGAGAAGACCAAAAGGTGAAAGGAGGCCGCCGTGGTGCAACAGAGGAGCCTACTACACTTGTACGGGGAGAGGAGGGGTGCACACCCTTCTGTCACTAAAACAGTTTAGCCTAAGGCTTAATAAATCTCCAAGATATACGGGGGGGCACTCGCCACACTCTGCAGGTAGCCCATTATTTTGCATGACACAACTGCATAGGGGTTGTGGGGGGAGGTGAGTCAGAAAGCTGCGGGAGGCAAGTGGGAGAAGTTTATGACGGAGACAGGTAGGTGGGTGAGCCAGAAGAGAGAGAGAGGACATCACAGTGAAAGAGATGTGTGGGAGAGCAGTAACGTGCATACTCCGGGGTGGTGTTGGGGGAAGCCACTGGGAGATTAGGTGAAGTGGAAGCTCTGAAGGCAGTGAAGTACTAAGAAGTGTATGGTCTGGAGCTGCTTGGAGTGTCCCGACCGACAGCGAGGCAGTGAAAATGTGTCCAGTTCACAGTTTTAATATTTATTTCACGGTATGCAGTTTGGATTTGAGTCAACTTGAACAACAGCACTTATCTGATGTCCTGCGCTGTCATCATCGGCTGGATCGTTTGCAGTGATGTTATCATTATGCTTTTTAGTAGTATTAAAATTTGATAAAATTCCTACCTCTTTTTGGTCACAGAGTGTTTCCAATCACATGTAACCAAAATACCGACCATCATTACCTTGGTGCACAATGGTGTATATCTATTGAAACATCAGATTTTTTTTTGTTTAAGCAATTTGTGTAAACGCTTAAACAAAGACCTCACTAATGAAAGAAATCTAACACAAGCATTTACAATGCAATAGGTCTCGCATTTACGCGACTTTGAGCTATAGGCTTTGTAAATGACAATGTCTTTTATTTATGTCTTGGTTTGTAAAACAAATTAAAAGGCATTGTCATTTGCAATGCTAATAGCTTAAACTCTCGCAAATGTGAGACCTATTGCATTGCAAATGCTTGTTTTTATGTATTTATTGAGCTGATAAACACTACACCGTTTACCTAACACTGGTAGAGCGCTGCTTGGCTCCGGCTGATGGCAGGGGCGCCTTTGCTGCTGCGAGAGCAGATTGCTCCTTGGTTGATGACCAGACAGACACGAGGGAAAGGGAATGAAAAGAGTGAGGGAACAATGGCAGTGAAGGAAACCAGCAGAGCGCAGTGGCGCGCTCACCATTAAAGAAAAAAAAAAGAGTTTTAAGAAAGAAACAGAGCGTGGTGTCCCTGAAGCGGGTCCCGCGCCCACACCATTAAAGTTTAAAAAAAAAAAATGAACACGGTGTCCCTGAAGTGGGCTCTGCGCTCAGCATTCAAGTTTTAAAAAATGAATAATAAAAGCTGAAAGCAAACTCGGCTCTTGCTAGCTGTCATGACATGCGGTGGAGTAGGAGCACTGATGCACATTACCCTCAAACTGCGACACCCTTTTAGGTACAATCCAAACAATTACTGATCCGATTCATCAAAGTAAAGTGGGGCATTGTCTACGGCCGGGACGCTGACGGGAAAGCCGAGCACCGCTTACCTAACACTGGTAGAGCGCTCCTTGGCTCCGGCTGATGGCGGGGGCTCCTTTGCTGCTGTGAGAGCAGACTGCTCCTTGGTGGATGACGAGACAGACACGAGGGAAAGGGAATGAAAAGAGTGAGGAAACAATGGCAGTGAAGGAAACCAGCAGAGCGCAGTGACGTGCTCACAATTAAAGTTAAAAAAAAAGAAACAGAGCGCGGTGTCCCTGAAGCGGGTGCCGCGCCCACACCATTAAAGTTGTTTAAAAAATAATTAAACTGAGCGCGGTGTCCCTGATGTGGGCGCTGCCCTCAGCATTCAAGTTTAAAAAAATAAAGAATAATAAAAGCTGAAAGAAAACTCGGGTCTTGCTAGCTGTCATAATGAGGGCCGCTGATCGCTCCCGAGCTCCCTAGGCCAGGGGAGAGAGAAGGCGAGACATGCACCCGCCTTTGGCTAATTGCGTGCTGTCTTTCTTAGAAAGACGCATGCAAAGGCCAATAGCATGAGAGCAACAAAAAAAAATCACATGCACGAGCATGTGGTCCGAGTTGGAAGTCCTAGAAGCCTCGCATAGCAGCGCATGCGCGCTGGCTCAGGCGAGACCTAAAAATGAAAATGAAATACACACTGGTCTACAATGACTAGAGGGCGGGCACGTCTTCTATGACATGAGTTACAAAGGCAGCCAGAAAAGATAACCACAGAAAACTCTGGCAATTTATTGTGAGATCTTCTGTGAGTAAAGAGTGCAGCAATATCAAAACAAGATGGGAGCTATTGGCTAATGAACCAGATTTCAATAGTATATTCAGAGATCCTCCCCTACATGCATACACCAGAGGAAAAAATCTGCGGAAACTATTGTCAACCCCCACCCTTGATGTTCGACCCAAGGAACCTAAAGGACCTTTGCGATGTCATAACTGCACACATTGTAATAATGTAATTATAGGAAACAAGTTATTACATCCGACCACAGGAGCACAAATATCATTGAGACACACAAGTGATTGTAACACAAAAAATGTAATATACTGTATAAAATGTCCCTGTGGAAAAGTGTATATTGGGAAAACCGAACGTAAGGTGAAAATCAGGCTCACTGAGTATAAAAGCCGAATACGAACAAAAAATTTAACCTCAGCATTAGCATTGCATTGGACTGAGGCAAATCATTCAATTTCCCAATTAAGATTTCAGGTCATTGAAAGAGTTGAAATACGCCCGGGAGTAGATAATATCAAAAAACTGCTTCAACGAGAAGTCTATTTTTTTATAAAATTCTTAGAAACCATGATCCCCAAGGGGTTGAATGACAGATTAGACATGTCTTGTTTTCTGTAGGAAAGTTAGCAACCACATAACACGCAACAACTTAAACATCAGATTACATGAATATATTTAACTGACGTGGATTATACTATACACACAGGAAAATAGTTTGGATTTTTTCGGGTTATCGTTTATTCAACACTATTACGGTTTAACCATGTTATTATTATTCTTTTTTATAAATATCAGGGTAAAAGGCTGTCTCAGTATGACATTTTACTTTAGTATCTTTGATTGGAATGGCATTTCATATTTTAAGTTGGATCGCATTCATTGTGCCTATGATGGTCTAAAGCAACAGTTGGTTAAACGACAGGCAGTGGTAGATGATTGAAGTAATAAATAAATAAAAAATAGTAATTTTTTAAAGATAGAATTTGGTTATCTTGTATCATCTCTCTAATCACGCGCTGATATTTGGGAGCCGTATTTCATAATGATGGTTAGTAGCAACTAGTGGTTTACATTAAACAATGATAGAGCATTGATGCATTACTTTTATATGTCTTATAATATAGTTCATTTCATATCACAGTATTTTCGTTTATCATATATTGAAATTCGGGAATCGGTCTACGTTGTCGACAGTACCAACACAGTGGCCCACAAACAAGTGGTAGCAGATTATGTATGGTCTTTTTAATCATTACAATATTTTGATACATCACTCTTATAAATGTGTTTATGTTTTATATATTTGCTATGACTATTTGGACACGGTGTTTGCATAGGGAATCAATAGAAAATAACAGTACTAACATGGCCGCTTAGTAAGAGTTCACACACAAACTCGGGAGTCCATCGTTGATGTTTACTCAGTACCATCGCGCGGCTTATAAACACGCGAGAGTTGTATTAGGAAGTAGCGTTTGTTCGCGGTTGTCTATACAAGGAAGACGGCATCATGTTGTAAGGTACGAAATGGGAAGAACTATTATTAGTGATCGTTTCTCTTGATTGGGTCATGTACTATTTTCCATTTAGTTGCATTATTAGTTGGTTTGAATTGGTATTTTTTACGTTTCAGATCCTAGCGATAAACGGTTATTAGGAAGGTAAGACGTTTGAGTTATTTAACCGTTGGCGTATGGTCTCTTAACCAAAGTCTGGTAAACAGTAACAGTTTTTAAACTAGATGGTTTCTTTTTGCAGATTTCATTACTGGTTGAAATCAACAGGTAAGGTCTCATGAGCAGCCTTACAGTCGTGCGTTGGCTTTGAATAGTTTGGTTGTTTTATTAGTGGTATTGATTACTGGTTTATTTCAGATCATTTGAAGCATTAAGCACTTGCAGCCTAGAGCAAGGTATGAAATTACCATATACAATCACTAAAACACACTGGGTGTTAGACACACATAGGGCACGAATAGGACCTATTAGCACAGGTCAGCATGTGACCTTATATCACTACATTGAAAAAAAGGTGATTTTGAGTACCCCCAGGACATTAACTAAATTAGATTATTTTATGTTTTCATTTACAGATTTGCCCCTGAGGAAGGAACAGTGATTGTTCCGAAATGCATTGGGCATAAGCATTGAATATAGCATGATTTTTTACAAATGATGTTGTATCTAAAAATGTACACAATGCGTGTTTATGCAACAAATTGACATTGTAATATGTGTAATGTACATTGATGAAGATTTTTTTGATTCTGAAAAATATTAATAATTTGAAAGGAGGAATAAAACTCCAATGGGAGTGAAGAGTAATTGTTTAAATTTGTGGTATTATTACCAAGTGAACAGTGCGCAGTACAACCAAGTCCTAGTACTGGTTTCTAACTAATATTAAGATTTTGCAAGAGTTGGCAGCTCTTGCCTACTGCAGCACCTAATAGTAAATAGAGGAGTAAAAGGATAACATATTGGAGTGCATCCCTAATCACCATAACAAATTTAAATCCCTCATTGTTGTCACCCTGTCTCCTTTGATCCACGCCCAGCGGGATTGGATCTCTTATTGGCGGCGGGAGACAGTGTCTCCTAATTAGCCACTATGCACTTTTTTGTTAGCATCCGCCTTTGGCAAAGGCAGCCGCATGTTTATTTTTGCATTGCGCTTTCACTTAAAGTGAAAGCGCGATGCAATTATAAACAAGCGGCTGCCTTTGCCAAAGCAGAGAGCTTGTTTTTTAATACTTTCCGAATTGCTGATGTTCATAAATCTGACCCATGCGGTGTGTTGATTTATGTAAAACCTTTGGGAATCGGGCCTTCTGTGCTAGATACTGTGTATATAGCGTGTGCTTAATTGTGATCGTCCTCCTGTCCGCCTCATCAGGATCAAACAAGCGGTGCATGATGGAGGCGAGCAGAAGACTGCCATTAATGGCTCAGGCGGGCCTCTGTGTATTTGCAGTGTTGGTGTTAGAACACTCCAGTGTTTTATGTTTTCCCCTAAACTGTGTGACCTGTCGGCAGAAGCACGGGTGGGCGTGGCTCAAGAGGCTGGGTGCTCGCCCCTTCCTTGTATGTGGTTTAGGAGCCTGGGATGAATGAGGGGGTGACGCCACAAAAGTGCTGCTGTCTGGGTGTGAATGGCAGGCTGTTCTCTAAAGGTGAAGCGTGGGGTCCTATGTTTTATTGTTGTTGGTGAATGCAGTCATTACTAGCGGCACGCGCTGATAGCTCCTCGAGCGTGGCTTGGAGTGTAGGCTCTATTTTAAGTGGTAGGACGTTTGGCCAATCGATTAATCAAAGCATTTGAAACTGAGATTTTTATAGTCCAATATTGAGGAATGTTATGTTTTCCCCTAAACTGTGTGACCTGTCGGCAGAAGCACGGGTGGGCGTGGCTCAAGAGGCTGGGCGCGAGCCGCCTCAAGGCTGATTTATTTACACCACTGTGGTGGATTGCGCTGCCATAGTCAGCGCTTTTTCCTCACATAGCAGGAACTTTTCCAAAGACACCATCCTTTTTATGAATGAGAAATATGCTTTTCAAAGTGATTCCAACTTCAATAACGAACCAGGACCGAGCTTCGATGGTCTCCGTGGCCAGTTCATCTTTTGCCAGTTAATAGACACTAGTGCTTACTAAATATAGCGCCTCCTGATTACACTGTGATATTATTTCAACTGGTAACATATGTGTCGAATGTGCTCCGTGGCCTTTGAAGGGGAGGTGTACACCCCCCTAACAACTCCACCCCCCTGCCTAGGCGTTTGCTTCTTTCCCCTACCCAACACACCCCGTTGTATGCAGTGTTTTTATTGTGTAGATTTCTAAGTTCCTTGATCTCCGATCACTATTAACTGCACACAGAGTTGAGCTCACTGAAGATCCACAACACCTTCGGAGGGTTGTGATGCCTACTTCCACAGTGTGTGCTGTGTGATAACCCCAGTGAGACTTAAGAAGGGTGAATTTCAGCTGTGGGGGTGTCTACGGGTGCTCGCTCCCTCCTTGTATGCGGTTTAGGAGCCTGGGATGAATGAGGGGGTGACGCCACAAAAGTGCTGTTTTCTGGGCGTGAATGGCGGGCTGTTCTCTGAAGGTGAAGCGTGGGGTCCTATGTTTTATTGTTGTTGGTGAATGCAGTCATTACTAGAGGCACGCGCTGATAGCTCCTCGAGCGTGGCTTGGAGTGTAGGCTCTATCTTAAGTGGTAGGACGTTCGGCCAATCGATTAATCAAAGCATTTGAAACTGAGTTTTTTTATAGTCCAATATTGAGGAATGTTTGTATAGTATTACGGATAGCTTAAGTGCAGTCATGATGGTAATCTGGGTATCCGTGATAAAATCAAAGATAAAATCCTTCTCTCCCAAAAGTGGAAAGAGTAGAAGTCGAATCTTGTGTGGACTTGGTGTTGTGAAATTAAGCTGAGGGCCTTGACTGTGAAAACATAGCCCCACTCAAGATGGCGGCCCTGGCTTCTCTGAATCTAAGTGGACCAGACCAAGAGGAGCATGTTAGGATGAAGAGCAGCGGGGAGATAGTACAAAGTTTGGTTGAATCCTTGCTGAAGGTGAAATATGGAGGTCACAGAGGTTAATGACTCACCCCTCCGCTCATGGAGCCCCCCAACCAGCCATTGTTTTAACATTCTCCCACAGTGGGCTCTGTAGAACCTTGCTTAGTTTGATTACGTCAGCGGGGTTTTGAGGTATATTCTGACATCATTAACCAGTTGGTCTTTTCAAGTTTGTACATCTTTTAAACCGAACAGTGTTGAGTGCAGAACTCAGGGCCTTGTGCTAGGTCCCAATGGTGAAAGCTCGTGGTGAGCTCAACTCAGACAGTAGTGTAATGAGGTATGATCATGATTGAAGAGTCATTAGATCGGTTTAGGCAATTTCTGTTCGAAAGAAGCCACATATTTGAGAAGTTTTCGGAAATGAAAAAACATCACATTATTTATCGGTGTGGATTTTTTTCAGTCGAGCTCTGTTGTTTACCTCAAGTGTTATGGCCAACACGCAGTTGTTAAACCAGTATTTATGTGCTAGCCTTCAGAAAGAAGTCACAATTCTGAATTCTTTCTGCGATGGGGGAAGGGAGAGTGTTATGTGGTATGGATTCCGATGCAGAGCTAGTCTCCGTGCCTCTACTGAAGCATCAGCAAGAAGTGAATGTGCTTACACTGGAGCAGCGAACACAAGTGTGTATCAGGCACGAACTAATGCAGCGATTGATGTCATACGCCATCTCCGACTAAAGTAGTGTCGAAGACGGTTGCCTGTCTTTAAACACTACTCCTGCTATGCCGGTGTGTGGTGGTTGAGTGAAAATGTGCAACCGCTGTAGGAATCTGATCGACCCCATGGTGTCTGGTTGGGATTGTGGGCTGTTCGCTCTGCTTGTCATCCTTACCAGGAATCACTGTGATTGGACACCGCAAATGCCCTTTAGCATACACAATCTTACTGTCATGTGGTAGTTTTCACACCAGACAGGCAGAGTGACCTTTAGGCAGATAGCCTCCAACTACGCTGTCTTTACAGGTAACCATTATGTCCACAAGATTAAACTTTATAATTTGTTTTACAGCAAATGGTGGTCAGACCAAGTAGAAGGAGGAGGGCCTTGGTCGGTCTGAGCCTTGTTGTATCGTCGACGTTTCAACCCACGATGTGCTCCTTTCGGTAGTCACTACGGGTCTTCATCAGGACTGTCTGCGGTGGTGTTGCAGGGATTCTGCTCATGCACAGAACTATGCGCAGGAAACCAGGTCCTCAGTGAATTGTGGTGTACCAAAAACTGACCTCAGAACCCAGAACCCCTATCCGACCAGCATCAGTGTCCCATTCGTTATCCGTATTATCACGGAGGTGCCAATGTATAGACAACCAGAAATACCTGTTCGTAATTATTCTCATATCAGTCCACAACAAGAGTAATCAGAGACACAGTAAAGTTTAAAAGGTTTATGCGGATCCCCATACCGTAAAGATCGGCTTAGTGGAATCACATCACAGGATCAGGTGTACTCTGCTCCTGGGAAAGCTCTTCTTTCGAATGTGTGCAAAGCATGCAGTCTGCAATATTAAAATCACTCGACTTTCAGGTATTTGCAGCTGCGTGCGTGTTATGGCTAAACAGTGGACCGATCAACCTGAACTCAAAAACATGCATTGTCTGGCGACCCAGACTGTTTCTTTACACAATGTTCAGACCAAGGTCGCAGCGCACGTCTAGGGATGTGAACAACAGACAGTTCTCATGTGAAGAAAAAGGCGAGCAAGCAGTTTTCAAATAATAACATGTATCTGCAGTGTTGTGTGCAAAGGCAGCAAAAAGTGGCAAGATGGCTTTCTAACATCTAACGCGCTTATGCCAACATAGCAATGTATGTATCTAAATCGCAGCCCTAACTACACCCCCCCTTGATCGGACCACTAGCAAAATAGGGATATAATAAGGGACGCAGAGTTCAAGTTTGATAGAACAGAACTAAGGGCACGAATTGGAAACCCATATAAAAGGCAGTGAAGGTTTGAAGGAAAAAAAAACGAAAAAAGGAAAAACAATTTGAATGGAAAAATTAACGGCAAGGCTCAGAGAGCCCGAATGTTGAATAAAAAACCAAAAAGTTTGTGCAAAGGAAAGTTGGACGACATCCATCAATGTATAGGCACGGTAAGTAGCAACAGCTTCCAAGAGGAAGTCATTGGAGTGCCCTGTAAAAGTGTCCGCCATCCAGTTTAGTAAAGCAAATGAACATACATGTTCTTCAACAACTGGGGCCTCTAGTACAATCAGAGGGCAACTGGCGTGTTCTTCAAGATAACTTCGTGCCAGGAAGTCATATGCAGCCGTAACGATATCCCAATTCCCCAGGACTACATGTGCCGATCCACAGGCCATAATCCTGACGCCAGAACAGTCCAACTCATGAGCCACTAAGGGACTCATTAGTCGATCATAATCCGGGGCAGGAGACGCCGAGTTCGACAAGCACAAATCCAGAGCCCATTCGAATGGACAATCTAGGCAATGAAAAACAGGTTGTACGCATGTGAAGTAGGAAAACCGGAAGGACAATCCATAGGCTATGCTTAAGGTTGCCAGTAGCAATGTTCCATAATATTCAAGCATCCGGTTACAAAGATGGAGCAGCCGGGCCAGGCTGTCGTGTGATACAAACTGTGCAGCCATTGTGTAGTAAGCAGACCAACAACCGCACCCCAGCCACAAGGGTGAGAATCAACGGGAGACCGCCAAAGACGCTGGAAAAAATAGAATGAAAAAATGTCGGTATCACACCAAAAATAGTTTGGAAGGAGGTCACGAGGCCGGAGCCCACAATTTTGAAAAAATGTGCCAAGCCCGTTGTTGACGAGGCATTAAAGATAGTTTGAATCAGGGCACCACAATGAAGTGGGAGGTCAGTATTCAAAAGCGCTTGCACCTCGGTGCACGTATTTGCTAATGTTTCCCGGGAAGAAGTCAATGCGACTTCTTTTTGAGACAATAGAGCCCTTATTCTGCTCATCTTGTTGAACTCCGCTTTCAAGGTTGGAATGGAAGGCCAGATGGATACATCTAGCCGCCCATGCGGGGGTGGGAAAAGGACATTCTTACAGCAGACTACTCTCTGTGATACAGTCACTATGTAGGGAATTCCCACTAGCATCCCGCAGCAAGCCTCATTATTTAAAAGCAAATAACTACCGTTAGCGAGCAGCGTGAAAGAGGGTATAATAGCTGGCACTGGAATCCCTTTCAGGACGCAAGCTAAATTAGGAGCGTGCACATTGAAAGCGCCATGCAATTGAATGTGCCTACAGACTACAGAGTGATCAGGTGTGGAAGTGCATTCCTTACCTTTCAAATAGACCTCTTTACCGTCTCTCATGCACCTGTATGTAAATGGGAGTGACCAAACTTCATGCAGGAAAGCAGTACCCAGTTGTTCATATCTACCTAGGGCATAATGTTTCATGCGTGAACTGAATTCAAACAAAGGAAACGGCAATCTGATTAACCCGTGGATAAGCCACCCAGCGGAATTCAATTCGGCCACAGAGAAAGGCAAAGGTTCTAACTTTTCAATATGCAGTAATGAGTATGTCGCGTCTTTCATGGACATGAATTGTTGTTTTGCAGTGAGATTAAAGGGAAGGAATAAAGATGATGTATTCATGTAGTCCCAGGGAACTTTCCCAGCCTTTAACGTCTGCAATGTCCATGCAAACTGCATTATAGAACGTAATTGATTTTGACCATGATACAAAACAGACATATCATTCTGCACAATATCAACAACAGAAGAAACAATATTATTGTTAGAAGGTGGTTCTGACACTATGGGCCGCCCGGATTTTTTGCTTTTTGAGCACCTAATTGTTTAGCTTTTACTGTGGGGGAGCCTCATAAGTTGGGACTCACCCACAGTGAACTCAGGATGTAAGAGACTGCATGGGGATTTTACTGGTGTTCCCCTGGCTTGACCAGGCCACTGCGCAGCAGCTGGAGTAAGGGACACCGGGCTGGTTACATGCAGACACATGTGAACATGCGTGTGCACACGTGTACGGGCTGCGCAGGGGAGATTCCTAGCGTGCGCAGTCCAGGAGCAGCTACAAAGTGAATGGTGTGGCAGGACTTATACAGTATTAGGTGGTGATATGGAATAGGCTTTATACGCTGGAAAGAAACATGCCAGGGAAAGTCAGTGTGTTTTACTGTGTTTTCACTTCATTATTTCCCTAAGGGAATGTGGGACCCATGGCTAAATTAAATTCCACAAGGCCTACAGTTTCCAGACATGCCCTAAAGTCCATTGTATTGGAGGTGAAAAGAAGTATTCTGCAGAGTCCAAAGTCATATTTGTACTGCTTTTGGGTCATCCAGAACTGTCATATTTCTGTAAGCCAGCCAGGACCAGACCCCGGCTGAGGGCTGACCTCAGCTGGATGGATTGATAACCTTTCTTCCACAAGCTAGGGCCTCCTCTCCAGGAAGAGAAGATGGGAGGGGATACAGGCTCATCAATTAGCAGCTGTCACTGGGTGCCAGGCACCAGGCTGCACCAAGGAGGGAAGGCAGCGTGGGGGATGAGGCTTCAGACATGTGGCCAGAAACCCTGGAGGACACCATTTTGAACAAGCTCAGAGGCTGGACAAGGAGGGAGCAGGGGCAGGGACGTGATGTGTCGCTGTTTGATAGGACCAACAGAGACTTTCTGCCAGCCCCCTACTCAACTTTTAAAAAGTGCTTGCACAGGAAGAGAAGGGCTCTCTGGGGTGTGGTCTGCTGAGGGTGAAGGTGCTGGAGCCTGGCGCAATGGGCAGTTGGAAGGAGAGACCCCCTGACTGCCCCCAGGACCCTATCAGCACCAGAAGAAGAGCCCAGGACTGGTGCACAGAAGTAGGGGCCTCTGCGCAGGGAGAACAGAGTCCCAGAAGGAGAGCCTGGCGAGAGGCTGGCGCAGGGAGCCAGTGAAGACAGCACCCTGCTGAATCAGAGACCCTGAGGGAAGAGGAGAGTGTTCCCAGTGGCGGGGGCTGGTGAGTCCCAGAAGGAGAGCCTGGCGAGAGGCTGGCGCAGGGAGCCAGTGAAGACAGCACCCTGCTGAATCAGAGACCCTGAAGGAAGAGGAGAGTGTTCCTAGTGGCGGGGGCTGGTAAAGAGGAGCAAGAAGTGCCCCATAATGCCTCGCCAGGAATTTGGAAATATGCTGTTTTGGTGCTTTGTGGCCCCCAGAGGAGAGGGGCCACCCTCACTTGTGAAAAGGTGCTGGGGGAGCGGCTGGGGGAGCACAGTCTTTCCCCCCCCCCCCCCCAGCACGAAGAAATCTGCCATTTTTGTGCCTGGTGGCCTCCAGAGGAGGGGGTCAACCTCATCTGTGAAAAGGGGTGCAGGGGGGCGGCAGGAGCACCGCAGTCTCCCCCAGCATAAAGAACAGTCCACCCCTAAGTTTCACGGGGCATCTGAAAGAATAACCCCTCAAGGGCTCAGCAGTAGGGCTGAGTTGGGGATGTCTGGAGAAGGGCATCCCATGGAGTTGAAGTGGTGTGATTGCACCGAAATGCATTTACTATTGGTTATTTCTTTTTAGGTGGACTGAAAGTCACATGTGTAAAGTGAGGTACCTGTGTAAGGTGATGTTAAGCTAAATGGAGTTATGTTGCTGGACCCTCCTGCTAGGGGGTCTGGCTGTATTGACGTAATCCCAAGCTTTTGTGATTCCTTTTAAAGTGAAGAGGCACACTGCAGGAGAAGTGTAGTTGACAGGAGTACTTCTTTTGAAGGGACTGTAAGTCACATGTGTAAGGAGATGTCATAGGCCAAGTGGGGCTATGTGGCCAGACAGTCTTGCTAGGGTGTCTGGCTGTATATGAGCAATCCTGTGATTTCATCTGTGATGCCCTAAGGGGCTGTAATTGCAATGCATTCAAATGATCAACCAAGGTGATGAGTACTGTCATTCTAAAGTGTGAGTAAACATGGATTCTTGCTGCTGCGCTTAGGTGAAGACCCCAGACTGCTAGCCCTTAAGATATAGAGGTGCCAACTTTATGGTCAGTAGGAGATGCTTAGTCAGGGTCATGTGTCACCAAGGCAGGTTTACCCCTTTTTAATGCTTGTTGAGGTAATGGGGTGGGTCGCCACTGGGATGGTGCCAGTGCGCAGGGCCCTCGCTCCAGGTTATGTTCAACTAACTGCATTGGGGGCAAGTTGATGTGCATACATGGGAGTGGTGGTACTAGACCCCACCCCCCCTGCGGGAGGGGTGGAGATGTTATGCAATGTCACAAAGTAATTCCAACAGCTTATGTATATTTGTAAATTGGTGCATGATATTGAGTAGTGTGTGTGTTTAATAAATGTACTCTTACTTTTATAAAGCAAAGTACAAACTGGACAATCAATTATTGAGTGTTATTTTTGTGCACCTGCAAATGGCGATTACTAGCCCACACCACCTCCCTTGAGTAAGCCTCAGACTGCTCTGCAACGCTACCCTCTGAGAGTCAGGCGCTACAATTGGGTGTTTGGTTCCCAGTGAAGGACAAATGTAGTCATGTTATTTGTGCAGGCCTCACAGATGCTGCCTCGTTTTCCAACAATTATCTAAAGTGTAAATTCTGGAAGAAAGGGTGTTAATGCTATTATCTATAACAGCTAGCACTTTTTCCATATTGGCTTGATCAATAGCCCTCAATCTGGAAGCAGCTTCAATCTGTGACAACTTCCAAACTTCGTTATAAATAGCATACACCCATCTTTTGGACCTGCCACCTATAGGGCCCTTAACAAAATCATTCAAATCTATTTTGTCATGTAATTTAGATAAATGAAGTTTAACAGATGCCAAGGTGGAATGTTGCAGCCAAGATTGGCATAACTTCCCTACAGAGTAGGTAGTTACAGTATGAGAAGATTCAAAACGAGGGTCCACGCGAACCTGCGTATACCCAGGTGTCAAACCCAGAAAACGATGTTGACAGGAATCAGAACTTTTTTTCACAATGAGCAACTGTTGTAGGAAGAGTGGAAAATAATAATCTTCCGTTGTAGTGGAGTAATCTTCCAATACCAAATTGTCAGGTGGAATATCAAAGATATTGAAGTAAAAGCCTCACTCACATAATAGTGACATGCTTCATCATAGGCAAATACTCCACACCCAGAGTAGATGGTACTCTCCGGGCGGACTCAACCAAAGATATAATGGGAGTTCTTAGATAAGTGGGTAACTGGTTAAGCAGGGAACCAGGTTGAAATTAAAACTGAGGGCACATTTGAATTAAATTAGATTCAAAATAACCCCAACACGAAGTTTTTAACGATACCAAGAGTACCCAAGAATAAAGGACCAAATAAGGGTATACTCGCAGGTATTTTTAATTTCAACCTGGTTGGAAGATTACTCCACTACAACGGAAGATTATTATTTTCCACTCTTCCTACAACAGTTGCTCATTGTGAAAAAAAGTCTAGTACAGGAGAACGCAACTGTGTTGTTTACTCTCTCACTCTCCATGTGTGAAAAATAGGAATCAGAACTTGTCTGCCAAGTCAACCATCCCTCAGAATGCAACTTGGAAATATTGAAGGATGTATTAGTAACGTATGACTGCAACGCATCAAGGGACAGATCTGTATGATTATCCCAATTTGGATAAACACCCAGATCCGGAGTAGAGGGATAATTTAGTTTTTTTGAAGTAGCCAATCCAAAACAGGTGGTCTGGAAGATTGTTGAATTTAAGAACAACATGTGGTTCGGGATGAGGCAGGCACGATGCAAAGCTTCTGGTCCTTGTACCTGCCACGGTTTGGAACTCCAAACCGATTTAAGATCAATAGTAGCCTTCCACAGGTCATAACCGCTGATTGACAAATAATCCATAAAGGACTTGGAATATAATAATTTAGTGTGTGTCAGCCTGACTTTTGAGGGAGACTCGGCCGCCACTTTAAAATAAAAGGAGGCAGGATTTGAAACATTAAAATCTGAAAAATATGTGAAATTTTCTACCAACGTGGTGGAGCTACCTAGGATTGGCATTGGACAATGTTCCCACTGGGTAAAATTTACAAAATTTCGAAACGTATTTGCTTTGTGTAGAAAATGATTGCCATAATGTTGATAGCAAAACTGTTCACCATAATTAGCAGTGTCTAAATACAAATCCTCAGCATCAAATGCGGCATAATATTTCAAATCAGAAAACAGTGCTTCTATGGCCTGAACGTCCCAATCATCAGAACGGATGTTTTTTTTAACTACATCACCCATAGAAACACGAAATACATTTGGTAGATAACCTCAGTTGGACCATGAATCTGAAATTTAACAGCATCCCACGCAATCCCATCTAACACTGGCCAGGCAGTAATATTCACAAAAGTCTGGTCCCTCTTCATGATGTGTGATGAGGAGTGGGGGGGCCAAAGTTCCATCAATTAGTCTAATTGTAGATCTTTCTTTAAGGTAGTGTCCAATCACAAGACGAAAAAATACCACTACAAATCCAATGAACATGAACAGAAAAATACATATGAGCATCAGCCAAATGTAAGTCCAAGGGGGAATTAAAAAATGTCGTTTGAACCAAACAGCAAAAATGGAAACCTTGGACGGGGTATTGGAAGTCATTGAGTTAGTGTCAAAGGAGAAACAGGACTGGGTAACTGTGGTTGATTGTAAAATGGGCAATGTTACATCTGCAGGATAAGCATACTCAGTGTCTTCAGGTGAACCACCAACCGGTGGTAGTAGTAAAGGCTCAGCAACCGTATGCATCTCAATGGCAATATCAGACATGGTGGTAGATGCCGGAGCCAAAACAGAATTTCTCAGCATCGCAGGGCAAGAAACCGCTGGAGTCATACTAAGAAGAATCGGCCACTCGCTGTAGTTTGACATTGTCAATGGAGATGTACCTGTTATCCTTGCGACCAGGAAGTGGAGGTAAAATGACTGTTCTTGTACCCTGCAAGCCGAGCACTGGAACCGGGGCACGATAAGAGGGGCCGAACTCCTTCTTGTTCTCCGCCTTCTCACGGACCAGGTCAACAACTCGAGGTAGCAAGCCGACTACCGGAATCTGAAGCGCAGCATCAGATGTGGAGGGCATATGTTCCTTCGCGAGACTGTCTCTGGCTTCTTGTAGAGTCTGCAATACAGCACAGTGATCATCTACGTCAAAGGGTGCGGCAGGCGCCGCCATGTCTAGACGGTCAAGGTCTGGGACAAACATTTTTATGCCAAAGAGCATCATGTATGGGGTCCGCCCACCCAGAGACCTTCTAGGGAGATTATTAAGTGCACGTTGGACGTCATACAAATGGGCTAACCAGTTCCGGCCAGTGCCTAAAATCCTAGCTGTCAAGGATTGCTTTAAGTCACGGTTCATTCGCTCCACCACACTATTACCCTCAGGTCGGTAGGGAGACGAAAATTTGACTTGGACCCCCAAATTTTTCATGGCTTCTTTGTACGCCTTAGAGGCGAACGCAGGGCCCTGATCAGAATGAAAGGTACCACATGCAAAACTTCCCACAAAGACACGCAAATCCCTGATGACAGTACGGGCATCAGCACTCCTTTGTGGCCATACCCAGAGAAAACGTGTGCACGAATCCACTGCAACTAAGATATACTTGTACGCAGTATCAGAGGAGAAAGGACCGCAGTGATCCAAATAAACACACCCAAGTGGTTTATTGGATATGTACAACTGAGTTTGTGGTGGACGCGCAGCAGTTGAAGGTTTAATCTGCTGGCAAATGTCACAATCAAGAACATAAGTGCGAGCCTGTTTATATAACCCGCGCCACCAGTAATGTTGTTGTAACAGATTAACAGTAGCTGCAACGCCGGCGTGGGCGGAGGCCATACCCTCGTGAGCTGCTGTTATCAAGGATGGTCTGCAGTCCGCGTTGGGAATCAATCGGTCACCAACGTCGTTAATTCTCACTAATGGGACGTTATCAGGACTTAAGTGATAATGGTAGCGAGAAGGGAAACCTCTTGGTTAATTACTTCCCTTCTCTGTAGCAGCAAAAGCTGCCAAGATGTCATCATCGATCTTACTTTTGGATCTTGTAACTGCTGCTACTAGATGTGTCGCCACTGCTGTTTTCGCTGCTTCGTCAGCTAAGCTGTTGCCTACAGCGTGGACACCAACTCGCTGGTGCCCAAGAGTATGAATTACATTCACGAGAGGCAGATGTTCTTTAAGTTCTGCCACTCGAACCCAAAGCATTTTATGCTTAATCGTGCTACCTTTGGAATCACAAAATTCATTTTGAGACCAAAAGAATAGATTGTCGTTGAAGGATTGAACACAGTAAAACGAGTCACTGACTATAAGAGTAGTGACTCGAGGATCAGCAAACTCCAGTGCAAGCACTGAGTTCCACCAACTGTGCGGTACAATCGCCCAATGACTGCGTATGCACGACATCAGATTGGAATTCACCATTTACGAAAGTACCTGCCACAATTGCGCAGGCCGCTGAATAGGCATGCTTCGATCCAGTCGCCGGTTGCGCCGAACCGTCAATGTAAATGACACAATGGTAATCTTCGAGCGGGCGCAAAGACAGAGGAGCAGGATGAACAAATTCATACTGTAAGTACTCCTGAGTCTGTAATGAGGCATTAAAGATATAGGTGACATCGGGCGATGTCAAGGAAGTGGCCCATTGTATCCAACGTGGATGCAAAGCTTTAGAATTAGGTACACTTGCTTTTGTCACTGCCTCTAGGGCAGGATAGGGTGTGACCACCAACATGCGTTTTCCTTGCGACAGCGCTCGTTCTTTCAGGATTGCCATCTGTACCGCCGTCAAAACTTTCTCGACAGAGGAAAAGCGCAGTTCAGCCGAAGTGTACAGGTGTGATTTGTATGCAATGGGGACGGTGTCACCCTCATTGAACGTCAAGTAAGTGAAACCCACTGCGCCTGGCACAATTCTTATTACCAGGTTAGTGCGGTTATCACGTGTCAGTAAGTATTTTGAAGCAAGAAGATCAGCTTGCAAAGACTGCAAAATTGCTGAATGCTCTGGCAGCCAGCTCGTTTTGGAAAAAGTAGGTTGTACCAAGGCATAAAGCGGCTTGATACGCTGGGCATAATCAGGAATGTACGTACGACCGAAATTCAGAAAGCCCAGCAAAGACTGTAATTTTTTCAATGTTGTTGGAGCACGCAAACATGCGCACTTTTCCAGAAAGTGAAGAGCCAATCCTCGACCTTCATTCTTGAGCTCGTAGCCCAAAAACAACACTGTATACTCTGCAATGTGAGACTTCGCAAAGTGGAATTTGTAACCGAAGTCTGCAAACATAACAATAATGCGATCAACGCGACACAGATGCGTCCACAACTCGTCGTCTGTGAGACAGATATCATCAACATACGAGTACGCATCAGGGTCTATGCTCTTTAGCAGAGAGACAACACGAGCGGCAAAGACGCCAGGGCTGTTTTAATAGCCCATGGCTAATCTCTTAAACTGTTTCTGTTTGCCGCCTGAAGTAAACGCTGTCCACTGACTACTAATAGAGGACAGGTTGTGGCTGTAAAAGCCATTGGATATGTCAAGTGTGGTTTTAAACCGTTTACGCACAAGACTATCAACGAGGACAGAACTGTGGGTAGTCTGTACCGCGCACGTCCGGCAATGAGAGTTTAGGTGCCGGTAATCCAGAACTAGGCGGTACGACCCATCAGGCTTCGTTACAGTGAATAAAGGATTATTCATCGGTGACACACTTGTTTCAATAACACCCCGATATTTCAATTGATCAAGGATTTCCGCGACGTGGTGTCTAGCTTCATGACGCATGGGATGTTGGGGCTGTGGCTGGGGCATAGACCGTAATGGAATCTTATGGCTGGGGGACAATTTATCCCAGCCTACTTGAGTGTGATACAAAGCCGGAGCAAGCACCTGAGCCCACTCCTCGGCAAACTTTTTAGCGTGTTCCTTTGGCACCGTGTGCGCAAAGGAAGGGAGGATTACCTCCTCCCCTCTCGGAGTATCTAAAATGAAAGCCGGGGGCCAGTCTGCCTCCGCCAAAAGAATGTCATAGGAAGAGGTCAGATTATCCCAAAAAATCCCTTGAATAGTACGTTGTATGTCACCTTCAATTAAGAGGACTATATTATATAGTCTGTCAGGGGGAGCCACTCTAGTGTCAGCAGTTTCTACAGTAATGAACGTGTCAGTTGCTGTCGCCTCCAGATATGGACGTAGTGCTTGCCGCACTACTGTAACCTCCGCTGCGCTGTTGAGCAGCGTTAGCGCCCATGTCAGGTTCCGAAGCTGCGTCCGCACTATCTGTGGCATACCTCGCTGTTAGAGCAGCAACTTTCTTCTTCTGAAACGGGGGACGTTGACGTGCAAACTCGTCTTGCTTGCCTTTACCGTCAACCTGACGGGGTTGCTCACGTCCTTGTTGGGCACCCCGACCTTTGCCACGTTCTCCTCCACCGGACTGCTAGGCCGATGTTTCCTGTGAAGAACGAGGAGAATGTTCAGTAACCTGAAATCTATCAGGTGACTTAATACTAGGGCGATCGCGCAAATTATATGTGCGCTCACTAGTCGGCTGTGTGGGAGACGCAGGACGAGACCCCTGTTTCTGTTGCTGCTTTCCCTGTTTCTTTTGTCGCCAATTTTGCTTTGGAAAATTTGGACGATCGTCTTTGACAAACGAGCTCACCTTAGTTTGTTGTATCAAGTCAGGAATGATAATAGTTGGTTTAACCCCTAAACTACTGCGGCCTATAGTTCTATAAGCCTCCGCAATAATTTTAGGCAACTCTTTGGGCTTATCAAGTTGGTCGACGCGGGCTAAGCCATTAGCCACTTGAAATTGTACCGCATCTCCCTTGAGATTACCAAGGACGAGAGAGGCAACTACGTCGAACACTCCGACAAGCCGCATTCCCAACTCTAAGCTGCCTCCGGACCGTGGTTATCTTGAACACGTTTAATGACGGACGGAAGCACAGCCATAGACGGAGTGCCAAAGCACTTTGAATAGTCCGCGGCAAAAACTTACCCCAGTTGTCACAATCGGACACTTCTGGGACTAAGTCTTTCGGCAAACTAATGGTGAGGATTCTGTGTTTCTCCACAGCGGTAGAGTGTGGAAAAACTACCTCCAGTTGGTCAAATTTCTCAGCAGGTAAATAATCCTTATTCTGGGGGCGCTTGCCCATCACCGAATTAACTATGACGGGGCTAATCACAGCCGCAGGATGACCAGCTGGTAGTCCCGCAACAGCAGGTGCCCCCACCTGCACGTTGCGTGAGACGTATTGCACCAAAGCCCTATATACTGAAATGAGGGTTGTATGGAGCGTACGCAACTCATCCACCGCAAGAGTCAAATATCGGGGGTGAGGCGTAAATCCGGCAACCGCATGGGGAAGGGTGCCATTAAACCAAATGCTATGCTTCCAGGCTCAAAGGGGAATCTCTAGCGTCCTGTATGGGGTATAATTTCCTGGGACCCGCGTGTGAGTAAACGAGTAAAACGTTTAATCATCCGCATTCACTGCTGGCAGCGTCACCCAAGAGTAAAACAACTCATAAGGGTGGGAGCCATCTGCACTCACCACAAAAATAACAGCCATCCCATCGTCCGGCACCCCATACTGCGTCAAATCACGTCGAGAGGTGCACGGCTATGTGCTGCAATTTCGACCGCCATAAGGACACAGAGAAAAACAACAACAGATTTTACAGTAGCACAAGGGTTCAAAAATATAAGAAACCTTTTTAATTAACAAGCTTGAAAGAACCTATTAGGCTATCAATAGGTAGGTTAAATCCGTCACACCCGTTATCCGGAAACAAGAGTGAGGGTGTCGTGGACTAATATAAGCACCACTAAGACGTTTCAAATCAAAAGACCAAACGTTAGGTGCGCCATTTTGCAGGGATTCTGCTCATGCATAGAACTATGCGCAGGAAACCAGGACCTCAGTGAATTGTGGTGTACCAAAAACTCACCTCAGAACCCAGAACCCCTATCCGACCAGCATCAGTGTCCCATTCGTTATCCGTATTATCTCGGAGGTCCCAATGTATAGACAACCCAGAACAAGCGACTTAGAGTACTCTCAGGAATGGAGAGAATCAGAAATACCTGTTCGTAATTATTCTCATATCAGTCCACAACAAGAGTAATCAGAGACACGGTAAAGTTTAAAAGGTTTATTTTATAAACTACGTGTCCTAAGATGCAGTACTTTGGCTAACATAAGTAGACAAATGATTAAAATCAAAACCATCAGCATTTTTACAATACCATAGAAAATGAAAGGAGAAATCATAATATAATGACAGTGGAATACAGCCACCTTCCTTTTGCTAGTAAACTAATATTATTAGACTAGTAGAAGGTCTCTAGGCTTGAATGGGGAACCCCATACAGTAAAGATCAGCTTAGTGTAATCACATCACAGGATCAGGTGTACTCTGCTCCTGGGAAAGCTCTTCTTCCGAATGTGTGTAAAGCATGCAGTCTGCAATATTAAAAGCACTTGGCTTTCAGGTATTTGCAGCTGCGTGCGTGTTATGGCTAAATAGTAGGCCGATCAACCTGAACTCAAAAACATGCATTGTCTGGCGAACCAGACTGTTTCTTTACACAATGTTCAGACCAAAGTTGCAGCGCACGTCTAGGGATGTGAACAACAGACAGTTCTCATGTGAAGAAAAAGGCGAGCAAGCAGTTTCAAATAATAACATGTATCTGCAGTGTCGTGTGCAAAGGCAGCAAAAAGTGGCAAGATGGCTTTCTAACATCTAACGCGCTTATGCCAACATAGCAATGTATGTATCTAAATCGCAGCCCTCACTACAGTGGGGGGGAGGGATGTTTACCTAATGTAAGGTAGACTAGCAGCTCCTAGACAATAGGATTCACCCCTCGAGCTGCAGCAGGACTGACGCCTACTTTTCTGTAGCCGAATCACTCCGCTACTAAACTTGGACTCCAGCCCTTCACTTGCTGAGGATATCTCCCGACAGGTGCCATTCAGGGACACATGAAGCCAGAAGAACTTTTGTCCAGACTGGGCTGTAACAAATAAACACCCCCCCCCCCACCCCCCCCCCCCCACCACCGCAGACAGTCCTGATGAAGACCCGTAGTGACTACAGAAAGGAGCACATCGTGGGTTGAAACGTCGACGATACAACAAGGCTCAGACCGACCAAGGCCCTGCTTACCCATAAGAGCATTAATAGCAACCGGAGCTCATGGTTACGAGTCTGGCCATTAGAAACCTTGTCCTGTCCCCTGTATATAAATCCTGAACCACTATACTGCACAAATTGTTTCTTCACTTGAGCACATGTCACTTGAGCACCATATATCTCACCCATTGCAAACAACCGTTTAATGTATCTTTGAAAAATGAACATATTTGAATGAATTAATTCGGATAAAATGCAAAGTGGATATGCATTTAATGTGTTTTTGTGATTATTGCCGAAAAGTATGTACATGTGTATAGGCGTGGGCGATACACATGCCCTGTGAATAGTTGGGTTGTGTGATACTTTGTACGCATATGAAATAGCACTTTAGATCCCGACAGAACCACTTTTTTGATAAACTTTATACCCAGGTTCTGAGGGACACCGGGTCGCCCCTTTTCTATTTGAATTACACATAAATAGTGTCTCTTCTCAATTAACATATCGGTTACTGCATATTTACATTTTAAAAAAGCTTCTTAAATATATAGTAATGTACAGTATAACAATCTATATTTCTCACTTTACTATTGTATTTTTAACGTCCTTGAAGGCTCTTATACATTTATGATAAAGTATATCATGATAAATCTTTTTTTGTACTTTGTTGACCTCGGTCGAGGTCTATATAAATAAACGGATTGACTAAGTGCAGCTTACGTCTGACGCCCAGCTCCGCCGCCTACAACACACACTGAATTTTGCACCCTTCCTTAATTCGTATGCATGAATATAGGTTTCATAAAGTGCACTATTACCAAAACAAAGTGTCGGTCCTAGGTCTGGGTAAACACCAGCACCAACAAAAAATACCCAAAGTGTCGGTCCTAGGTCTGGTCTAACACCAGCGCCAACAAAAAATACCCAAACAAAGTGTCGGTCCTAGGTCTGGTCTAACACCAGCGCCAACAAAAAATACCCAAACAAAGTGTCGGTCCTAGGTCTGGCCTAACACCAGCGCCAACAAAATAAAAACCAAATAAGTGGAAAACAGCCCAGTTTGGACAAACTAAAACCAACACCCAGCTCAAAAAGAGATTCCAGGACTCCTTAAGAAGTATAAAGAGATATGTAATTACTACAATGAAATACAATAATAATAGGTTGTTTGTACATAGTCATAGTGTACTACTGCCATTTCTGCATGCTGTAACGAACAGATATTATCTTTACCCAGTGTATGGCTCTCATTTTACCAACCTCGGGGGCATGAAAGTCTGAGCCACCCTTACCAGAATCCCAAGTTCTGACATTCAGGTCACTCAGCAGGGAACTTTCCTGCTCATTGAGGCCCATGCCGGCTTACCTGGTTAGGAAAATATATCCAAGATGAGATATTACACCTCAAAAGGTATTAACTCCCAACGCGGGGCTTTCAATACTGATCTTGGATTTTGACAGGTTCAATTAACTTTCATATTAAGTCAATTAATCATTTTCTAGAAATTTCACCTGGCATTCAATTTTCGGGGCCGGCGGCTAGTATTGTGCATAATAAATACGCTGTCAGATTGTCCTAAATATTTTCACAACTCACCTCTTTTTACTGCATCATAGTAGGGCCTAAATTCCAGCGCTCAATGTGTTGCAAATGTTATTTATTTATTTAACAATTTGCGCTTCAAGACTTAGCATCTGTTGGTTCGGTGGATACTTGCATACGTTGAAGTGAACTGCGTTTGAGTCCATGTTTATAGGTTCAATTCCTGGTGGGTCCACACAGGCTTTTATCTTTTCGTGGATGATAACGTGAGTATCAATGGGTTGGATAACAAACATCTGGTAACTGTCAATAGCGCCAAGAGCCACTTCGGAGTGGCCATGCACTCTACAAATATGACAGTCTTATGAGTGACCTGCTTATTGCTGCAGAACCTGAGAAACCACAACATTAGTGACCATCAAGTTTTACAAAGTACAAGTTACACACTTACACGTCCACAGACAACCACGTGTCCCTCCCTGGCTAGCTCTCGCGCACAAGGACGCGACCTAACAAATACCAAAGCCTCCTGGAATGGATTAAAACAGGAAGAAACAAGAAAAAAACATGAATTTAAGAAGGGAAGGCAATGAACTACCGACTGCTGACCTTGCATAGCTGTAATATACTGCAAGACAGCAGTGTTTTGATAAATTGGTAAATATTTCACATCTGTTTAACGTCAGGATTCGATTAAGAGGGCTGCTACTTTCAGATATACGTCCAAGATGGAAACTTAAGCGCTCAAAAGAAATTCAAGTAGTCGAAGTATTGGCGGCCTCAGTTCAACGCTCAAATAAATATTCAGCACCGCCCCAACGCTTTTCTTGGGGCTCCTTCCTGAAAGACCTCGGCATGGTGGCAGTTACCGAGTGTGGTGACGTGGAGTGACGGTTACTAGGGGAGAGTTGGAATGACGAATGATGGGTTACTTGACGTCACGAGGGACCACGTGGGTGTCTAGAGAGTAGTAGTGGTAAAAGGATTTTTATAATGGAAAGACAGAGACGAGCCTTTGGGTGGGAGTTTTCAGTTACAGCTATGCAGGTGGCTGAGAGTCGGAAAAGGGAATAGGGGGAGGAGGTCGAGGGTTTGTGAGCAAGAAGTGGGCATATTATATGAGTGGACGGTCCATCAATACTGTGGAATAACCCAGCTGTGTAGAGATGTTTCTGTAGACGATAAGGTTTAGACTGTGACCAGGGCACGAGTCCCGGGTACACGGTGTCCACCCACTATTTTCACAGGGTGGACGCCGTCCACCCTGCCAGGAAGTAGGGCCCCAAAGTAATATTTTGAACTTGTCCCAGTGTCATTTTCAGACACGAGACATGTTCAGCGGCGCCTGAACGTTGTCGCTTCCATTCCTAGCAGCAACGTGAAGGCAGCGACCAGGGCTTTTTTTCACCTCCAACTGGGCCAACGATAAAGACAGAAGTTAAGGGGCCATCGGGTGTCCTTTTGATCGAGTATCCTGACTGGAGGTGTCCAGGAACCTCACACCTAAATGCAAATGCAACAGAGACAAAAGCACACATCTTGTCTCTTCACAGGTACTTAAAAGAGGCACACTTTTGACTTTGTTCAGTCCCTGTATGTAAGTGCATGCACTGTAAGAATGTCAGATGTGCTGGTCTGTCCCGGTTTTTATACACATAATTTAAATAGCCCTATTTTATTTCTTTTGTAACATAATGTGCTTTGCAGGAGGCACCTTAACCTTCTATACTACTTTGATTCGAATATGGGACTACACAAAACACAGATCTCTCCAACACATGCATTAACCTCCAGAGTTAAATCAGCATTGTTATTATTCTCTCAGATTTATTGGGCACCTCTGCAGCAGATGCCTTAACTCCTTAAAATATTTTAAAATCCAGACTTTGCAACCAACTAAGAAGAACAGATCTATTACAATGCTTCTAATTGTTCCCAATTTTTTTGTAGCAGGGTTTAAAAAAACATTATGTATTAGTTGAGACCCAGAATTTGCGTCGGGATTGCGCCACGTTTTTGGCACAACCCCGATGCCAAATCTCATTTGTTAAATTTACTAATGCACTAACTCATGATATACCTGATAAACATGTGGGAGGTCTTAATATCTGATGTCACTTCTTGTGATGTCACTTCCTGTCACGTCATGTACTGTGATGGCAAGCATCATGATACCACTTGCATACTGCCTAACTTGATTTGTCCCCCCTCCTCTTTTTATCGCGCCGACCCCCGAGCCCCGGGGAACATCACCTCCCCAGACTTTTGTTAAATTTAATGCAGGGGGGCTGCGCAGACCCCCTGGCCCCCAGGGACCATCACCTCCCTGGGCTCAGGGACCATCACCTTCCTGGGGCTTTATATTTCTGAAGGTGCCCTGAACAAAAAAACCTTCAAAAGGCCGACCAACAGCAATAGCCTACTAGTGTTTAGCAGTCATCATCCAAAGGCCTTACGGTAGAATCTCCCTTATGGGCAGTTCTTGCCCCTTCAACGCAACTGCAGCAATGTTTAATGACTTCACGGACCAGTCCAATAATCTAGCAGTACACCTAGATAGAAGTGAGTATCCGCTCAAACATATCAAAACTGTACAAAAAAGAGCACAAAACAACAATAGGGAGTCTCTCCTAGAACCACAAATTAAATCCCAAGCAGAGGAACTAACATGCGTCACAACGTAAACCCGGAGTCCAACTTTATCAAAAAAGTGACAAGCATTGGCATAGCCAATAGGTCTCGCCTTTGGGACCTTATAAGTGTTTAGCCATGCAGCAGTTGATATTGTTGCACCAAGGATATTGTGCTGCATAACTAAATACTTATAAGGTCCCAAAAGCTAGACCTATTGGCTATGCCAATGCTTGTTCCATTTCTAGCAATGGGTAAGCATAGCATGCAAATCTATATTTAGTAACTTTCACTGAATAATCTAATGAATTTGTGCCAGTCCCTAAAATCTGTCAATTTTCGAAGCTTTACATATTATTTTGTGAATAGTAGCCTATTTTTCAACTGTGCAGCTGCCCAGTACCTACTGTAGTAATTTTAGAACCCACTCAGAAACTGGTAAGCACAGAGCCTGTCGGCTTACTCTTCGGGGAGTTTTGGGTAGAGTAATGTGGGGGATAGATGTTAAAATGAGTGAGAGAGGAGAGGAAAAATATGAAAGAAAAGCAGAGGAAAAAATGATAAGATTGGAGAAAGGGATAATGATGAGAGAAAGAACATAAGGACGAACAAACGAGGCAAGGGAAGAGGATGTCAGAGAGGAAGAAGGGAATAAGGAGGGAGAGACAAAAGAAGGGAAGAAAGGAAGAGAAGAGAGAGGAAAGAAGGGGATGAATATGACAGGAAACAATGATGCTAATAGGGAAAAGTAAAGGAGCAACTTTGAGACCCTTAAGAGGGAGCACACCTTTTATGTGTGCAATGAGCACAGTGGCACCAGGGCCCAGAGGTGCACTCTCGTCTATATTTTAATATGGACTCGAATGAAAACACATACACGCACGCACACACACACACGTACATGTGCATTAAAAATGCAGAGAATTTCCTCCCAGGCCCGCCCATTTGCAAGGTTGCAGGTTTTATCTGTCTTTCCAGGCACCGTGATAACAAGCTGAAGCCGAAACCGTGAAATTATTGCCACATTCTTTTCGGTTGCATTTGTTGAGCGGCAGAAAGGGCAGATGAAACCCAGGGTACGAATCCCTTCATCGGAAGCTCGTCCAGACAAGAGCCGGCGGTGGAACCTTCACTGGGAGATGCACGGAAAGCAGCGGTCTGACGCAGGTTCGCGGAAATCAGAGGAGCAGGTAAGTCAGCTTGGAAGAGTGGAAGGGAGTTGCTCCTTCTGGGATGCTGTAAGGGGGGGTGAGTACAGCAGAGAAAGGCCGACTCCTGGCGTGGGCGGCAGACCCCTCCTCCCGGGCTCTTGGGGGGTGCATGCAGTTCTTCTCCTGGGGCCAGCTGGGTTGGGTGCAACGGGAAACCCCAGCCCTAAAAAGTAGGGGGTGTCTGAGCCCCAGGAGGTGGCAACGCGCTCACTACAAACTCTCTGGACGGGAAGTGCGCCGGACGAGGAAGTGCTGGCAGGGCGCTCGGACAGCCTTCGCGAAGACACCAACCAGGTAAGCAGAGCAATGTCATTCATTCTAGTAAGGTTTTCTAAAAAAGAAATGTCCCAACCACCTTTGTTTGGAATTGGTCTTGATATGTGACAGCACTTGGGAACTCCTATGGGGGGATTTTGTCAGAAGCGGGATTGATATTGAAGAGGTGAAAGGGAAAACAAGCGCTCGCCAGGCAGCCTATGACGTTTACTTTTGGCTTTTTCTGCAGTCCCACTTGGACGGGAAAGCCTGCTTTCCTTCTGAAGTAAAAGGTTTCTTATCTTTATTGGGCCATGTGTTTGGCCCCATAAAGATAAGAAACCTTTTACTTCAGAAGAAAAGCGGACGAGCCCGTCCAAGTGGAACGGCTCAAAAAGCCAAACGAAAACGTCACGAACAGCTCTTTTCCAATGGCTGGCCACCGTTTAGCATAAACGGTGACACCGGCCAATGGAAAAGGGGGGCTTAATGCCCTTTACAGAAAATACCCAAAATCATTAAATGTCGCCAGCGAGACTGCGCATGTGCGCAGCCTACGCCAGGCGAGACCTAATAAAAAAACAATGGATGATTTTACAAACTGGCAATCTAACATTTAACCACCCATGGTTTGCATTTAAAAGGACCGCAAACCTAAAAGATATGCTCATCAATACAAAGCCTAGAACACACCCCCCCGCACAGAGACAACTTTGGAACGTGCCACCGGTAGTGGGCCATTACCCTTGGGGCAAGTGTAACATCTGTCCCTTTACACAGCCTACAAAGAAGGTCCAACTGACAGACACACTGACCTGGATACAACTAAGACACACCAACTGCAACACATGCAATTGTGTTTATTTGATTACTTGCCCATGTCAGCTGCAATACGTAGGCATGACAACCCGAGCCGTCAAAGTACGGATCACAGAGCACTGGAGCAATATCAGGTGTAAAAAGACCAACACAAAGATGTGCGTCCATTACACTACCATAGGACACACACCCGCAGACAAGAAATGGACCATTCTAGAGTCACACCCACAGATACCAAAAGCAGCTCCCTTTAGGAAGGAGCAAATGTGGATTTTCACAAATTGTGCACACAAAGGTGTGGGCTGAACAATGATATTCCCTGGGGAGAGCTGAATAGACAATGCCACACATTTCCCTACCAGAATGTATTATACATAAGACTCCCTGTTTTCTGTTTTTACGGATTTTTACAGATAAATACAGACAGAAAACAATGTGTTTTCTGTCTGCATTTATTTTTAAAAGTGGATAAATACCGAAAATGTGCTTCTTTTAGGTGTCTCTTAGTGCTGTCTTTCATGAATTATAGTCCAACAGCTGAGCAGATGGATAGCATGGGAAAATAAAAAACAGGATGACATTTCTTTAAATAACTGCATGTATCAACATACATTTGTGGTATAATGCTAACATTAGCCAGTGGATGAACTGCTATGTAATATTTGGCAACTTAAATAGCTAAAACAAGACAGACATCAAAGTATGAGTGCGCGTCTATCATTTAATAAATATGGAAATGTACAGTTTTACAACTACATTTAAACGCAAAACATAAAATAAATATGGATAAATACAGATAAAATGCCCAAAAAATAAATATGGATAAATACAGAAGGAAATGTTAAAATAATAAATACCATAAAACCGGGAGCCCTAATTATACATAAAGGAATCACACTGTACCTAGTGAGAAAATTATACCATTAGGTATGAATATCAGTGGTTCACCGACATATACTAATACACTCACTCATCTACCACCATATTTTACACAATGATCGAGATTAGGGGATAGTGACCCCCTGACCAATGAATAAATAGACATTTGGCAGTGACAGAAATCCAGAAATCCAAACACGGGGTTAACATTTCCAACTACTGTTAACCACATTAGGCATTCTCGTATTTTCACACACAGAACCCGGAAAAGATCCAATTGGTATCTCTATTTAGAATTATCATAAAACAATCACAATTCAATTACCCCCAATATGGCCACTACCGTCCCCGTACTAGTCATGCAAAACTAATTCCAGTAAGTACCCGCTTTACTAAATCTCCGCCCCCCCCAGCTCTCCTCGAGACAGGAGACAGAGACAGGGTAGGTGTGCAGGTGCACGCCATGAACAAGTGAGTGAGATATCCCCAACACATTTCCTACTTCAACCGGGGTAAGACATCTTTATCTTTTAACTCTCTGGTTCAACCACTATCTTTCTAGGTAGTGAATGAGTCCCGTGAGACCCGCTCTTACTTAAAAACGGGTGAGTGATTAAACCTAACAGAATAACATTGGGTAACAGTATTATGTTTTTTAGAAAGGCAACACCGCATACTAAACGTACGTAATCACACAGAGTGTTTGTGCAAGGGTGATGTGTTTGAGATGGACGTAGCAATCCAAAATGGATGTTGCAATCCAAGCTGGGTCACGTCGCAAACACCATTGATAGATGAATGAGTGCAGCGACTGACTGAGAACTCATGCACCCACTCACAGACCCACACAGAGGCTCACAGACCCACACAGAGGCTCACACACCCACTCAGACCCATGCACCCACACACAGATCCCGACACTCACACACTTTCGCAGACCCACTCAGAGACTAATGCACTCACTCGAAGACCCACTCAGAGACCCATGTACTCACTCAAAGAACCACTCAGAGACTCATGTACTCAATCACAGACCCACTCAGAGACTCATGTACTCACTCACAGACCCACTCAGACACACACACCCACTCACAGATCTACTGAGACACTCATGCACTCACTCACACACTCACTGTCAAAGGTTAGTGGCAACAGTTAGGAAATACATTTTTTTTTAAACCCTAGAAATTCTCTTAAAAAACCAAAGGTTATAGGGGCATTATAGTTAGGAAACAGAATTAAAAACACCTTAGAAAATCACTGAAAAAAACAAAGGTTGCAAGGATGTTATAGTTAGGCTCAGATTTCACTTGTACAAAACCAGTGAAATTCAGCAGTTATAGTTAGCTGTGCTAAGTATAACTTATGCCCCCACAATCCACTGCTTATGACCTCACGTATTACTTCACTCATGACATGGTGAGTGACATCACTCATGACATGGTGAGTGTCATCACTGATGACTTTATCCACAGAAGCACACACACACACACTCACACCCCTGTAAACCACTCAAATATTCATTCACAGACCTATACAAGCACTCACACAACCACTCACTCACTCATACAACCAGTCACTCACCCATACAGCCACACTCACCCATACAGCTATTCACTCACCCACTTATCCACCTATAGAGCCACTCATACA
Source organism: Triturus cristatus (assembly GCF_964204655.1). Classification (NCBI taxonomy): domain Eukaryota; kingdom Metazoa; phylum Chordata; class Amphibia; order Caudata; family Salamandridae; genus Triturus; species Triturus cristatus. The sequence continues at coordinate 332,678,779 of NC_140582.1, forward strand.
CCCACTCACTCCTACAGCCTCGTAACACAGCCACTCACCCACCCGTAGAAACAGACCCACAATTGCATACCCATTCGCACATCCATACAAGCACTCACCCATCTGCTCACTCAACCATACATCTATTCACACAGACACTTACTCTACAATACAGCCACTCACACAACCACTTAACCAAACAGTCACTCAAACAGCCACTCACTTATTTGAACACAAGTTGGTCGCACACTGCTCGTCACACCAGCAAGTTGCCCCAAAGGACTGTGGTGAATGTAGTGGCGACGGCGGGTACGCCTATGCCACGATGTGTAAAAAGAAAAAAGTATGTGTTGCATTTAGCCATCCCTGGACACGTGTTTCGAGGTAGTTGCCTCTCGTCAGCAGGGAGCAGGACAATGTAAAGGGGTGCCGAGTGGACTGCCAAAATGTAATTAAAACAGGTCAAATACCTCTCATGGCGCGCAGGTGCAGAACCAGGGCTCGTCAGCCCGATAGCTCGCGGGAGCCATAATAATTTGAACACAAGTTGGTCGCACACTGCTCGTCACACCAGCAAGTTGCCCCAAAGGACTGTGGTGAATGTAGTGGCGACGGCGGGTACGCCTATGCCACGATGTGTAAAAAGAAAAAAGTATGTGTTGCATTTAGCCATCCCTGGACACGTGTTTCGAGGTAGTTGCCTCTCGTCAGCAGGGAGCAGGACAATGTAAAGGGGTGCCGAGTGGACTGCCAAAATGTAATTAAAACAGGTCAAATACCTCTCATGGCGCGCAGGTGCAGAACCAGGGCTCGTCAGCCCGATAGCTCGCGGGAGCCGTAATAATTTGAACACAAGTTGGTCGCACACTGCTCGTCACACCAGCAAGTTGCCCCAAAGGACTGTGGTGAATGTAGTGGCGACGGCGGGTACGCCTATGCCACGATGTGTAAAAAGAAAAAAGTATGTGTTGCATTTAGCCATCCCTGGACACGTGTTTCGAGGTAGTTGCCTCTCGTCAGCAGGGAGCAGGACAATGTAAAGGGGTGCCGAGTGGACTGCCAAAATGTAATTAAAACAGGTCAAATACCTCTCCGGGATGGCTAAATGCAACACATACTTTTTTCTTTTTACACATCGTGGCATAGGCGTACCCGCCGTCGCCACTACATTCACCACAGTCCTTTGGGGCAACTTGCTGGTGTGACGAGCAGTGTGCGACCAACCTGTGTTCAAATTATTACGGCTCCCGCGAGCTATCGGGCTGACGAGCCCTGGTTCTGCACCTGCGCACCATGAGAGGTATTTGACCTGTTTTAATTACATTTTGGCAGTCCACTCGGCACCCCTTTACATTGTCCTGCTCCCTGCTGACGAGAGGCAACTACCTCGAAACATGTGTCCAGGGATGGCTAAATGCAACACATACTTTTTTCTTTTTACACATCGTGGCATAGGCGTACCCGCCGTCGCCACTACATTCACCACAGTCCTTTGGGGCAACTTGCTGGTGTGACGAGCAGTGTGCGACCAACTTGTGTTCAAATTATTACGGCTCCCGCGAGCTATCGGGCTGACGAGCCCTGGTTCTGCACCTGCGCGCCATGAGAGGTATTTGACCGGTTTAATTACATTTTGGCAGTCCACTCGGCACCCCTTTACATTGTCCTGCTCCCTGCTGACGAGAGGCAACTACCTCGAAACACGTGTCCAGGGATGGCTAAATGCAACACATACTTTTTTCTTTTTACACATCATGGCATAGGCGTACCCGCCGTCGCCACTACATTCACCACAGTCCTTTGGGGCAACTTGCTGGTGTGACGAGCAGTGTGCGACCAACTTGTGTTCAAAAAAGCCACTCACTTATACAGCCACTTACATAGCCAGTCACTCACTCAGTCATTCAGATACCCACTCACTCACCCATACAGCCACGGACACATCCACTCACTCACCAATAAAGTCACACAGCCACCCACACAGGTACTCACATACCTATGTATACACCCAAACAGCCACTCACACACCCATACAGGCATTTGGATACCTTCTCACACACGGATACACACAGTCACTTCCACAATATATGTTAGAAACAGTATCACTCATTAGTAATACAGAAAGTATACTATTTTTACTTTTGTAGTACCATGGCATATAGGTTTAACACTCAAACATTTAGAAAACACACTCACTGGATGATGTCATCAGTGACGAAATATGAGATGTTATCAGTGGTGTCATCGGTGATGTCACTGACCATGTCACGAGTGAGGTAATATGTAAGGTCATAAGCAATGCTCTGCGGGGCGTAAGTTATAGTTAGCTGAGCGGACTATAACTGCTGAATTTCACTGGTTTTGTATGAGTGAAATCTGAGCCCAACTATACCCTCCCGTTGATTTTTTCAGTGAATGTATATATATATATATATATACATATATATATATATATATATATATATATATATATATATATATATATATATATATATATATATTTATATCCTTTTTAGTGGGTCAGACTGTGAAGTGTTGAGGAAGGAGACACAGGGTACCTTTGACAAAAGGGAGTCCCTCCAAACCGCCCCTTCCTAGCCCATTTTTACCCGAGAGAGGCAACACCACTAAGGTTAACAGGTAAGTTAACTAAGGTCATGTTCCCTTGCCTTTGTGCCCTTGTTCTGGATTTCTCCTGAGCAGACTCACAGGTTCCTGTGCCATCCTGCTCACAATTGTGGCCAATATTATGGCTGGTCCAGTGTGTGTGGAAACAGCCTTAATGCACAATTGCCCTAAACAGGTTAAAAAAATGTTTTGTTGAAATACACATTTCCTGGCCAGGTGACAGGGGTCCCACAACAGGGATGACTGGAAAATTCCTTGGAGCGCTAAGGTTGGAGTGTCCACTGTGAGCTCCCCATTCCAGGTTTAAGGCCAGTACCTTGGGAAAAACTCAACAAGTCTGCTAGGAGAGTTCCCCGGGTTTTGCTTTGATGAAGAGAGCTGACTGACTACTCAGGTGGAGCCTAGAAGTGCCCTTGCATGAAGAACACGCTATACTCAAGGACACTGGCTTGTGAAGGAGCCTAGGAAAGACCCACACCTTTGTGCCTTGACTGAGGTTTGAAAGTCTCTGGCTTGTCCAGAAAGCGTGGAAAAGTGCCTCAATGCTGGAAGAAGGTGGTTATAGGTGTGTATTCTCAGAAGTCTCAGATTGATGCAGACTGGCATCTGCAATCTGTAGTAGAGGCTATGAAGGAGCAGCAGATCGAGAAGAGATCGACTTCAGCAGAGGAGACAGTATCAACCAGGTTACTCACCAGCACGACCTAGAGTGGGCATTGAATTTGTTTGAGTGGTGGGTTTTGTGATAGGGCCCGACCTGAGGAAGAATTCCCATGACTGGATCACTACAACTACGAGCACTGTGAGCCTTGTCTCAACTGTGCTGCTTTTACTCACTTGTATTTTGGGTACTGGTAGTCCCTTTGCTGAGCGCAAACACATTGATTGTGCTAGGGCCAGGAATAACATCGCTCCATTCTGTAGGCCCTACAGGATGTCTCTGCACCAGAGCATCAGCATGTTCTTATAGAACCTTCCCTTCACCTAACCTGCCTTACGAGAGTGCAACAGGAGACCAGTTCTTTCCTTCTTAAAAACAAACAAAAAGATAAGGCAAGAGTATAAGCAAGGTGGAATCTAAATAGAGGCAGTATGTTTGCATACTGCATTTAGTGGAATCCAGTATTTATTTGGGTTCATTAGTGTGCTGTAGAGGGTGACTAAGTGACAGACCATCACTCGAGGAGCGCTCTTTCTGATTGTGAAGAAAGGCGTGCCTGCATAAGGAGCACCTTGTGTGACGCACTAACTAGCAGTAGCGGCTGCTACTGGATGGGGTAGTGGGGGAATGAAGCCGCCTCTCCTCCGTCCCCGTCCTGTCTCCAGTCCCGGCCGGCAACAGGAAGCACCCAGCCACACAGGCTCCCCTGAACCAATCACAATGTTGTAATGCAGCGTTATTTGTCTGAGCACCATGATTTGGCGCTCAGACGGGAACAGGGAGCCTGTGCATGTCGCTCACCAGGCAGTGTAATGCAGTCTGGCGGGGAACATGCAAAGTGCGAAACAGCCATGAGCACTTAGGGAGTGCAAATACTCCTCCCCCTGCTCTGGCCAGTCCCGCCCCACCACTGACTGCAATAGGAAAGATAAAATGATAATAATGTTACGTTTTGATCATTTTATTTTTCCTTTTGAGCAGTGGGGCGGACGCTCCTCTGCCTTAGCGGAGGAGCCGCCACTGCTAACTAGTGCAACAAAGCTGAATAAGGAACCAGGAAAGGCGACATTCTGGCAGGCACACCTCAAGAAACTATGTAAAGTTTGGACACTAGTTAGTAATGCTACTATAAAGCCCTTCAAACTTACGCATAGTTTGAAATATCCCCCAACATACACAACCACAGTCAGTGCTTATAAAGGCACCGGTCCGGAGTCAGACTTTGAGTTTGATCATGCAAGGAATTGTATTAGTGAAATTGAGAATATGGCCTTAGAGTAACTAACCCGCTGCAGTCCTCTTTCTGCTCAACGCGAACCATGCCTGTTTGCCTTACTTTTATGCCTGGCCGCATAGGTGTGAAATTTATGAATAGCTTGCTCAGTGCTGAAAGATTCGATGTCTGTATCTGTTTTAAGGCCGTCTAGACGGTCTCCACCCTTTTCTGTACTGAGAGCTACTTATGTTCAATGAAGCGCATTGAGAGCTACTAACATTATTATTGTTGTAGAATTTCATTTTTTTTATATGTATAATAATTCAACCATGCAAAAGCTTTCTAATGTAATAAGTTGGGCTGCACACAGGTGAGCTACTCAGAGGTAGCTGGGGAACTACAGTAGCTCTCGAGCTACTGGTTGGAGACCTTATTGTCTCTCCCATCACTTCAGATCCTGCACTTGTGAAACGCTTTTTGTTTCTGTTTCATCACATGATCTCTGTTGGAGCCTTAAGTGGGAAAACACAAGCATTTGACCATTGTCTCTTCTTGGATAGCTTTGAGCCCATTGGAGTGCCAGGGTATCCGTTGGCTGCCCCATTCTGAGTTTCACAGATTCATTGTTCTTGTGCACACTTCAGATTGGCGTGTGTGCAGATGTCCCATCACATATTCAAAATGAAAGCATGCGTGTGGCTACGTATTTTGTTAGATGAGTGACTCTTCAAACGTCTGTGACTTTATGGCACATAAGTTACCAAAAAGCTGTAAAGTTAAAAGCAGAACCCTACTGCAAATACGAGACCTAACAAAAAGCCCAAAGGCAGGCATCACCTGACTACTGACCTAAAGCGTGCTCTGTAGAAAAATAATTGGGGTGGTACATGTTAAAATAAATGGTAGGCGTCCTCCTGTTCGACTTAATATAGCACAATTCTCTGAAATCATAACAAAATCGATAGCATTGGGTCTGCAGAGAACAAACAATAACCAATGAAAACGCCAAAATACAACTTGGCAATGCAGGGACGTAGGTTCAATATAATAATACATTTATTAGGGGGGTGTAACACACCCCCTAATAAATGTATTTTCTGATAAATATTTCAGTAGAGGTGCTTTCAGTAGGGAATTGTGAGATGTCAGTGGGATTTCACCAGGATTTGTTTTTACATACACTCATACAAAAACGCACACCCACTCTCTGTTTTGCAAAGTCCTCGAAAATATTGGTTATTTTACAAAATATTGTGTTTTTTCTCATAGTACTCCTACCAATCAGCATTCCTCTCCCTTTCCACTGCCCCATAGGCTCCTCTCAAGCACCCTGCTTCATGTGGTATAATGTATTTAAACATTATATGCCAGCCTGAGTGTCGGAAGATCTGAAGCCCGCCAATCTTACTGACCAAGCTACGCCCCTGTGGCAATGGAAGCCATAGTTTGAAATTTCAAGACTGACCAATCACAAAGGCTCAGTCGGGATATCAGCCGCAGCGCTCCATCCTCCTCAAGGGGATTTTAGCTGGAAGAGAAAACTAACATTGACAAGTCTTGATCTCTAGATTCCAAAGATGAAAAGATGTCACACATTGGAGTGCCGACAGACACCCAAGTGACAATGCCTCCCCATCTATCATGGAAGAAGAATGTTGTAAGTAAATCATCAAGAGCTTTACAAACACAGCGGCAATTCACAATGACATCCGTTGACATCGACACTGCCACCCGCCTTTCGTGGAAACAGGTAGATGAAGCCGATTAACAGGGTGTTGACGCATGAAGCGGAGATCTGCGGCAATGCTTTATTCTTCAAGACCACAAACAAGGAATTCCATTCAGCTCTTCCCTATCCCTGCTCTTGAGGGAGACAGGCTGCTTCCAACCATCTGCTGACAGGTTTGGAATTGGGATTTCACGTGCAGCAGAGATACCCTCAGCCAGCTCCATTACAGAGCAAACTGTGCTACACAGCAACGGAGAGGTCTGGAAAACTGTTCAACGAGGACGCCATTTTGCATCATTTTTTACAGGGAAAGGAGGGAACTATGTTTTTCACCAGTGCAAAATTAGAAGCAATGATCTTTGCAACCACTGCTCGAATTCAAAATCAAACGTGCATGCTTATAGAAGTATTTGCATCGTTAATATAGATTTTATCAGAAAAATCCATGTCCATGAACACTCTTTGCAACATATAGTGAAACTCATTTTGCACCATTTTGCTCATAGCGTCATAGAAAATGAGACACTAATTATGCCTCAAATCTAGTCCAATATTTCACATTTACAGGATGGAAAACATTTACTCCCTCAATTTCATACTTGATAGACACAGAAAACATGGTATGAAATAGGTTTGCTCCATGTTTACCCTGGTGAAAATCGTAAGTTTACATCAACGCTGTTTGCACCAGTCCCTTTTACACAAAAAGCAAACAATAGTTCACATGTTGACTTCTGTTTTAACATGAGTTTCTGTAGTACGTTCCCCTGACCATATCTGGTTTGCCCATTTTCCCTATCTATCCATCCAGCCATCATAGCACCTGGGGGCCCTTATAATGCATGCCCCATTATCTTCAATGGGCCCTAGAATGGGTGTAAGCTAACGGACAAAAGGCGATAGAACCTAAAGTCTTTTATAGAAGTACAAGCCAGCTCACACTTCCTGTTCATACACACAAGTCTGCCCACTGGGTGGGAAAGGCCCATGAAGAGCACTGGAAGCCATCCTGCACTCTCCGGCCAATTGCGCAAGCACTATAGAAAGGATCCTCGCTATTAGGATTGATTTTAGCAGGATAATGAGTGCCGCATCTTCAACCTGCAGATAAATAAACAAAATGTATCCCCATTTTTGAGCTATTTATTGCTCCCCAGAACGCTTTCTGATTTAAAAACCCAGCCTGCAGCCATCCTGGTGCTGGGATCACCCTTCCCCTCACGTCTGGTGTCATCAGTAGCAGGAACCCTTTTATTTGGGAGTAACACACACTTAATTTTATTGAATTTGAGACGAAGGTTTAGCAAGTGCTTTGGTTCAAGGGCTCTATACAAACAATCACGAGCCAAAAGGATCGGACTATTTTATACATAAAGTGCTTGGCATTTGCAGGGGCACAAGGCGGCTCAGGGAGCAGTGCTTTAGGCAAAGGGTTATGTTGGGGCACGACCATTTGGTGCAGGAGACTGTACTGGGCAGGATGGGATCTTGCCTCGGAGGTAAACGTAAATGCAGACTTGTGAGGAGTCTACACAAGTTCCAACAGGCGGGCAACAAGAGCCAAATTTCGGAGGAGGGGGGGGGGGGGTTGCTTGAAAAAGATTTCGGGGGGGCTAAGTCTTCCAGCCATAGGCAGAGTGGCTGTAAGAAGGGGTGAAAACACAAAAAAAGCCTCATTAACGAGTAAACGGTCTTTTAAAGAGCTGTGAAGTACTCGGGTCCGGCTGCAATTAGACGGACGCCAGCCCGCGAGGCTGTCTCAGCCGGGCTGACACACATGACGGGGGGCTGAAGCCCGGTGAGCCCAATGGGTGTTGCGCGCCCGAGTTGACACAACTGCCATTTATTTTACAGCAGTGGATGCTTGTGCTTGAAAATGCATTGTCAAACATTTAGGATGACACCAGACAAACGATAGGTAGTAAACAATATATGGTTAAAATCGACTGAGAGACCATTGTATTTTAGAACGCAAGCTTTAGTATCCAAGTACAGCCTCTGTGTATGACCCAAAAAACATAAAGAACAAAGAAATTAACTGGCAACTTTCCAGAATCTTGAAACATAAAAAAACGCCCAAACAGATCTTTCAATCAAAGCTTTATTTCGACATATAATATCATAAAAGCACAAATGTACATAAAACACAATTCATAGAAATACATAATTAAAAGCATGTCGTAAAAGAATCTTTTTTCTTTAAATACAATAAATATTTTAAAAATGTATTAAACTTTGACAGCTTTGAGAGTAAAAGAGAGTAATCAACTAGAACTAATTAACTTCTGCCTGATCAGCCATGCCCAGCCTAAGAATTTGGCCACCCCGCAGACTATGGTAGTATTTGCATCCGTCTTAAGGATTCTCAATGCTACAAGGTGGTCCCTCGTTCCTAGCTGCGAACAAACGGGCTTGAGCCATTTCATTCTGGGTTTCGCATATGCTGGACAAGCAAGGAAGAAATGGGAAATATTCTCTATAGCGCCCGGGCAAGTTGGGCAATCCGAGGGAGTCTTATGTGGAGGATTCCACTTACTGGTACGGTCGCGAAGGGGAAGAGTCCCAAACCTAAACTGGATAAAGAGTGATCTGTCCTTGGGCTTCGTAATGAAGTCTAAATAGGGTTCCAGATGGGGCGTAAGCTTATGCTGGCGAAATGCCTCTGTCAGTCTGCCAGGGTTTGGGTCTCTCAGCTCCTGAGCATCAACCCACGTCCAAAAAGCTCTTTTGGTTTCCTCCTTGGATAATGGTGCCCCAAAATCCCGATCAGTTGTGAGGCCTGTTGCCACCAGGAGCTTCTTAATATTGGTAAGCCACCCAATTTTGTGGGCTCCTCGTAGATTCATGACCTCTCTTAGGCCATCAGCATAATTAGAGAGCTCGGGGGTGCGCCACAACCGCGCCCAATATAACAGAGGACGTAGAGTGGCTAAATCTCTAATAGAGCGCCTACCAAGATCGCTCAATAATGGTTTCGTCGGGATTCCCCTTGGGAGCGATGCAAGGTCCCTGAAGAACCTGTTTTCTCCGATCACAAGGGCATCTACACAACAGAAGCCCCATAGTTCTGCGCCATAGACAACACTGCCTACCGCCTTTGCAGCATATATATCCAGGGCTGGGGCAATAGGTTTGGTAGTGGAGGCACGTTGTTCCTTTCCTGAGGCTCCCACTACCCGCCTATGGTTTAACACCATTTTATCAATGTGGGGCTGCCACTTGAGTTTGTCAGAGATTCTGATCCCCAGGTAATCAAACTCTTTGACACGCTCAAGTTGTTTCCCATCCAAGGTCAAGGCGGATCTGGAGGATCTGGTTGGGTTAAAATAGAGGAGTTTGGTTTTAGAGGTGTTGATGACAAGGCCCCTCAGCTCGCAAAACAAAGAGAAGCGATCCAAAAGCTTCTGCAATCCTGCTGGTGTTTTTTCTTTCCCAAAACGTGTCAACCCAATGGTAGTCGTTTCTACTCAAAGCTTTCCTCCCCATAGTTACAGTGCTTGCCTCCCGGAAGAGGGATGCAATCTGTTTCTGCAGGTTCTTTCTGACGGACGCAGTCCTAACATGAGTACCATTACACGCAGGGGGTAACTCGGGCCCTCGTTGAACCTATGGCACTTTTAGGCCCCGGTTCAGCCCGAGAGCTATGGATATATGTGAGATGGGAGTCACAAGGGCCCCTCACCACATTCGGCACCTTCTGTTTGTGTTATGGCACAGCTTACACTAGCACGCATCTCCTAAGAGTGAAATAAACTGGCATCAATTCTTGCTCAGCTGGTTTTCATGCAACCAGGGCGAAGGAGTGGGGAACACCAACACACGGAGAGTAACCCAACAAACACAAACAGCTGCCATCCACTCACAGGCATGCTACACCTGTCCACGTCACACAACATGATAAACCAATTACGGACAAGAATGTGGCGGCCACGTTATCATTTACATAAAAACGACAGCATATGACAACAGCTCGTTTTACCAAACTTCACCAGTTCCCTTTCTAAGCTAACACAGCACACACTTTTATGTCCCCATGGGGGTACAGTAATGCTTTAAAACGCACTAAAATTAGAATATACTATCTGGCATAATGCCACTTTAATTTCTACCCACAAGTACCGAAATTTTAAACAATGACAGCCATAACAAACATGCACTGCCAGCCTGTAAACACCCTGCCCTCTTGCAAAACAGGACTAAGGTCACCTTCCGGAGGTACATACATTTAATTCAAATGAAGATAAAGAAAAGAATCCAAACTCACAATAATACTTATTAGGTCTAATTTGGCAATACAATTATGTATTATGATTTTGTAATTTAGCTTGTTTGCAAATAAAAATTGATTGTCTTGAAAGAAAAGACCTGTCAACTACTATAGTGCATTTTCATACTATCCAATTCATACTTCAAGTAAGCATTTGTTAAAATGGGAAGTCTTCTTTTAAAAATGGAGTCGATGTTCACAAGTACTCACTATCCGCTGCTGCTGCTCCTGAAAACAATGCACCGCTTGCATTGCAATTAGGCATGTCATAGATTGCAGAATAATACACATAACAGCCAACAGTGTGAGAGGGTGAGAGGACTACTTTTCTGAACCCCACTCTCTGCATAGATGCATAGATGCACAGATTTGGTTAAACTGTCACAATAAAAGCTATGGCAGGCTCTCTAGCCAGAGCTAAAGACCAGCCAAAGTCAATCCAATTGGGTTCTTTACCATAAAAAGGTCTTGATGTGCACCATTAACTGCAGAGAAATGTTCAATTACAATATGAAGGTATAGGAAGGGCAGAAGCAGCAATTCACAGTTACCTCACACAGAGGGCGGGTACTGCAGAGGAAGAAGAAGAAAAAGCTTCGCTCAAAGACATAACTCCTCATACAGAACAATATCAAAAGAAGGCCTAAAAAGGGACTTTAAAATTCAAGGTTATCCCAGAGTCGTAGTTATAACGTCATCACTTTATGAGGTGTAGTGAAAAGAAGTCAATAATAATTTCCCTTTTAAGTATAAGAGATTTTTTTAGATTACCTTCTCGCTACTAAAGGTGTAATATGAAATACAGTATGTTTTACCCATGCCCTTCTCCTCAGACCTGAAAGAGTTCGTCCATTGCCTGAAACTTTAAAGAGAACTCAAACACAATAAAACTGAAATTAAAAGCAAAATCTACAACCCATGGCTAGACTAACTTTGTACTCAAATGTGGTGGTGAAAACCAAAGGAGAATTAACTATCAAAGTTGTTAGTTACTACATCCTCCTAATAGTCATATTCACTGATCAGTCAACCGAGAGGATGTTTTTATACACTGTGCTGGGTGAGAAGGTTGCACTCTGAAAAGGCATTTTCAAGACTGATCTAAATCACCTTGTAGGGTACCACAGCAGAACTGTGTTTCTTGTCCAGGAATCAACTCTTCAACTATAGATCATGGGAAGACCTAATTCAAAGGGGGGGGGGCTAGGCTAGGTCCCTGTTCAGCTCCCCTGGATGTGGAAAAAAAGACCACAAGAAAAAGAAGAATGTCACAGGGAAGGTGGTACAGCCCAGTGGAACAAGACCCACTTGCAAGACACTTACTTGTTAGAACCCAAATTGGTGGGTGGGGGAGGAAGCAGTGCTCTTAGGAAGAAAATATCCCCTGCGTTTGAGTTACACAAAATTTGATATTATGCTTCTCACTTTAACAAATATCTTCTATCACTGATAAGACCTGTCTGGCCGGTGTGAGAGTGCAACCACGAATTGTAGCAGCCTCAGTTGACCATCAGGGAAAATAGAAGAGAATGAAAACCTGGTGTGGGACAGATCCCCACAAACAGAGCTTTGAAGCTCCGTGTTGTTCCTACCTACTACCTACACTCTTGCTGGCGGTTCTCATGGAGTTCTGCTACATGGAATACCGCGGAGCTCCGCAGGACTCAGTGCCCGTTCACGCTACGTTTTTGATGCTCGGAAATGCAATGCGCATTCTCATGTGCAAACGGCACAATAAGGAGAAAATCTGCTTGAGGATGCATGCGCGATCACTGGCGCTCTCTCACGGTCTTTAGAAAAAAGGCGCTGGATGTCGCAGGAATAACCTAAAGCCACACTAGCGGGCAGCAAGTCTAGTGAGCACTCGCTGGCTGTCGGCAAGTCTTGCGGGTGGCTGGCAAATCCTGCTGGCAAGACTCATCGCGCTCACCGGAGCGTGCAAAAACCAGGCTCGAGCACGACAACCAAAAATAAATTCCGCTACGAGGCGGAATGCAGACTATCAGAAACTCTGCATTCCGGAATTCTGCAAATTCCACAAGCGGAGTAGAATTTTACGCCTTGGCCTTCTCTTGCTGAGTTACACTGCACTCCTCAGGTGAACAACCTAGACAGCCATGGAAAGAAGGAAAAACAAAAAAGAAACAGTAAACGTCTTAGCTCAGGTCCAACATTATTCGCGCCACCGAAGCCTGAAAGACTCACCTTGCCACAAAACCCCAATGGGAAGGTTACCTGCTGAGCAACTAGGCACATACACAGCATTACTGTTACAGTTCACTAGTGACAAAGGAAACTGAGAATGTGGAAAAAAAGAGTCTGGCTTGAGTCAGAAACCCCACTGAGAGTCCATACTGAATATAGGATGTACAGGAGAGCTGCGGGCTCGAGAATCTGTCATCAAGTGTCTTGAATCTAGGCTCCTGTTCCTGAAGTCTAAGAAATCGAGGTCTACCGAAGGCCCATACACTAGAAGAGCAAGACTCTACCTTTGTTTTAATGACCTAAATTACATTGTTGAGCACTTGACATGGGCAAAGAAGTGCTTTATTCAGGTGGACAAACTAAGAATAAGAAAGGCTCTTCTGAGGCTATCTGGTTAATTTTGACCATAGGATTAATTCTTACTGGCTGGGTTTCCCCAGGGCTAGTGAACAAGTAGCATCAACATAAAGAACACCATTGCTCACACACTTAACAGCACTCACTTCTTCTAACATCTGTCTCGTAGTGGGTGTAAAAGATTCCCACTTGGATCTATAGGGTCCCTTCCCATGACAATAAGACTGGGTCGAAAGATAGGTCTTCTGTAGCTAAACGACCTGAAGAAGAGCTCTCTTGTCGAATCCAAGTGGAGTAGTAGCCTTTGGAATCTCCAGCAGTAAAACAAAACAAAAGAAATGGCAAAGCCAATAGGTCTGTTTTTAATGAACCAATGCATTTAAACGCAGACATTCACAAATGATATTTATGTGGGTTGATTACAAAATGCTGTTTGTCACATTAAAGCCTGCACTGCTCTGGCTTTTGTCAATTCTTGTAAACAGTAGTAAAACAGGATTGCTTTCTGTATAGAATGCATATAGAAAATTAAGAAATGAACGTGCCGAACATTATGATGATGGAGTGTACTTTTCATATGTAAAATAGTGAGTCCTCTATGCATTCCAATAGAAGCACTTCCTGGAAGTCAGATTAAGACACCAAACCGCCTATAGCATGAGGTGAGAGAAGACCACTCCTCTGGGTGGAGTCAAAGCCCACTCTATGTATAGTAAAAAAAAATGTATGAATAGATCAGTAGACAGCAAGACTGTCATGCCAGCCCTGAACAAAACAAATGACAAAAACAGTGAAACCCGAAAACAATTGTTGTATTTGATGGTGTCAATGAACAACTGAAACCGGGACCGTCAGCATTTCTGTTATTATTACATCAGGGAAACATTCTAAAATAAATTTTAACACTGTGTTCAGCATTTCATCACGTCTACCACTGATCTAAGTTGCAGCTCCAGCATACAACTACTCTATTTTGATGGTATGGCTTGACAGAGCAGCTGTTGCTAGACAACTATGTAATCATCACCAGAGAGGGGCTTTGACTCCGCCTACATGTTGGGAGCCATGAGTACATGTTTTGATTTGGGCAGATGTGGTCTGCTTACACAAAAAAAGTGCTTGTCCTCCAGCAGCTGAGATCACTTTGTTTATTTATCCAGCTACCTAAGCTTCTACTTTCAGGAGCACTCACATGACATTGGGATGCTACTAAATTATCTTATATAACTAGATAATTTATGTAGTTTTTCTCTGGCAGTAGTAGGGAGGAGGGCAGCCTACATTGATTTTTCATTCTGGCTTGACAGTGTAATTGTCACTTAACCGTTTACTCTACACCATTATTATTCTACAGTTCTTTGCTTTTGCACACATGCATATACATTTCCATGCTATTTACTTCTAATGCTTCACATTACCATACAACATTCCTTTAAAGCCAGACCTATTGGCATTGCCAATGCTGGTCTGAAACATCTTACTGCCGACAGCAGACTGAGGAACAGGGAGGAGGGAACCTCTGAGTGGCCCTCGGATGTCCTCGCTATCTGGAAGGGTCCTGGGATAGCTGGAATGACAGATTTACAGTAAGCTCCTTGTTTTGGTTATCGGTCAAGTAATGTGCCATGAAGATCTGCTTTCTATCAAAGACATGTCAGCAGCTCCTGCCACAGGCTTTAAAACACTGCAAGGCGCAGTCTGCGTCTGCATTCACAGCATTAGCCAGAAGCATACCCAGGGGGAAGGTTACAGAGCTTGGCAGCCCTCCACCCAAACAGATCCTGTCACCGACTTTAACTCTTGAGGAATCAATGGGCACAAAATGAGCAAACGGAGATATTTTGTGCAGTAGAACTGGAGTAAAATAAAGTAAATGATTGTGTATTAATTCAAGGATCACCGTAGGCAAACAATCCTCGAGCCCACCGAGCCTCTACCAAAATAAAATTAAACCTGGGCAGCAAGCTTTTTCTGCAAATTCTTCGGTTCCACTATTTTAAGGGATAAGATGATTAAAACTTTCATTATTCATTAACCACGAGATCAGAGCTCACAAGTTCTTATAAGTGGTTTTATTCTGGCATTTGTAGTTAAGCATTTACCTTCATAACTGCAGGACCACCAATAGGTCCCCAAGACAAAGGATAACAAGCATTTCCAATGCAATCGGTCTCGCATTTGTGAAAGTTTGAGTAACTGGCGTTGTAAATGATTTTGTGTTTTATGTATGTTAAGTTGTTTGTAGTGGAGTGGATGTATGTTGTTTGTAGAAGGCATTATGTGGTTTGAATTGGAATTGCTAGTTGTGGAATTGTGTGGGTTGGAAGCGGGTAGTGCATTGTAAATATATTGTATGGTAAATAGATCGGGGTGAGAGACGTATAAAATTGATAGAAAGTATGAATGAGAGGGATAGGTAGTTTGCGTATGAAGTAGTGAATTAACTGTAGATAAAGAAGTATAAATAGTGTGTGAGAGAAACAGAAAAGGAGAGAATGTTAGAGATGTATGAAGAGGCTGCGTTTGTGCATGTAGAAGATAGTGAAAGAAAAAGAGGAGAGTGTGTGTTATTATTTGAAAGTTATGGTATTGAAAGTGTGCAGAAAGATATGAAGCAAACTAATATAAATGCTGGATTAGTGTGTGTGAGAGAGTATGTGAGAGAGGGAGAGACAGAGAGAGAGGGAGTTGTGGGAGTGTTATTTTGGGTGGAGGGTGTGAGGTGGACTTGTACCTAGTACGAGGATGTAAAGGTAGGTAGTATGTGTTTGTAGGCAGTTTAAATAGGGTAAAGGAAGAGTGAGGGAGGGATGTGAGGGGGCACTGTAGTTGTGAGATGAGAGGGGTAGTGGTAGTATGAGGGAGAGATGACAGTGGCGGTGTGTGCATGTGTTGGACAGATGATAGTGTTTGTTGAAGTGCGATGTAGAGATGGGTTGTATTTGTCTTATTTGAGCAATTGTGTGTTGTGTTTTTGTGTGGTATGCATGGCTGATGGCAGTATGTGAAATACTCCCTGAAAGAACACTAGCTTGACAGTTTTTGCAACTATTTTTGGATAACTACAACTTAGTGTGTCCAAATAGCCAAAGGTAAACACCAACTTTTGCTAGACAGTGAACAAAAGAATACAGTAGAAATGCTGCCATAGTATGTATTTATTATTTAGTTATATAAAAAAAAAATTCTCTGAGGGGCGTGACTCAGCAGGACGAGTTTGCCTGGACAGAAAAGAAAGGAGAGAGAGGTAAAAAAGGAAGAAAAAAAGGCCAGACTTCCACAGCACAAGCCAGTTGGAAAAAGCCACTTGGAGTCTTAAAAGGGAACTTAAAATCCGGCTGGTGGGAGCCTTTTACATCAAACCAAGCTGCTGACTTCTTTGTTCACCTTTTCTTTTTTCACTCTCTTTAACCCCTGCTAAGCTGTTCTGGGACATACAGAGAGGATATAAAAGTATATTAAGGACGTATTTTTGAATAAAAAAAAAAAAAAAGAATTCGGGTTTGCGCAGCTTTCCCTCTCAGTATTCAAGCAGGCTTGCTACCTCTGAGACCAACTTCTACGGCGCTACCGGGGACCACCAGGTTTCTCTCCAAGGGGTAAGTGCATGTGCTCTGCTGTCTGTATGCGCATGGGGCTTTTGTGCTACTTGGTAAAGGGTCGCTGGGGGAGTTCTATGCACTAGAGCCTTCTTTCTCTTTTCTTGGTATTATCTGGAAATCCAGCTTTGAGAAAGTAAAGAAATAGACATTTTTGGACTCTCAATATACAAGATTTCTCCAGAAATACTGCTGCATCCCATCTTGACTCCCCAGTTCTGGTGCAGCGGGTCAAAAACCGCGCAGAACAAGCAGCAGCCCAGACTAATGGTGCAGCAACTCTGAAGAAAGATTTGGGTCCACACATAGAAAACTCTGAGATGGCCACAGCAGAGCTCTCCCAAACACATCACTCGGGGGAAGCCTCCATCGATTCGGATTCGAGTATCAGTTCTGCTCATGTTTTCTCTCCTGGGGCAGGTCTCTCAACTGTGCAAAGCTTGGAAAGCTTGGCGGACCCAGACACGAGGGCTCCCAGGGACGTCACTGTCGCTGGGAAATTCAAGGAACTTAAAAAATGCCCTCTATTTTCTACAGCTAAACCAGGCTTAATCTCTGGCATAGAGGGGGCTGAGAGTGTACCATCATTTGCTGAACCAACCGGCAAACCCCTTAAAAGGGGCGTCTCTCTGCAGCGACAGCGCTGTTCTCTCACAACCTCAAGTACATTCCTCCCCTGGACGGAGATTTTCGGGGACAGTGGGCAGGCTGTCTCTGATAACATCGTATCTTCTGCTATAACATCTCTAGCACAATCTAAGGCTGGGACTGAATACAGGAAAATTCTTTTCAGGATGACAGATCTTTCTCTCTGCAATGGGATGCTAAGAGCCTCCTCAATTTAATTCCAGATGAGATTAGAGAGTTAAAATCTTCTCAGTCCACGGAAATTGCTGCCATTCATGCACGTCTGTCTAAAATCGAAGAGAACATGGCTCGGGTTCCGACGTGACTTTATGAGGCAGAGACTAGAATCTCGCAGTTGGAAGACCAGGTCACTATCATGAACGACAAAGTCGCGGCTTATCAGAGCCAAAAGTCCGCAATAGAGCTTAAATTGGAGGAACTGGAGAATTACTCTAGGCGCTTTACTCTTAATTTTCTTGATATCCCAGAAGGCCTTGAGGGGCACCAGACACTACAATTCGTTCATTAAAAAAATGTTCTTCCGGAGTTGTGTGCACATTTAGATTCCGTATATAGGTTTTCCGATTTATGCCCTTATATAGGTAAAATTCACATTGCCCTTATTTGGACATAGAAATCTGGCCCTTATTTAGACATTGTCCATACAAACCAAATACAGGCATGGCCACCTACATCCGTCCATCCACGTCACAACGATTTCTTGGAAAACCAGACCCTTAATCCTTCAGAAATTTCCCTCAGCTTGAATATTGATTTCTCCAAGAACTCATTAAGTATGCATGAACATCTATTCCTTAGGGGTTCATTCATGACGTTCCTCTGCCCGACTTTTACGTCAATACTGGCATTCCTAGACACCTTCAAGGTATAAATATACCAGCACTTGCCCTGGCAAATTGCGGTTCCCGGAGGACTACGCGGTTCGCCACGGCAAGTTCGGAAGGAGATCGAGTTCCAGCCTGATGCACTGACCTGACGCTGCCATCCTCCTTGCAGAGAATCCAGCTCCAGTGCTCTCTGACTTCCCTTGCGGGGGGTTATACTGTCGAGTCCAGAAAAGAGATTCCAACCTCTCTCATTCTCAGGTATGGCGCTGACTAGAACTTAGAGAAACTTTTGGCAACTCTTGGCTAAACTAAAATATAGCTAGCTATACTTTAGAAACAGCACCTATTTCAAACCTCGTACTGCACTTAGGTTAGGTACACTGGGGTAGAACAATTTAGAAGCATCAGATGAGTATCACATTTTAGCATTATGTTATTTATGTATGTATTTTGATTAATATATGTCATAGCTACAAACCATGCTATTGCAGTATTATTTTATCTTACTGCTAACCTCGTACATATTGTACTTCGCAGTCTGTCTTACGATTGTAGCAATTCATATCTCTTGCATGAGAAATAAGACTGTTCAATAAACCCTTTTTATTGAAACGCCCATCTCTCTATTTCTGGGCAACTCTGTAGAAACGAAGCATGCACGATTGACTGAGTGAAACTGTTATCTATTGTTTCCACGATTCTGAGATTGTTCCGACTCCAAGGGAAACAAAGTTGTCATGTTTATGCGGTTGTCAGAAACTAATCCCTTCTTGTATATTCGAGAAGTTTCTAGTGAGCTCTGAGTTAGCTGGCACACACAAGTAATTTAGTTTAATATACTCGAGAGAGACATGCTGACCTTAGTCCTATGTCAAATCTATAGTGTATGTTATTCCAATCAGGGATATAGGAACTACACTACATGGCGCCCAACGATTTGGTAAGGCACTAATTTAACGCTAGATACTGAAGTAACTCAGTCGTGCTTTTCTCAGAGACCCTCTACTCATAAAACTCCATAAGACGGCTGGAGTGGGTAGGGATAATATCCTCCATAGCTGAGTAGGACGAAAGTCCTATGTATTAGCTGTTTGGTTTTGTTCAACGTTGAAGGATACAGTGTTCCAAAATATTGTGCACCTTATCTTTGTTCCCTTGAAACTTGCTCTGCATTTTTCATTTCAACATGTTCGAAAGTGGCACAAACACCGTGACCGGTGGGGCTGTAGCCGACAGTCGCAGCAGCTTTTAATCATACAGGTTTTCAAGAAACCGACGAGGATGCTATAATCAGCCCACCAAACTTAAGGAGAGCCATCACTCTCCAACATTTAAAACACGGTCTAACACCAAGAGGTGGAAGAGCAGTTTTCGTGATAGAGGCACATGACTCTCACCAGACAGAGGTATTCTATTCATGGATAGTATTCCCAGAATCAAATCCAGTAACACACTTGTTTCACTTCTACAAAGAAGATGATCCACCTGAGGAATATATTCCTTTCAAGGATATTGAAATTCCACTCACATACCAGGAGCATGAGCTCTGGTTTAAAGGCGCCCTAAAACATTACAATCACATTACCAGGCTCGGTCCACTAGGTAGACCAGGAGCAACATGGCCGATTTTAGCCAGCTATACACCTCATCCTGACATTGAAGAAATGTCAGATGTAGATCTACTAGCTCAACTCAAGGAGCTAATAAAGATTTATAGACAATTGGTTTAATATATCATGCGGACTTTCACAGTCCAACCACCATTAACCATTAACCATTCAAAATCCAGCCCCTCATCAGGGGAATACACAAAAAATCACTCCACAAACTTTACACGCAGTCATGGGTAAAATGCCCACAAAACGTGAACAAATTCCATTCTGGATAGCTCAAAAAATTACTCAAAACGAAGCAGTATTTCCTAATTCTAGCCCTTATGAGAAACAGAATTCTAACAATCTGTTTACCAATGGGGATCACACCACATCTGGAAGACTGCACCACTTGGGGCATGTCTTTGCTGCAATCTACACAAAAACACATGGTGTTCGTCTATGGCAGTAATACCTGATGTCCTGAAACAGATTCAAAACGAATACGGGGCAGAGCCTGCTCTAAATTTAGGTATGAAGTTACTTAAAAATTTCGACCAGGTCTCAACAATAATATTATCTAATATTAAAGGAGAAGCAGCATCAGTGGCAATCCACCAGAAATTAAGGGAATTTGATGTAACAGAACAACCACAAGAACTAGCCAGAATAATTGAAAAATCCTATGAAGAATTATGCAGAGACAGTTTGGGAGGGAAACCAGTTAAACCACAACTGTCTGAAAGTCCTGATATGTCTTTTCTAAAAACACTGCTACCTCTTCTAAAAAGAAGTGGGAAAATAGCAAACAGAATTCCAAAGAGAAGTGTTCTCATTCCCAAGGCAGGTCTCCTCCACAGAAGGAGCCCTCTGAAAGGAGGTACAACCTCAGGAATAGGGATAATTTGAGAAAACCTGACAGATATCAAGATAATGATACACTTCCCTCTCGTACCTTTCAGATATCGTCACAGACATCTGAAAGAAGAGGACGGTCAGAAAACAAGGAAAAACGCGTGAAATCCAAAGACGATCAACACGTTCAGAAAAATAAAGCAAAACCTCAATTCCCCAACAAAAAGGTAGCAGGTCTGCAGATCAGACATGCCGAGAATACTGAGAATCCAACTCAGGAACGGAGAGTGGGCCCAGACCATGCTGGACAGTGCAGCAGAAGTTACAATAGCTCGCCAGAACCTGAAGGGACTTCTGGAGACAGTGGACTTGAATGAAGACATACGAGTTGAGACTGTAGACACCAGGGTTAGCTCTCCACATAGGTTATATGAAATAACACTCCGGATGGAGGGAGACCTACCAAGAAAAGTGAAAGCATTCTTTTGGGAGCATCTTTCAAAGGGTTATGATATACTTCTAGCAGAACAGGACTGGCCACCAGAGTTTGTCAGGGAGTGCCCACATGGCGAGCACATCATTATGCCTGCCTTCTCCAACTATATTCCAGTTCATTTAAAATATACATTAGCCAGGAAATGGGCAGTAGCCCAAGCCCCAGCACTTTATAAAAATCATGTAGGATGGGATGAGGACTCACCTCACCATAAAATCCAGTTAAAAAAATCAACCGACTGCACAAAGGCAGTACCCAGTTATGCAAGAAGCTAAAAAACAGGTCAGGGAGATTTTAGATCAACTTGAATATCAGGGGGTGATTGAAACATGCACCTCATCAATGAACAATCCTTTGTTTCCTGTCTCCAAACCAGACAATACATATCGTCTACTTTTGGATTACAGACACTTAAATTCTTGTTGCAAAACATTTGCACTGCAAAATGCACATAGTATGGCATTAATAGAGTAACATTGTGCGTAAAAAATATAAAACCACATTAGACATTTCAAATGGTTTCTTTTGTCAAAATATTGCAACAGAAAGCAGATATTTGACCGCTTTCTCAATAATGGGGACCCAGCGTCAATTTTGTAGACTGCTCCAAGGATTCAAAAACAGCCCGAGGTTATTCTCAGCAAGGGTAACAGAGTTAGTACAAACTTATGATGACGAGGCATTGTCATATGTCGATGATATATATCTGACAGACGATGACATGGATAGGCACTTGAATAGGGTGAGCACCATAATATTGGGCTTCGCCTCAGAGGGTTACAAATTCAACTTTAAAAAGTAAAGAATTGCCCACCTCAACGTCCTTTTCCTAGGATTTGAACTATCAAGTGAAGGCAAAAGCCTGGCAGCCAACTTTTTAGAAAAGTATGCGCTGCTCCAACCTCCAAAAACGCTGAAAAATGTACAGTCGATTCTAGGTTTCCTGAATTTTGGAAGAACTTGCATTTTAAATTACGCAGAAAGGGTTAAACCTCTCTACGAATTAATCAAACCTGATTTTAAAATCACACATTGGACACAAAAACACACAGAAATTTTGCGTTCACTACAAACAGACATGTTAGCAACGAAACACTCGCAAACACGGGTAAACGTACGCAACTTGGTGATCCGAATAATTCCGGGTCAATGCGGATTCACCTACTTAACTTTTAACGAAGGTGAAAAAGTACCAATTGCATACAAATCCCACTTGTACACATAAGCAGAAATGAAATTCACTTCTACAGAAAAAATTCTGACAGCAGTTCAAACCACTGTAGCAAAAGAAAGAGCCCTAGCACAAGGGAAACACATTATGGTTGTGACTCCTGTACCAGCCCTAGAGGCAGTTGCAAAGGCAAGCATTCCAAACGCAAAGGCTTTACATCCATGATGGATACAATGGGTTAATTCTCTTTCTGCAACTGATGTGGAATAAGTTTTTGATCCATACTTAAAAACACAGCATTCCTGCAATATGAACACGAATGTCCTCTGCCTACTGAAATTCTCCCTCTTGACCAGTATGAATTTATACTGACGGATCTACACAACCCACTACGGGGAGTAAACAAGCTTACAGTGCAGCGTGTGCGAGAGTTAAAGGTTGCATGCGAGATGGCAAATTCAGTCCAATGGTCACAAAAACACAATCTCTAGGAGATTGTACAGCTCAGCGAGCTGAACTACAAGCATTTAAGATGGCACTTGAAAATCAAGATTGCAAATTCCCCACACTCATAGTGTGCGATTCTTTTTACTGTGTTCAATCGTACAATGAATATTTACAGAATTGGATTCAAAATGGTTTCAAAGATGCAAAAGGTGGCACAATCAAGCACAAATTGCTTTGGGAACAAGTAGTTCAGCTGCGAAACAGACTACAGAACACTCATGTGATACACACGCTGAGTCACCAACGTGATGGCGTTCACGTTGAAGGGAATTCATTGACTGATGAAGCCGCGAAAGGGGCTGTGCAAACGGCTTCTGTAGCTGCAATCACTCATTCAAAAACAAAAATAGACAGCAAAATAATGCTGGCTGTCAATGCATCAAGCAAAGGCAGCGGTGCGGCATTACCTAAAAAGCTTCCACTCAAATACTCCTATATAATTGATGCAAACAATGTTCCGTTTGCTCAAATCCCTGGAGTGGGGGATAGAGTAATTCCAAACATGGAACATAGACCAGGGCTAATCCTAGCAGCACATTAAAAGGTTGCATCTGCCCATGCAGGTGTTTCTGCCACAGTAGCATTATTAAAACAAAGGTACTGTTGGCCCGGCATTAGAAAACAGACTAGAAATTATGTTTTGGACTGAGAGATATGCCAAAAGATGAAAGTCTCTACTGGGAAATGTCCTGCGCAGACACCCCTGTTAATTTCAGATAAACCATTAGCTTGTGTTTACCTGGACCTCTGCGGTCCCTTACAAAGGGATGGGAACTATAAATATATCATGGTCGCAGTGGATTCGTGCTCTAGGTGCCTATGGATGTGGCCTCAGCGCTCGGCTAACGCTTGGACTGTTATAAAAGATTTGCGAGTCTTTATCGACACATACGCAATAGGCACACTACATTCTGACCAGTGTCCTGCGTTTAGCTCTAGGGCTTACAAAGAAGCCATGGCCAGTCTGGGCGTAGCATTGCGGTATTCTTCTCCATTCCATCCTGAGGGAATTCTGTTGTGGAAAGAAAAAACCAGGACATAAAGCAGTCTATAACAGCTAGGGTATTAGGTTCGGATGATGGGTGGGTCAAACATTTATATGGGGTCCAGCACCCACTTAACAACTTGACAAGAAGTTCTCTAGGGGGTGTCACTCCATATGAGGTCCTGTTTGGGTCTAGAATGTTGGTTCCGGACTTAGATATGAAAGGCACAGTGGTGGGAAACAAACAATTTGATATCAAAGATCGTTTGGCTGTTTTACAGGACTTAAATGATTTAAGAAAGCAACAAAGCAACGTGGTCCTGAAGCCAACCACCACTGAGAAAAATCCAGCCGTCCCAGCAAGGCCTGTATGGATCCCAAAGTTTGGGGATCTAGTCAGAGAAAAGATCGCGGATAAGAAGGAATTTGGGCCTTCTTACAGACAACCAGTACCTGTCCTAGCAATCCACGGATCAAGAACAGTACTTTTGCCGCCCCTTGCTGGTAAAAAGGAGAAAAGATTTGTGTCCATCGACCTGATCAAACCACACTATGTGGCCGATACTGAACAGTAGGCCAAGTGGACTCCGCCAATGTAGCAGACGCACACCTCTAGCTACAAATCCAAGAGGTTCAAACTGAGAGACTCGTCACCTTTGAAGATTCGACAGTAAGCAATAGAGGACTGAGCAACAATGCTATGGACCTTGTACCTCTTGAGACCCAAATAACAGTTCGTCCAGATACAACGGTTTACAACGAAGTAACAAGTGATCAACTGGTTCCAGTGATTTCAACAAATCCTGATGCAATTCCAACCATTGACAGAACTGCTTCTGGCTATTTCATGAACTTTGATACGTTTTCTGAGGATCCCAGCGAGCCTGAAACAACGCCAGCACAAATAACTTTCAAAGAACAAGCAACAGACTTTTTTCATCGACTGAAAAAGACTTATCTGGTTTCACCATGGATTGAACTATGGATTGTTTTGGGAATATTCTTCTTTCTACTTTGGTTAGCCCTGGTAATAACTCTGGGTATGCTGATTAATGGAAGATATATTCAAATGGACACAGCAAGTAAAAGAGTGAACTTACTTCTCCAGCCACACAAATCATCCCATCGTGAAGCAAGAGACTTGTCTGCAGTGAACATCACAGCGATTCCTATACCAGATGGTATAGTTTGGGACAAAACCGAATATGACATTTTTGGTCCGTTGGAGCTTTTGAAGATTCCACATTTATTTAAAATTTCATTAAGTGACTTTATTACCTCCAGTACCTTTTCTGATGATTGGGACTTCAAGACTGTTAATAATATGATGTTTGATCTAGAGATGTCAACAGCATTCACTAATAATGAATATTTAGAAGGTTCATCAGACTATGAGCAACTGTATTGTTATAACCACTATGGTCATCATTTCTTGCATAAATCTGTAACGCCTAGAAATGTATTTATGTATAACCAATGGGAGCATTGTCCTACGCCACCAAAGGGTAGCTCAAAAACATTTGCAATTAAATTTCCATATTTTTCAGGGTTTAATATCTCGAATGCAGAGACATTTTACTTTAAGAATTTCGATAAGACAGGAATGAAAACTATGTTGACGAATACCAAACAGATTTATTCTGCAGCCTTTATTGCCCAGCTGTCTAGACAGGGTTACGACTTTTGGAAAGACAACATTGAGACGAAAACTGTCTGGGGTACTAATGATTGGCAAGTACAGGGAATAGAAGCTTTGTTTAGAGCCTGTATCATCCCTGAGCAAATTATGTTTTTGAACGACACTGTCCAACAAACATCATGCCTTGGAATACTCAAGATAAAAGACATGAACACTCAGTCTATACCTGCACCTACAAGTGAAAGCACTACACAGGGGGGAGGTCGACTTACATAACATTTAGCACAACAGATCAGATCCTGAATGGATAAAATGGTTGCTCTGGCCCTTAGGCACAAACAACTGTCAAGATAGATTCCTGAACAATACACAAGGTTTTACCTTTCATAGGCCAGACCCACGTTATGTCCAAAGACAGCATCCGGGGCTAGTAACAACATACAGTGTAGAGAAACTTTGCCTTGACTGGCTACAGAAAGCTACACTAGAGGATGTAAAACAACACTTAACTTTACTTCAAAAAGGCGCAGACCTTAGGGAATTCTTGCTAGGTCCAAGAAAAACGCGTCAAAAACGTTTCATATATGCCGGTATCTACGCTGCTTATAATGAAGCATGGAAGGTCACCCAAGCAGAGACTGCAGAACGAATACGAGAAATTGATCGTATTAATTTAGAGAAATCTCTCTCTGTAGTAGACAATGGGTTAACGACTCTGTCGTCCAGGATATATTCTTTGGACAGCATTGTATCCTCTGTCATAGACATCATGGAACAAGACTTGGTCATGTTGTAACATGGTCAGTCTCAGCTACATTCTATCATGCTATTAGGCTGGACGCTTCAAAACCTGCGTTCTGGCTATGTGCCTTGGCGTTTAATCAATACTACATCACTGTTTGCAGAATTCAATCTTACTGATAGACAGATCAGAATGGCACAAAGGGGAGCAGACTATACGGTGCTGAGCATTGAAAAACTGGAGAAATTACCATTCACAGTGGCAGAGAAACCAGCTACTGAGTGGATCATACATGGTAAGATTACTTTGCCCGGTACGACTTTCCATTTTCAGTATTGCCTAAAAAATATACCAGCAGGCAAATATGAAAGGTTGGGTAAAGAATACTTCAAGACATCCTGGGATTTATCTTACACACACAGATGTTGGAGTGGTGGACGTGAAGTGTTTCTTAGCGGTGAAAACTGAACACGCACTAAGCGGTTCTCTCCTTTGTCAGGGTATTAACTTACACGGGGCCTGTGACGGTTCCACTACAAACTTATCCTGCCACCTGCACGGTTCACCGGCAGCAGTGATTAATCCAATCTTTGGTCAACTTTCAAATGGGAGTTACATTATGTTGAATGATCACAGCTGCTGTGGCATGCTGCCAGGTATCCCATATCTAGTAACGGTTACATACAGGGTCACTTGCTGTATGCAAGTCTTGTTTCCTCAAATAGACAGTCAAGGAGTCACCTTTATGGCCTTCACTGAATATCTCATCTATACGAGTTGATACTCTAAGCAGAATGAAAGCCATTCTTTTACAAAAAACTGTGCCTTTGACCTCTGCTAAAGAAACCTATGACCTCCAAGTCGCAAGGACTTCTGCGGAGATACATACCCTTTTGTATACAAACTGCCCTGTGCATTTCTCAGAAATGTTAGGTCGTATCTTAAACATGTCTGATACGAGCGGTATTGTACATGTATTTAAGAACGTGTGTGCAGGACTGTTAGCACCTTTTCAAGCAGTCCTCAGGAATTTTTCCAAACTTCGTGCATTCTGTGTTTGGCGGACTGCCGCTCCTTTTAGCACTCGTTGCAGGGATACTATTTTTTTCTCCTACTGCTATGATATGGCAAGCCAAGTCACCAGCGACACCCAGTTCACCATGGAAAGAACTCTATTGGAGATGAAGTGTCGTGAGCGCATCGTCCAAATTCTGGGTTTACCTCATCTACGAGAATTAAACACCACTTGGTTTCTGTCATTCAGACCAATCTGGCAAGTTTGCATCTTACCTGTTCTACGCTGCCTGCTATGCAGTGAAGAATACGTGCTGGACATTTGTCTGACACTCAATCAGTCATGCCTACGGAGATCGATACTCTGCTGGACCCGATAACGGCCCAAGCTATGTGTTGTCCCCGGCGGCTACCAATCCTGATGGCGGCATTCATTGAGATCTCACAGTCGCAACATGCTACAGCTGAGGTATGAGAGGAAACACGAGGCGCGCAGGTAACATCCAATCCGGACATGGCTGATGCTTCCCATGCTGAAGGCGATAGTTCGCATCTATGTGCTGTTGACCTTCTACACAAGGTATTCCAAATCTCACCCACAAAGGTAGATGACTTGTTGTCTACAGGATTAGAAAATGTTATGTTTTCTCCATCCCCACACACTGACTTTTGAATCAAGCACGCAGTGTCCCGGAGAGACTCTGAATTTGGCCTTCATTCTTTTTCAAACGTAATTCTGACTTTGGAACTTTTTCTATGATTAATTTGTTTTCTCTGAATTTGTATTTTTCATTTATTGGCACAGTAATCTGCTTATAGTGAACTATTCATAGAGAACAGAATTCTTTGATAACACTTCCAGGGACAGTATGCCACCTTGTCATGAATAACAATTTGACTTATGTAACCTGATATGAAATGGTTTCGGCCTTTTTTCTTCTGTATTTACGAGCCATTTCATCACATGTATATATTTTTGTTCATTCATTTAGCATTCCAATGTGATCCTATGCTTAGAATGGAACATTGCCTTTAATGTGTACAGAACATTATGCCTAACAATGGTTTTGTAATGTATTTTTAGAACATATGTTTTAGATATGTTTTTCGCTTATTTTAGCAAACCCATGCGATACTCTGTTTTAAGATATATTTAGAACGTTTAGGATTTAGTAACGTGGTTCATACGAAACTGGAGTGGGTGTTGTGTGCAGATTTAGATTCCGAATATAGGTTTCCCGATTTATGCCCTTATATAGGTACAATTCACATTGCGCTTATTTGGACATAGAAATCTGGCCCTTATTTAGACATTGTCCGTACAAACCAAATACAGGCATGGCCACCTATATCCGTCCATCCATGAACATCTATTCCTTAGGGGTTCATTCATGACGTTCCTCTGCCCGACTTTTACGTCAATACTGGCATTCCTAGACACCTTCAAGGTATAAATATACCAGCACTTGCCCTGGCAAATTGCGGTTCCTGGAGGATTCGATCCAACCCAGACTACGCGGTTCGCCACGGCAAGTTCGGAAGGAGATCGAGTTCCAGCCTGATGCACTGACCCGACGCTGCCATCCACCTTGCAGAGAATCCAGCCTCAGTGCTCTCTGACTTCCCTTGCGGGGGGTTAGACTATCGAGTCCAGAAAAGAGATTCTAACCTCTCTCATTCTCAGGTATGGAGCTGACTAGAACTTAGAGAAACTTTTGGCAACTCTTGGCTAAACTAAAATATAGCTAGCTGTACTTTAGAAACAGCACCTACTCCAAACCTTGTACTGCACTTAGTTTAGGTACACTGGGGTAGAACAATTTAGAAGCATCAGAGGAGTATCACATTTTAGCATTATGTTATTTACGTATGTATTTTGATTAATATATGTCATAGCTACAAACCATGCTATTGCAGTATTTATCTTACTGTTAACCTCGTACATATTGTACTTCGCAGTCTGTCTTACGATTGTAGCAATTCATATATTTTGCATGAGAAATAAGACTGTTCAATAAACCCTTTTTATTGAAACGCCCGTCTCTCTATTTCTGTGCAACTCTGTAGAAACGAAGCATGCACGATTGACTGAGTGAAACTGTTATCTATTGTTTCCACGATTCTGAGATTGTTCCGATTCTAAAGTGAAACAAAGTTGTCATGTTTATGCGGTTGTATATTCGAGAAGTTTCTAGTGACCTCTGAGTTAGCTGGCACACACAAGTAATTAAGTTTAATATACTCGATAGAGTCATACTGACCTTAGTCCTATGTCAAATCTATAGTGTATGTTATTCCAATACGCAGAGCCTATCAGGGATATAGGAACTACACTACATCAGAGGTTAATGGAGATCTTACCATTATGAGGTCCCACCAATGTTGCACTTATTTAAAGAACAGGGGGCACATGCAATGAGTGCACAACAAAGCAAACTAAAAGTGCTCGTTAAAGGTAGATTCCATGTATTTTTGCAATATCCCTGAAGCACAGAAACGACTGCAACAAATTTCTTCAAGCAAGTCCTAGGTCTCTTAGCTGAGGGTCTTATAGTTGCTGTTATAATCAGCTGTGCGTTTGCTATTTTGTCTGCTCTTTTGTCTGTTTCTTTTTCGAGTCAGGCTTTTCTATTTTTCATTTCTCTCTTACATACATAGTATCGTGGGGTTTATTTCCCCCATTGTTTTTCTTCTCACGTCCTGGATGAGGGGCGGAGGGGTATGTAGGCCGCCAACACTTGGCACAAGGTCAAGGTGCCAGTTTTGGGAGTTGGGTCAGCCTGTCAGGCATGAGCAGGGATGGTGCACTGCTCACTGCAGCTTTTTCGGGAGGGGTGGGGTCCACAGGTGTGGAATGGGTAGCAAGAGGGGGAAAAAGAGATACATTTGTAAATTCGAGATTCATCCACATTTTACCTATAAATTTATATCCTGTTAGGGCAAGTGGGGGAGTAACGACAGATTCTGTGTCCCTCCAGCATACTTTAGCACCTCTTGTGTCCCTTTTAGGATCTTATTGTGTAGTTTGCTAAGGGTTAATATGGAAATGCTTAAGGGGGTTTCTTTTTAATGTAAACGGACTCAATAATAAAAAGAAAATGCGGGCAATTGAATCATGGATTAGGACAGAAAACCCGGACGTTATTTTAATTCAAGAATCTCATATAGCAGAAGGGAAGTTAGCAGATTTTTCAATGTTTAGGTCCTGGGCAACATACCGGGGCTTCTCCTCCTCCTCCGCATCACATTGTGGCACGGCGATTTCTTGGGCAAAGAACTTCAAGCCAAGGTGTTTAATTTTGCAGGTGATCAGAGAGGAAGGTGGGGTTGGGTGACCTGCAATCTGGGGAATAGATATGTAACCTTTGCTAGCATTTATGCCCCAGTTAAGGATAATCCGGTCCCGTATGAAGAGTTTTCTCAATCCCTAATACAAACGCCCAGGGAAGTGATTATAGGGGGAGAGTTAAATTTTTTAGAAAATCCTAAAATTGATTCTTCAGCCATTTCTAAAAAACAATTAAAACCTAAAACCTGCAGAATTATATAAAATTATAGGAAAACTCTGGACATAATCAGCAGTATTCCCGGCTATGATTGCATATACCTGCTTTTCGGGTAAATTTCGCACCTCCTCACACATTGATTTCTTTCTTATATCAAAGTCCTTGATTTTTAGTCAGCAGAATATCCTTCCGAATGGATTTTCAAACCATGCAATGGTTATTTTAGAGCTCGAGTTAGGTAAGATCCCGGCATACTCTAAGAGATGGACCTTAAATAGGCTATATCTCTCAGAAGAAAGTTGAGTTCTACTCTGTAAAACAGAGAAAAAGGACTTTCTTGTAAGAAATAACGGGATAGCTCCTCCCCACATTGTTTGGGACTCCCTAAAGGCTTATATTCGGGGTCTAGCTATTGGGAAGGATGCAGAAAGTTTTAGAAAAAAGAAGGAAATAAAGCAAAATTTAGAACAGGAGGTGCAGTGGTGCTTTGATATTTTTCTCAGTAATCCCTTGGCCCCTAAACAAAGAAAACTCGATCAGGCCAAACGAGATCTCTCTGAAGCTTATTATATAGACTGTGAAACATTTAATAGCAACCATAGGCAAAAGGTATATGATGAGAGCAATTTTACCGGGAAGTTCCTTGCATGGCAGGCCCGAGAGCAGGTGTCCTGTAACTGACTCCCGAAGTGAAGATCCAGTAGCTCTTAGGGACAATGTTTCAACATTACAAGAATATCTCTGGTCAACAACAATTCATTGATAAAGCATCCCTGGACAAGTTTCTCCCGGAACAGGAAATTCCGGTACTTTCTGAGGCTGATAAAAGCAGCATGATGCGCCCTTTCTCCAGTGAAGAGCTGGGGGATATCATAAAAAAACATCCTGAACGGCAAAGCCTGTCGTCCGGATGGTCTCCCAGCCGAGTTTTAAAAAACTTTTTTTGATGTTGTTTTAGAATATTTTTTGCTGGTTGCTAATTCAACCTTAGAGGGAGGCCCAATTCTGCCTTCATTTCAAAAAGGGAACGGAGTTAGTTTTTAAAAAAAAGGAAAAGACTGCGAAGACCCCAATTCATACCGCCCAATCACACTTTCAAACTCTGACTACAAGATCACCACCAAACTTTTAGCCAACAGATTCAATGCTATATGCGATTTTGATACATCCCGACTGTTGGAAAACCACTCCCACACTAGAAGGGGTGGTGGTGGTCTTCCGGACACACTGTGGTAGCTTGGCTCGAGTGGTCAGGAATCAGGCTCCGTGCTAAGCATACGACATACCCAAACAATAACCATGCGTGCATCCGTTCCAAAAACGACTCTACACCGTAAAAATTATGAAAATATCTTTCTTTATCTGCTTTTTCTCTTAGTTGCTGATTGGATAAATAAATAACAATCACAATATACAAATAGTGCAGGTCAAATAAATACTGGCTTAATGATTCGATAAATAGGGGTGATCATAAATAATGAAGACATAAATATAAGTGCAATACATACAGGCGATTAAATATTCTGAGGCAATAAATACTGTAAACCAATAAATATTGTGCATCAATAAATACTGTGGACCAATAAATACAGTGGAACAATAAATAGGTTAAATACAATAAATACAGTGCCCCTAATAAATACTTAAAAGCTGACAGTGACACTCATGGAATCAGATCACTTTTAAACTCCTAAGGGCTGATTTGGCCCAGGCACAGCTTGTGGGGATGTGGAAGGCTTGAGGGTGTCTACTCCCTGGCTTGGACAAGGCTGAGGCCTAAACTGAGGTAGATCAAGGGGGGAATACCAGAGACCTGGCTCTCTCTCTCCACACAACCTCTCTAGATTAGTCCCAGGTCACCCCTGGCACAGTCAGGTTGGTTCCAGCACCTCCCTAGCCCCTTAGAGCAGTCTCTCAGGTCTCCACAGGGCCTTAGGCGCCCTCTACTCCACTTACTGCCCTTTTTCTGATGCTCCGACGCCGCTGGAGTCGTGTCGATGCCGTGAGGCGGTTCCGGTTCGATGTCGGCGGCCTCGGCACAATGTCAGTTCCTGACGACGCCGGTAGGCGGTTCCGGGTTCGATGTCGGCGGCCTCGGTTCGATCTCGACCTCCGATTCGATGGCGTCGGGCAGTCTTTACTCGATGTCGACTTCGGGCGGCTCCGGTCCGATGGCGACCTCGGATTCGATGACGTCGGCCGGTCTTGCCTCGCTGTCGATTTCCGGCGGCTCCGGAGTGCGATCCTCACTCCCGACCTCCGGTGCTCCTCTCCTTAGGTTTCCGGCGACTCCGGAGTGCGACCTCCACTCCCGACCTCCGGCACGATTCTCTCAGGTTCCGGCGACTCCGGAGTGCGATCCTCACTCCCGACCTCCGGTACACTTCACCTCGGTCTCCGACGACTCCGGAGGGCGGACTTCACTCCTCCGATGACGCCGCTCACTCGACCTCGGGTGACTTCCTCCTCGACCTCTGGTATTCCTCACGACCTTTGACGGCGCCCTCTCTCGACCTCTGGCGGCTCCGGGTACGACGTCCGCTTTCCAGTCGGCGCCGCTTCTCCACCTCAGGCTCCCGGTCTCAGGCTACTCGACGTCGGACTCCAGGGAAACCAGTTTCCAGGTCAGGATCTTGCTGTTCTCTGTTTCCAAGGCCTGTTCCTGCTGTCCAGGTCCTTAGGATGGTTTTTCTGGCTTCTTCCCACACAGGGCTCCAGGCTGGGCTCAGTCAGTAGGGACTAGTATCAAGGGTGGGTTTATGGACCCCACTCCAGGCACAAGTTTCCACCCCTGCTGCTTCACTCCTTCCTCCTTCAAGTTTCTGCTGCTCACTCTTCACCAGTCAGGTGCCAACTGCCAGCTCCAACTGCCAACTCTCTGTCTTAGCTTCCCAACATTCTAAACCGCCTCCAACTGTCACAGGGTTCTGGAATGTTCTGGAAGGTGCTAGCAGGTTCCAGTGGATGCTGGTGATGTCACAGGTGGCCACCATTTTGTGCTCCAGGCCCTCAGACAGAAGTTTCAGGGGTAGGTAAAATGGCTCCCTGAATCTGCAGCAACACGAAAAAGTCTGGTGGTTCCCAAAAAGGAAAAATTCAAACAGGGTTTGAGGCAAAAGTGGGACAAAATAAATAATAATGAGGAGGGACCACCCAAAGGGCTGACAGGTCTAACACCGACTAAAATGGGTTTATAGCAGGGAGACAGCTTGCGACTAACAGGCATTATCTTGTAGAAGCATTGGATTATTTCGAGACCAAGAAAATAGCAGCCTTGGTCCTTCTGTTAGACGCCGAAAAGGTGTTTGACCTCGTGGTCTGGGAGACTTTATTCCATATTCTCTCCAGTTGTGGTGGGTTAGCCCTCCCAAATCTCAGGGATTATTATTCTGCATATTTTGCACAATATTTGTTTAGATGTAAGTCATATTTGAATACAGGTTTATTTGTAAATTATTTTATGAATTTAATCTGTAAAGAGCATCAGATACGCTGTCAATAAAAAATTTCGAAATCCCCTAAATTAGTGTGTTATAAGTGCATGCAGTGGTTCTTTTATAAACATCAAGATTTTTATAGGCGATATACAATTCCAGTTATTAACTCTTCAACTCCACTATCCGAACTCACCTTAGTATTTGGAGCCAGAGAATCAACAGAAATTAGTCAAAAATGGGCGAAGGCCGGTTTTCGGAAAATCTCAGATTTTATTAGGTTCGATAAGTGGCTGAATATTTCAGAAATTTACGAGCTAATTCCGAATGATTTCCTTCTTGTTGGGTCATTTAATATTCTGATCAGGTTGCTTAACAATCTGGATCTGATACAGATTAATGAACATAAAAAACTGTCATATATTCTTTTTGAAGAAATCACAGTCAGGAAACCTGGGGAATGGTAAACATTTTTAGCCCCTATCAGGGGTTCTGAGCTCTCCGATAAAGCAATAACAAAATGGGGAAAACACGAAGGTTTGGAGGTTACTGCAAGTACGTGGTCTGAATGAAATAAATTTAACTTCACAACACTAAGGGGAACGAATCGGCGCTGGATGCTATTTTTCAATAAATGGCTTCTATATAGAACCCCAAATTTTTTATTCAAGGTTTACCTCAGCTAATCCGGTCAGTGTTTTCGCTGCTTAAATCATCCGATAGCCAATTGGACGCACATTATATCACAATGCCCTTTAATTCAGGGGTTCTGGAAGGAGATTTTTCACCATCTGGAGGCTAAATGTTTCATTATACTAGACTCCAATAATTGGCTGAAGGCCCTCAGCTATGACCCTTTTTTGCATCTTCCTGATAACTTAGTTAAGTTACTTTATATTGCAATGGCGGTGTCCAGGTCACTCCTGCCTCAGACCTGGCAATCAGACCTGGTTCCAACAAAATGTGATTGGGTTTGGAAAATGAAACAGGTTAGGAACAGCCAGCGCTTGTATGCATTACGAATTGGTGGGATTAAGAAGTTTGAAAAAATCTGGGCGGCCTATTACACTGAAAAATTTTGTAATTTAAATAAGAGCTTAAAATGTGTCCTAATATACAGAAAATTTCACGAATGTTGTATGTGTTGAAATATTTGTATACTTGCTTGCACTTTGATTGCACTTTCAACACTTACCTTACAGCACTTTATTGCACTATAGACACTTTAGCTTCCCTTTTTAAAAAAATGGTCTAAGTCAATAGGACAAAAATATTAATTATGACTTATATGTTAATATTTTCAAATAATTTATTGGACCTAATGCACTTTAGATACTTTAGCTCGTTTTAGATCTGGCAGACGACGTTGCATTTGATCTTTAGTACGTCAAAACACCATTACCTGCCTTAATTTTGACAATATTTTCAGCTTTACCTGGATTTATATTTTACTCTCTTATGGGCATCCTGAAGATAACTTAGTTATCAGTGTAAGATTACTCTATCTGATCGCATTAGTCTTGTTTAATTCAAGGTTACGTAACCTGTTTTCAACCGACTTTTTATGATCAATAGGGCTATCGTGAATGGTTTTATTATTGGATATTTGTATGATGTTATTTGGATGAATTTGTAAATTCTTGATGGATCTCAATAACATTTTTTTTTAAAAGATAATATTTTTGGGTTACATTTGTAGTATTGGAAATGCAATAGGTCTTGCATTTGCTTGAGTTAGTGAAGTGAAGATCGCTGACCAGTCTTCCCCCGAGGCACTTCGCGTAGGCCGGAAGGACAAGGAGGGGGGTCAAGGGAGTCTGTTACAGGGCGGTGTAGGGTGAGCTATAAAGGTGTCAGGAGGGGAGGATCCGGCCTCTTCCTGACACCTAGCACCACGGGGAGGGTAGGTTTAAGTTAGTTAGCAGGCAGGGTATTTGGGCCTAGTTAGCATGTGTGTAGCCTGGGGTTTTTCAGTTAGGGCAGCTGAACCTTAAGAATAGCCTTAGCTGCCTACCTTAACTGGAAAGTAGCGGATGATGGCAGCACCCGACTGAGATGCGGTGCGGGCCGTGTTGCGGGTGCTGGGCCAGGCGGACCTCCTGCGGTCCAGGGTGCTATACCAGGGGAGGGTCGACATGGTCCGACCCCCGCAGTCTGCTTCATCCGGCGTTGCAGTGGCGGTATGCCAGGAGGAGACGCCACACGCCCGGGAGAATATCTGCGGCCAGGTACCAGGGCTAGAAGAAGGCGATGGGAGCCAAGCGAAGATCCAGGAGGAAAAGCTTGCCCGCGCGGCTTCCCTGTGAAGACAGCAGCATAGAGCCGGTGAGTGGGGGGCAGAGCTGCCCAGTAATGAGCCGGCGCCGCCGAGTGTAGGTGTCGGCAATGCTAAGAATAGCAATGAGCTCCAGGGAGAGAGAGGGTCGCTAGACCTCACGTGGAGGCCCCTCCCTGGGAGCAGAAAGGACAGTGCATTTGCAGGCCTGGGCCCCGCAATGAAGGAGTCTAGTTGGGCAGGGGCCCAGGTCTCACCATCCACAGCAGGGCCTACGGGCAGGGATATGGGAGCAGGGGGTTCCAACAGGGGTGAGGTTGGGGGTGCTATTCCCCCCCTCTTTAACGTGATGGGAGGGCATGGACCTGTGCGAATAAAAGAACAGCGCCAGATTATCCAGGAATCAGAGGAGAGATGGGCCAGGATGTGAGAGGCCAGGGTGAGGACAATGTAGGTGTCCTGGAAGATGAGGATGGGGTTGTAGGGGGCAAGTGGGTTTGGGTCGCAGATAAGCAGCAACCAGAGAAGGGAAAGGGACAACCAGCATGGCGGTGAGACCCGGCGGTGCACGGGACCCCACAGGTTGGAGCAGCCTGGTGGGGGGGAAGGAAACCAGCAGTTGAGGCCGGAAAGTGCCAGGTGACACCAGTGGGACACACGTCAGCCCTGGGATGCTGGCCAGAAGCAGCAGGGGGGTCCGCGTCAGTCTACCCTCCATAGAGGGATCGCGCAGTAAGTATAACTGCAAAGGATTGTGTCGGAAAGAGTGGCATGGGTGCGAAAGGACAGAAGAGAGTGGTGTATGACAATGTTTGGGGGGACAATGGAGGGTGAGGCTGAGATAGTGCTGGATTACAGGGAAGAGAGTGACGAATGGGAGGAAGGTGGAGTGCGTGATGCTGAATAAGTGACTGCGGGGGGCTCTGGGGTAACGGAGAAGGCAACCAGGAAGGTTGGTGTTTTGCAGGAGGCAAGTGCAGCCAAGGACAAGTCGAAGCCCATGGGGCAGAAGAAGAACAGCAGCTGGGGCAAGGACAAGGAGGTCCAAGGGGGACTCTAAGGTAATGGGGACTAATGGACGGCATGGGATGGGGGAGAGAATGGCACAAAGGAAAAATCCTGTCAGGTGGTGGGTGTGGGCAAGGGGACAGTGAGGGATTTAGCTTCAAAATCAGGTGCAGCTCCGGCTCCTGCATTGCACAGTGGATAAGACGGTGCAAAGCGCTTAGTGGGTGCGAGTGTCCAGACAGAAAAAGTGGAGGGGAATGAAGGGAAGAATGATACAACAGACGATAAGCACCACAAAAGGTTGCCATACATGGGGCTGGCGATGCCACTGGGATCGCATCTTTCTGACAAAACAAAAAATAGGATATGGAAACATGAATATGTCGACGTCTGCTACATAGAGAGATACAGAGAAGGAGGAGTGGGAGTTGACGAGGAGGCCGAGGGTACCTCAGCTCTCCTAATCTATGCTAGCATTTATAATGAGAAGCATTTGTAAAGGACAATAGCCTTGCTGAAATACATGGATAATATTCGTAAGGCACAGATGCATTTTGGGGGTTTCGCCTAAATGAGATATGATCAGGAATTCAGGGCCAGGGTCAGTATCACCCAGATAAACCTTAGGGTGAGGTGGATCAGGAGCTATGGATGCAGTGGATGTCCTCCACACAAGCCTCGGCATCCACACATACGGCCAGTGGCCTGCCAGCGACGTATTGTTCCTTTCAGGCGTGTCCCACTCATCAAGGAGCGGGAGGGTCTAGTTTCGGGGCAGGTTGATCAAATTTCCCTCCATAGCAGACAGACAGGAGCCACCACAGGGGCATTTTGGAATGTTAATAAGAGATTCTGTTCCAGGCACCCATGTAATCTTAAACACGAAAAGCTCCAAATGCGGGGGTAGGCACCAGCTCACGCAGTGTTTTACCCTGGCCACCTCAGCAGAACAGTGGAGGGCCACGAAAGGACGGGAACAGTATGGGCCGAAGGGCCCCTACCCTGGTTAAGATCGAGGCCATGGGCCCGTGGCTCTCGATTTACTCTGACAGGGAGGCGGCGCTATGAATACAGTGGGGATTCATCGAGGGATCCCGGATAGGATACCAAGGTCCAAGGGGGCGTAAATGGGCGGACAACTTGAAATCAACCAGAGAATTGCAGCAAAATTAACCCCTTGGATGCGGGTTTATTTCCCGCGCTGTGCGGGAGAAATAAACGGTGGGCGGGATTACGACGGCTCCCGGCCGTCGTGCGCACACGTCCACCGTGATGCATGATGGCCGGGAGCCGTCGTGCGCATACAAGGGGTTAAACAAGCATTTGCAATGCAATAGGTCTCGCATTATTAAAGTTTGAGCTTTTGGCATTGCTAAATAATGCAACACCAATAGTTCAAACTTTAATAATGCGAGACTTATTGCATTGCAAATGCTTGTTTCCTGTTTCTGACTCTTCCTCTCTCGTTGTAGGTTAACATATGATGACAAATAAGCTCTGTCCCCTTAAAATGAGTGGTGTTGGCTATTACTGAAGCACTTCCATCCTCCCTAATGCACCATTAGGCGTGCATCGATTGCATTTAAATTGCATTCCATAGGGCTTACTACTCCTGACGAGGTTGTGAAGACGATGAGGTGGCAGCTCTGGTCATGCACAGTCAAACTCCTACCTGAAGTTTTCAGAAGAAAACTAAAAAACTTATAGAACCGGCCAAGACATGGCTGCCTGATCCTCACACTGTTTACAGAAAGGCTGAAGGTTGTTTTTGAAGGGTAAATCGCTGTGGCAATGCCAATTAATCCATGTATTGATGATAACTGCAAGGAATCTGGAGCATGGAGTAGAGTAGCCCAATGAGTGTCATAAAGGAGCGTAAGGGAGGTGTAGGTCAATGTGCACACCTGTCAGTTTGCTTTGCCCCAAGTCAGGTGTTGCCCACCTTGTTTCTGCGCCACAATCCCAGCTTTGTTTACCGTCCTACGCTGTAGTTTTGCCTATTGTTGATTCTGTACCATCAAAAGGGCAGACTCTTGGTATACAAAACATAGGCCATCACCTGTGGAGGTAGGTGGATCTGACCCCACAATTTGCCTGCGGTGGTCCCAGTGACTCCTGCTCTGCTAACATTCTTCCAGTTTTAAGTGTGCATTAAATCTTTACTTTGTCGCATCTAATTAATACACAATTCCCACTTGCAGAGGCAGCTGAAAGCTGCTCTGGTTACCCATTTAGCTTGGCAAACAAATTATATTGCCTACTATTATTTGAATGTTTACAATTTTTCTATATTTGATGAATTAACATGCACTGCCTTTGGTTTGCTTGTGGCTTGTTTACTTTTACCATGTCTATTTGATATAATTATACACATGTCCTGATGTTTTACCCAGCATCATTATGCATGCTGCGATGTTCACAGCCGTAAATGTACGTTAAAATTAAAGCTACACACCCTAGCACACAAGTGTTATTGGCTAAAACAAGAGCACAGACTGAAGGTGTCAGAGATTCACGTTCACAGTAGGTAAATAAATGGAACCGAAGCATGGCATGAATCTAGAAGGCGCGCATGGCACTGGGCTGGCAGGCTCCGGAAGCCTTAAAAGGCTTCTACCAACTTGAACTTTTTTGATAAAGTGCACTGTACTGAACGAAAAGTTTGGTTATCCGTCCCAAAGGAGTGTTGGTGTTATCCAGGTGCCAGCTTTCAATCCCAGTAAAGATAGCTTGGTAGGTTGAGTGGCTACAACAAAGTGCAACTGGAACCCAGGCATTTTCTGGCCAGAAGAATGAGGGTCACTTCAGAGTTTTGTGATGGCAATTATTTGCTTGATTGATCAACTCTTTAGCTTTAATGTAAAGTTGAGCCCATCTGCAACCCTTGTAAATTGGTCTTAAAACCTTCCTTGTGTAAGGGACTTAAAATTTAACTCTAGAGTTCCCCAGTATCCTCGGAGGGTTATCCCGAAAGCCCCTTGTAAAGTATGCTATAAATCCTGCAACGTTTCGTAGCCTAATGTGCATAACAATGCACAGTTTGACACTAATTTCCCCATTCTCAGATTGTTTGAGACCGGGTCCCTAACCTTTCTGTAAAGCCATCTTCAATTTGATTAAGGGGAGTGACACAAACTACCTAGAAAACCCAACGTGATCAACCTAGGAAACCTAAATACAATAGAAAGAAAAATGTTGAACTTTAACAAGATATAAGACACTTCTACCAAGTTCCTGTCAAATTTATGGTGCTAAAGTACTTGGAAAGACCCGTTTTTGGCAATATTTGTTCTAAAAAAAATATATCCTTCCTTACGAGCCCCCCACCCCACCAAAAAAACACCCGACATAGATTGTGACACAGTATAAAACAATACTTTTGAAGCTACTTGCTACAGCAGTTTTGTAGCTATTAATGTCTGTAAACAGGTGCTACTAATATTCAATTTCAAGGTAATGTTATCAACCTCAGAAGGATGGAAAGCTGAAATGGCCCCAACGAGACTCCAGCTTATGCTGTGCAGGTTAAAACACAGTGGATGCTTAAGTTACTGAGAAATCTTGTTGGTTTCAAAAGCCTCAGTTCATCCGTGCATTGATCCAAACATGTTCTGAAGCGAACACACTCCATGTGGGGAATCGAAGGCCGCACGCTTTTATGTTAAAAGAAAAAGTGGGGCGCAGCCAAGCACCGAGGCACCTAAAATGCCTTGAGACTAAGCCCCAAAATTGAGCGCCGGTGCAAACTGCTTCCGACCGCCCTGCCCGTCAGCCCTCCAAGAAGGCAGTGCCACTTCTTGACAGCCGCGCCAGTGAAAAGAAAAGAAAAATGTGCTTTTACCAAGTTTGCGTGTCCCTGCCTGACCCTTTAGCTAGTCGCACATCTTCTTGAAGCTTTTCACTTGTTCGTCAGCATTTATGCACCGGGAGGTATTTTAATATGTCTGCCGAGGCGCCGTTTTTCAAATGTAGCATGCTTGACCTGAACTTCTCCTGTTTAATATAAAGCATGATTGCAGAAACTTTAAAACGACTGCCCATCTTCGGTATACTCTGTGTATTTTCTCGCTTTCCATTCATGTACAATGGTGATGGTGAAGGCCATAGAAACCAGCCCGTGAGTGGTGCGCGCGCGCGCGCACCACAGCGAGCGATCTGTTTTCAATTATTGCGCCCGTGTCTGGGCACGATAATTGAAAACAGATGTCGGCGTGCGGGTAACAGACACCAATAGGCCATGGGCGGAGCAACGCGGCCGCCTTTGGCCTATTGCGTGCTGTGTTTCTAAAAAACAAGCATTCACAAGCCAATCCCGTAACACCAAAGAAAAAGCACACGCACGAGCGTGTGCGATTTCTAGGTACACTTTGAAAACCCCACAAAAGGGCTCTCGCTGCGCGAGCCCTAAAAAGGAAGATGAAGAGGGGAGGATGCAGGTTCATTTACAGAGTGGCCCCTGAAAGACTTGATTACCTCACCTCTAGGGGAGGCGCCTAAAAAAGAACCAGGGGAGTTCAGGATGATTCACCACTTATAATGGCCAGAAGGAGGGTCAGTAAACGGTTTTATTGCGGAAGAAGACTCTAGGGTGCTGTATGCCTCAGTGGATGATGCCATCTGCTTGGTGAGGGTGTGTGGGCAACGAGCGGAAATGGCGAAATGTGATGTCAAGTCTGCTTTTCGTTTGCTGCCAATACACCCAGCAGTGGCGGCTCCTCCATAGGGGCATTTGGGCGTTGCCCCACTGCTTTCTCGCAGTGCGAGAAGCAGAAACATAAAATGGTAAAAACTACCATTTTATGTTTCTGCTTCTCGCACTGCGAGAAAGCAGAAGTGCCTGGTTGGGGGCGGGATCGTGGGCGGTCGTGCTCGAGGGCAGGGGGGGGGAGTGGCTTACCCACTGTTGTGGGTACTGACTGTCTGGTCGGCCCTTGGAGCCGACCAAACAGTCAGTACCCACAACAGTGGGTAAGCCACTCCCCCCTGCCCTCGAGCACGACCGCCCACTCTCCCCTTTTCTCTATGCAAGAGAAAATGGCACGGCTGAAGCGCTCTCCCCTGCGCCTCACCAATCACGTTGTGATTGGCGGAGGAAGGGGAGGGAGGGAGGCTGCCTGCCTGCCTTTCCTGATGACGAGGAGTTGAAGGAATTGGCGCAGGACCGTACGGCGGGAGTCGGGAGTCGTCAGACGGTCGGACCTATCAAGAAGCTCAGTAAGTTTTATTTCATATTTGTATTTTATTAAACCCCTCCCGCCTCCCCCTATACCCCTTGCGACGACCCCATTTCCACCCCTTCCCCCCCCCCGCCCGTAATCATTAATGTCGGCCGCGACTGTCATAGACTGTTCTTTTTCCTAATAATAAGGCTTCGTTTGTTTGCACGCCAAAGGTGGACATCAGGTCTTGTCGTTTCAGGTACGTTTCATCCCATCTGCATTTGCGACTGTCACTCTCTGGGCACTCTGTGTGATCCCTGGACAGCCTCTGCCCCTCCCCGTCCCCTTCATTAGTGCCCTTCCTGCACCCCTTCCAGCTGTGGAAGTTTGTCGTCTGGTAATGAGTTAAAAGCCCTCCTTTCCCTGCCCCTCCCCTGCTCTTTAATGGGGCAGTGATAGAGTTGAGGCCGCTCTCCGAGTCCATTGAAGCTCCCAGTCTTTGAAGGGGACCGAGGTGTGACTTGGGCCCATACTGGTCATTTGTAGGTGGCTGCAGGCGACAGGCCGCCCCCCTGTGATGATGGCGCAGTGTGACCACAGGCTACGTATGAGTGCAGGAGGCCTCCTTAAGGCCCAGGTGATCTGTCTTATTTAACTGTTGAAACTGGGTGACCCCCTCCCCCACATGCTGAAGTTGAGCACGAGAAGGGAGGGCGTTTAGTACAAAATCGAATTAGGAGCCTCGAGCGCTCATGATTACTGCTCTGCAGACACGGTGACTTCCAGTGCTTACTTTGTTAATCACTAAGTTAACGAATAAATAAGTACGCATGCATTCAAAAACATTTTTTGGAAGAGGTTGTCTTCTCTGTGGAGCAGATTTATTCAAATGTTGTGCAGTGCAGGACACGAAGTCGCAGCGTAGTGCCCGGGGGAAACAGTGCAGACACATATCTACTAAGAAATGGCGCTGCTTCCACAAGCATAAAACTTTAGTACGTGCATGTAACCCGCCCTGACCTAAATACAGTCCGAAGCCAAAGACTAAATAATATTTAGACCCCTGAAGAGGCATTGAAGCGCTTTTTCGGCGAGAAGCACCCTATGCCAGAACCCAAGGCTAGTAGTTAGTAGATTAGTAAAAAAAAAAATCTTGTACATTGTGTGATTTAATGTGTGTTTAAAATAGTTTGGAGTACTAGTAAGTAACGTGCACATTTGTAGACTGCACAATTGTATGTGTCTACGGGAGACACAAGAATTGCAGCCAAAGATTGTAATTAGTGATTTCAGATGTGGATTTATATTTTCTTAAGATAATATGACATACATGTAGATAAATCTAACTCCGGAGAAACACACGCACACACACATCTCTCTCTCTCTCTCCCTCTCCCTCTCCAGCATAGGGTTTGTACTTGAACGGAGTTCGCTCTGCCATCACATTACTATGCCAAGACATACTTTCAAACGTAACAAAAATATTACCCGTGTGCTCTACCGTGCAGCACACATGGAAAGTTAGATTTGTATCCACCTGCCTCAAGGAGGCACTATTTGTGGTGCAAAGTCATCCCTACAAATGTTACTAGATAGAATTTTGCATCAAAAACAATCGGTAGTAGCGTGGAAATGCCCACTCCTTGGCAC
This sequence comes from Triturus cristatus, assembly GCF_964204655.1. Taxonomy (NCBI): domain Eukaryota; kingdom Metazoa; phylum Chordata; class Amphibia; order Caudata; family Salamandridae; genus Triturus; species Triturus cristatus. The sequence goes on from NC_140582.1 coordinate 332,722,928, forward strand.
AAAGTAAGGCAACACAGCACAAAGCAGTGCTACTTTGCGTCACTTTTATGCAATTTACCAGCACACCAAAAATCTTTTGCGCTGTAAAGTACATAAATCCACACTTTGTTCCGGCTTGTGTAACTTTCGAAGGATTTGCACGCTGATTCTTGAGGTTGAGAAAAATGTAATACAGTATAAAGGCAGAGCGAGGTGAAGTAGAGAAAGGTGAGGCAGAAAGAGAGTGGAAAGGTAGAGCGTAAGCCATGGAAGACAGCAGGCGGTAAGAGTAAGCTGCAGCGAGGTAGAGAAGGTGTGCAATCTAAAGAAGGTGAGCAATGTAGGGAGACTAAGATGATAAAACAAGGGATACCTGAGGTATAGGTAGGGAGTAGACAGCGTTGTTGACAGAGAAAGAGATATACAAGAGAGGAGGATAATGTTCTTGCTTTCTGAAATATCCTTGAAAATGCACCATTTGACCGCTCTCCCCCCCCCCCCCGAACCCTCCTTGATATGTTCGGGCTCGCTCCCTCACCACAGTGTACCGCACGCAACTTTTACGCCTCACCACTTTCAAATGTCACCAGCCACCACTGACACCCAGTGGATTTTCCGCTATTGGGGATGCAGTTTGCGGGTGCCATCTCTGTGGACAAAGTCTTGCCAATGTGCTATGAGATTTCTTGTACATTCCTGCAGTAGGTGTTCATGAAGAGCAGTGGTCACCGGAGGGTGTCTCATTACCTGGACGATTTTTTGTTTATAGGGAAGGGAGCCTCTGGGGCACTGCATCAATTTGAGGAACTGACACAGGCATTTGGGGTGCCCTTGGTGCCAGAAAAAACGGATGGGCCCAGCTGCAGACTGACTTTTTTGGGCGTTGAACTGGACTCGGTGCACTGTGTGGCGTGGCTGCCTAAGAAAAAAATGGAAGACATATAGGCCTTTCTGCTACGGGTGGTGGGTGAAAGGAAGATTGAGCTGAGAGCAGTGCAGAAGCTGCTGGGCTTTCTGAACTTTGCATGCAGGGTGGTGAGAGGATGGCCTTGTCAGGAGCAGTGCTGCCACACCACAGGGTGAGGATTTCGATGGGAGTCAGGCATATTTGGGAGTGTGGCAGAATTTTTGGGCTGATTTCAATGGTGTGTCTGGATTTTGTGGAGAAGGACACAGTCTGGCGGGTTCAAATATTTTCGGATGCGGCAGGTGCTTTAGGTTTTAAGCTGTTTTGGGATGGACGATGGTGTGCTGAGAAGTGGCCAGCACACTGGATGAGGCAGGGATGGAGCATCGAATTCTTGGAGTTTTTTCCACTGTTGGCGGCATTGGCGGTCTAGGGTTGCGGAACTGCAGAATCGGACGGTGCTTTTCCATGTGGACAGCATGACAGTGGTGAAGCTGGTGAACAGGCAAAAGGCGAGGGATTTGAGGGTCTTGCGGCTGTTGTGAAGGTTTATGCAGAGGTGTTTGCGGCTGAATGTGTTTTTTTGTACCAAACATGTCCCAGGGGCTAGCAAATACATTGCGGATGCTTTGTCTCGTTCGCAGGGGCAGTGATTACGAGGACTGGCGCCCGGAGCAGAGGAATGCAAGACAGAGCTGCCGGATGACATCTGGGCCTGGGGTGAGAGAGAGTGATAGGCCTGGTCGAAAGGTCTTTGGCGGAATCCACAAGACGGAGCTACAGACTGGCGTGGTCCGAATTTGGGGAGTTTGTGGGTCAAGCCATAGCTGCCCTGAGCATTACGCGGCAAGAGGCAGAGCAGGGAGTTTTTAGTTCTGTTTTACGTTGCATAGATAAAGGTTTATCACAGATGACAATAGCTGGAAAGTTAGCCGGGATAACCTTTTACAGCAAGTTATATCTCAGTTTTGATCCCACCAAAGACGAGATTTTTGGCAGAATGTTGAAAGGTTGGGGGCGTGAACAAGGGGGGGAGCCTTGTGGGAGGCCATCACGTTCGAGTTGTTGCAGGAGTTATTGGAGGCTTTGCTGGAGTGTTGTTACAACACATTTGAGGTATCGATATTTAGACTATGTATGATTTGGATGTTTTTTGGGACGTTATGGTTTTCAGAGTTGTTGGGGACGCCACGACAGGTGGGAGTGTCTTACGGGGAGGTGCGCCTGGACCAAGGATGATTGGGGATTTGGCTGAGCCGTTCTAAGACAGACCAGACGGGCAGGGGAAGATGGGTGTGGCTGAAGGAAAGTGGTTGCAGCAGCGTGTGTACGGTGCGCAAATGGCGAGATTATGTTTCAAGGCCTCAAGCAGGGGTGTGTCGCAATGCGTCAGGAGGACGATTGACGGCGTTTCAGCTACTGGCAGTTTTGCGCATGGCACTATGCAAAGTGGGCAGGGAACCAGACGATTTTGGTACACATTCCTTCCACATTGGCATGGCAACAGGGGCAGCGTGTTTGGGGTGGTCCTGGGGCAAAAGTTGCCAGATCGGAAGATGGAGGTCCAGGTGCTGTGAGAGATATGTGCGCAAATAGGGGGCAAGAACTAGAGGTAGAGCAAATGGGGACAAGAGGTGCTAGCTTACATGGGGGAGGGGTTTCTTCTGCAGGGCTAATCAATTTTTCCTTATACCGCAGGATGCGTGAGTGGCACAGGAACCAAGACGGTTACCTGGATTGTGGGACACTCTTCCATAAATTGGGCAGCCAAGTATGTGGACCAGCAGGTATATGGACGCAGTCTTGGTTTGAGGAGCAGCCACCACAATGTTTTTTGGTAGGGGAAAGGGGGGATGTGATAGGAGAAGCTCTATTGCCATGGTTGACAAAGATAGTACCACAGAGGAGCTGCCCAGACATGCTTGTGTTACAACTAGGAGAAAACGATCAAGTGGGTCTGTCAGGACTGACACTGCTGCAATACATGCAGGGGGACTTGGAGGCGATAAAAAGGAATTTTGCTTGAACATGCTTACTATGGACTAATTTGTGCCTCGCAGAGTATGGAGGGGGCTGTCAAGCATGCAGCCATCAAGAAAGCCCGCAGGAAATTGAATAGGGCTATGAGAATTTTCTGCCAGGCAAGAGATATAAAGGTGATTACCCACGTGGGGATTAAGTTGGAGGAGCTAGTCCTATTCAGGATCGATGGGGTGCACCTTTTGCAGGTGGGAAATGCATAATATATGATGGAAATGTGGGATGTGAATAGTAAGTTATGGAGCGAGTCCATTTGGTGCCGCATGAAATATTGAAGAATGGCGAAAGGTGCACAGGATCAGTTGGGGGGGGGGGGAGCAGGTAACTGCCCTCCGGGGGTTCCCTGTTTGGTGGTACTTTGGAGGGGTGGTGAGTCACATACCGGTAGATCCACCTTCAGGGGGGGGGGGGAGGGAAGAGTACACAGGTGACTGATGGCGGTGTGCGGGATGCAATGAGCAACGGAAGAAATTCAAAAGAAGATGTTTTGAGTGCAAGTGAAGGTGAGAATGGGGATATGGAGGAGGTCGCAGAGTAAAAGGGGAGGAGTGAAACAGGTGAGATGGTTTGAGGATGGCTGGGGAGAATGAGCTGTATGTTCATGATAAAAGTTATACATTTGCATTTATGGCTTGTTAATAAAGTTAAACTGTTGCAACCTTGTCCTAATAAAATGGCCTTTAACGCTTCAAGTAACAGCGTGGAGTGTAGTTTTTGCCCTAACACCTTTCTTGCAGCAAATATTCGGACAGTTACATCGCGAGGAGGCGGTGCCACCACATGGTTTAGTCTGAAATTGTTGTCCTTAACTAACATTAAGAAGGATTAAATAACAGTAATAATTTTAAATCTGTAAAGAAACACTGCAGGTAAGAATTTCACTCAAAGTGGCATCTTGTACAAATTTGAGCAGCAAGCAACATCCTTTTCCTCACTGATACTAATATGTTTAATGGTTCACTCTCCTCGTTTATAAGCGCTTATCTGAACAGCTGAAACATTTTTTTTTGAAACCGTTTATTACAAGTCTTAAGAGTATACAAGTATGGGCCTACAACCTTCCGGCCGGCCGCTAGCAATGATAGGAGCATACGACATACATTTATGGAACACGTGGTGTTACGGAGGAGCATTTCTCAGTAGGTAACAACGTCAAAAGCCACATCATCCAGACCCCATTATGCGGTTTCATTTTAAATTAAGAACAACAAGAAAACCACACCCACAAGGCAACCCACAATCGAAAATAGCAGCACGTGCTCCCCTAGAGGGGGGATCCCAACTATCCACAGAAGTCTAAAGAGGGGGAAGAGAACAGAGCGAGGACTGGGGGAACCCAATGCCCGGCAGCGGGGGAATGAGTCGGCTAAGGGGATGGGGCTGGCGAGGTATCAGGCAGCAACGGTGGTGCACAGATACCCCCGCGGTAGGCGTTCCAGAGGCCCCATACTTTCACCCATGTCGCAGGCTTACCCCTCGCCACATACACCACCTTTTCTCGAAACATGCACCAGTCCATGTGCTCTTTCCAGGCCGAGACCGTCGGGGGCCTCTGGGATCCCCACAGTTGAGCAATATCACGCTTGGCTATCATATATCCCAGAGTCACCCACCACGTCTGCGGCGCCGAGTAATCAGTCGGTTCCCACACATTCAACAGGCATCTCCTCGCTTCAGGCAACAGCGCCACATGCGTAACCAGTCGCAGCACCTCATGTACACCACGCCAGAACCCCTCCACCTCCGGGCACTCCCAGAAAATATGCAGAAAGGTCCCCAAAGCACCACACCCACGCTTACACAACCCATCTCCAGCATAGCCCATACGCAGAAGCTTTGGCCCCGTCATGTAGACCCGGTGGAGTATCTTGAGCTGGACGAAGCGAAGGCGAGCCGGTATGGCCACCTCCTTCGGGGAGGCCACCGCGGAGGTCCAGTCCTCGTCGTCCAACTCCAGCCCGTCAGCAACCCAAGCCGCACGAAGGGCAGTCAACAGGCCCGAGCGGTCGTTTATCAGCTTTTTGTATATCAGTGAGATCGTGCTGTCCGGGACGTGCCCATCCAGCATTCTATCCTCCAGGGGGGAATATTCCGGGATGGAGGCAACGTCCGAGAAGACGGAGCCCAGCGCATGACGGACCTGCAAATACCGAAAGTATTCACTGCCCTGCAACTGAAATTCCGTCTGCAGCATATCGAACGTTTTAAATCCTCCCCTCGTCCAGAGATCCCCCACTTTACTGATACCTATTATGTCCCACTTCTCAAAGCCCTTAGAGGTCCACAGGGAACCTAACCGCTCAGACGCGTATAGTGGTGACGCCCGGGTCAAACGGTCCTTCCACCCCATAGCTGCATTGGCCGCGTGCCAGACTTGCACCATGACACGCGTGGGGCCCGTCAGACGAGCGTCGGGCGCGCTAGAATAGAGCGCTCGATTGTAGTCGCCACCTGGCAGGAGCATCTTGTCCATTTCGAATGCCGGGTTTAAGGCGGGCCCGTATAGGCCATGGTTAATTGCAGCGAGCTGTGAGGCCCAATAGTACAGTTTAATATCCGGGAGGGCAATCCCCCCGTCATACCATGGGAGCGTCAGCTTCACCAGGGCAATACGCGGCCTCCCGTCCCAGAACAGGCGGCGTTGCAGACTCTCCACCTCACGGAAGTAGCGCGCCGGGACTAAGTCCATAGTGTTCTGCAAAGCGTACAGGAAACGCGGCAGAGACATCATCTTGAACAATGCCGCCCGGCCGAGCGGCGAAAGCGGCAGGCGCCGCCAGCGTGTGACATCTACCCGCAGGCGCTGGAGGGGGGGAAGCAGGTTCCGTTCATATCGGGCCCCCGGGTCCAGAGTAATGAAGACACCCAGGTACCGAAATCCCTGCGGGGCGATCTGGATCGGACAGCCCCGCGGGAGAATAGGAGCCTCCCCAGAGAGAACATACACGCACGATTTAGCCCAGTTGATGACAAGACCGGAGTTACGACCAAACGAATGTAAAACATCAACCAGCACTATAAGTGATTTACGTGGGGAGGCTAGGTACAGAAGGATGTCATCAGCGTATAGGGATACGCGGTCCTCATACTCGGGGGTCCAACGGAGACCACGGATGGAAGGCTCCCACCGCAGCCACTCCGCCAGGGGCTCCAAGGCAAGCGCAAAAAGAAGCGGCGACAAGGGACAGCCCTGTCGCGTGCCCCGGCCCAGCTCAAACGGGGCCGATACTCTTCCGTTCACGGCCACCTGCGCCAATGGGCCCGAATACAACAATTTGACCCAACTGATGAATCCTGGGCCAAATCCAAACTTCGCAAGCATCGCCCAGATGTATGGCCACTCAAGCGTGTCAAACGCCATGGTGGCATCCAAGGACGCCAAAATGGCCGGTTCCCGTATAAATGGGACGCGCGCGAGCACCCCATGCAAACGCCGCAGGTTAAGGGCTGTGTTGCGATGGGGAATAAAGCCAGACTGGTCCTGATGAACCAGATCTCCCACCACACCGACCAGCCGATTGGCCAGTACCTTGGCGAGAATTTTGGGCTCCGCATTCAGTAGTGAGATAGGCCGATAAGAAGTAACCCGGTCCCGAGGTCTCCCTTCCTTGTGGATCACCACGATTGTAGCCAGACGCTGGTCAAGCGGGAGGGAGCCCAGCGAGTGGGCCGCCAGGAACATTGCGCGGAGGTGAGGCGCCAATGTATCCGGTCGCAGCTTATACAACTCGATAGGGATACCATTCGGGCCCATGGCCTTGCCAGAAGCGACCGAGCGTATGGCGAGGGCGATTTCGTCGGAGGTGGGAGCGGCGTCTAGCGACACCCTGTCCTCCCCGGAAAGGGAAGGCAGCGCGATATCCCTGAGCAGGGCACGGGAATCCTCTTCAGAGCAAGAAGAGACCGGGGAATACACCTCGCGGAAATAATCCGCGAAACATGAGACAATTTCTTCTGGCTCAGTTACACACACACCATTCGTTTTCTCAATCAGCGGGACCACACGATTCGCTCTCTCCTTTTTATCCAACCACGCTATCAGTTTACCAGCCTTATCACCCACATCATACAGTCGCCCCTGTTGCTCTCTACTAAGGCCCCTGGCCGCCTCCGTAACGAGGGCCCTATAAGCCGCTTGTTTGAGCTGGAGGACATGTAGTGCAGCATCCGTCACCCCATCTTCTAGATTACCCTCCAACTCAGCTATTTCAGCCTCCACCCGGGTCACCTCCTCCCGCTCGCGCCTCCGGGCGTGGGAAATAAGGGATAGGGCCTCCCCTCTGAGTACTGTTTTGAAGGCCTCCCACAGGGAGATAGCCGAAGGCACTGACCCCACATTCTCATCAAAATAGCGCTGGAGGGATCTAATCAAATCAGCGCGAATGGTGGGGTCGCGCAGGTACCAGGAATTGATTGGGACCACCCTGCTCTCACCCCTCGGAAAGACATCGAAATGTAACAGAAGCGGGGAGTGGTCCGAGATACCCCGTGCCAAATGGCGCACCTCCACCACCCTCCCTACATAGGCCGCCGGGACAATGACATAATCAAGCCGTGAGAGACTACCATGGGCCCCCGAGTGGAAAGTGTACTGCAGCTGCGTGGGATGTTTTAAGCGCCAGCAGTCCACCAATCCCAGTGTATCCAAGAGGCCGGATAGCCACGCCTGTGCCCGGGGGAGGTCCCTAGGGGGGTGACGATCCACAGTCCCAGAAACCACCGCGTTGAAATCCCCCCCCATCACCAGAAGCCCCCCCGGAAGGCCAAGGAGGAGGCGCCCCAGGTCTGCAAAGGTGGTCGACTGCAACCCCGGTGGGACGTACACTGACACAAAGACAACCACTTTGCCCTCCATTCTCCCCACCAAGACAGTGTAACGTCCCCTATCATCGTGGAGCACCTCATCAATTTCTAACGGGAGCGAGTTCTTTACCATGATACCCACACCCCTTGAGCCTGACGTGAAGCCCGAGTGGGCCACGAGGCGGTAGCCACGCCGATTCATGGCACAGAAGGAATTGCCAATAAGGTGTGTCTCATGCAGAAAGACTACATCGGGCGAGAGTCGCTTCAGATACTGCAGGACCACACCACGTTTGATCCTGTCCCCCAGTCCATTAACGTTCCAAGACAACAAAGTTAATTCCCTACCCCCCATCATACACAGAAACCATCATTCGTCCCCCCGAGAGCACAGTAGAACCAACACGAAAAAAGGGGTTGCCTTGTGATAATAACGAACAACACCCCATCCCTGCCCACCCACCCCAACAGAACTCCCCCCTCCCTGCACCCCTGCATGAGCCCAGACAGCCCCCCCAACGTGCAGTGTGCCTGTCGCCCCATAGATAGTTAAACTAACTAGACCCCCAGAGGAGGAGGGAGAACCCCCAAGAGACCCCACACAACCTCCATAGGAGGGGAACTTAAGCGAACCGACGTATGGTCAAAAGTGGCATCATTTTTGTCGCGAGCGAGGCCTAATATTAGTCCCTCAGTCTTGATCCGGCGAACCCTCTCCCCCGGCCGCTCCCCCCCCGCCACCCCGATCCCGATCCCCAGACAGAGTATCCAGCCAGTCCCGGCCGCTTCGGGACGATCAAAAAAGTGCGTGCGACCATCCACCTCCACTCGCAGCTTAGCTGGGAAAAGCATGGCGTATTTGAGGTTTAGGTCCCGAAGACGGCGTTTGACACCGAGGAAGCTCAGTCTCTGCTTCTGGACCGCAGGGGTGAAATCAGGATAAAAATTAATGTCCATATTGTCAAGGCTAATCGGTCCCTGTAGTCTGGAGGATTGCAGGATAGCGTCTCTGTCCCGAAAATTAAAAATCCGGGCAATGAGAGGTCTCGGAGCGGCTCCGACCTTAGGCCTTCCCCCGGGAACCCTGTGGGCCCTCTCCACAGCAAAGAATTTACTCAGCCCCCGTGGCTGGAGATGGGTAACAATCAGGTCTTCCACGAAAAGGTCCGCCGCCGCCTCCTCACGTCCCTCAGGCACCCCGATGATACGGATGTTGTTCCTCCGGGCCCGACTCTCGGAGTCCTCCAGGCGGCGATCCATCAGCGCACTCGCCCGAGCAAGCCGGCGCACCTCCGTTTGTAGGGCCGCCACATCTGTCGTAAGGCCCGATGCGGTGTGGGCCAAAGAGTCGACTCAGTCGTTGGTCTTGGAGAGATCGGCCCTTACCAGGCCAACATCCACGAGGACCGAGTCGATCTTCTGCGCCAGTGTATCAAAACGCTGGCCCACCGAAGCCTTCATCTCGGCGATGGCGCCCATGACATCCCGCAGAGTCAGATCCGTGGGCAGATCGGGGGCATCAGTAGGGCCCTCAGGGGACCTGCGTGGTACCTCGGGAGATCCCTTCTGGAGGGTATATCGATCCATGCTGTTGGACTGATGGGCTGCGCCACGCCGGGTCGATTTTATCTTTGCCCGGTCACCATCTTGTTTCGTGGCCATGGTCCCAGTCTCCCGGTCGCACCAGCCACGTCGTGAAGGGCAGGCAAGCCGGTCCACGGGCTCCGGGGGGGTGCCACCCCAGATCTGCGGGGCGGATCACAGCCGGCGGGCAGGCAGGGTCCCCCGGCGAGGCCACACCAACACACAAAGCCCCGCGACCCAACCTCGCCGAGACAGCAAGGGGGGTGCGAAAGCGAAAGTGCGGGGTACGCGAGCCACCAAGCCCTGCCCGACGCTGTTGTTCACTTTGTCACTGGATCGCCCCACAGCGCAAATCCGGGGTTCGGCTAGGGGAAGGCCGCAAACCTCAATCGGTGCTAAAGCCGGTGTCCGAGGTCCGATTTGGAAGCGGAAAACGGGTGCCACCTCAGCTCAGGCTCACAAACACAGTCCCCTCATCTGGGACAGGATATGTTCAGGATAGTCATAGGAGGTCGCGGAGGTCCTCGGGAGCCTCGCACCTACGCGGCCATCTTGGTTGCGCGCTAGGCTCCTCCTTAGCTGAAACATTTTTAACGAGAGGAATTGAATTATCAAAAAAGACTTTGGAAACCTATTAGTAGTTTTGGAACGGAGATAGAATATGATGAGATATGTGCCAAAAAGCATATTTTCAGAAGCCTCTCCAAAGCATCTGGAGAAGCAAGGAGAATTGTTATGAAACAATCTGACCACGAAATAATTAATACCACCTACTCTGCAGGAAAGCGTTCGGCATCTTGCAATGTTTTAGGCAAATGTTTTAAACTACTAGGATCTAATAATCATAATTTATGGAGGTCCTTTGTATATTAGGAAACCCATCTGAATTTAATATTAGGTTCCTTAGCCACAGCAGAGTTTGTGTTTACATTTGGGCCTGGTAACCTGGCTGCGCTAAGTGGCAAGTTTTACCTTAAATGGCTGCAGGACGAGACAGTCATCACTGACAGTGGCGGCTCCTCTGATATGGCGGAGGAGCGTCGCCCACTGCTTCACAGCTGTGCCAACTTTAGAAACATAAAATCATAATAACTTAGTTATTATTATTATACGGTTCGTGTCCGTTTGCGTTGCGGGCGGTTGGGTGGGCGGTACTGCTCTGGGAGCTGGCGAGGAGTGGTTTGCCCGCTCCTCAGTGACTGTTTGGTCGGCCCTCTCAGGCCGCCCAAAACAGTCATTCACACTTCCATTCTCAGCCTGCATGGAGAACATGCCCACCCCTCCAGCCCCTGGCTGAGTGCCGTGTCACGGTGCTCAGACCAATCACAACGCTGTATTGCAGCATTGAAATTGGCTTAGGGGAGGGAGCCAGGCTCCCTGCTTCATGTTCCTGGAGACAGGAGAGCAGGAGCAGAGACGCAGGACATGGCCTAAAGGGAAGTTTGGCCCGACGCCCCCCCCCCATGACCCTCGCACTCGCTCCGCACAACCGCGAGCCATTCTGGCTGCCCCTGAGTACTGCAAAAAGAACTATTGATGGACAGAATGCAGAACAATGTCATACATTCACCCCAGTAAAGAGATCTGGGCCTAAATCAATCGTTTTTTTGCTCACCATGCCATTCCAGTTTGGAACCAGCCATATGCAAATCAGTCTTGAACCTGTGCCCAATGGGAACAGTCCAGCCCGAACTGCCAGGCCAGGTCCTCCAATAAGGTTCTGTAGGAAGCTGGGTTTTTGTTGCAGTAACCCCCACACTTTCTGCCTCACTACTGATACACTTTGACTTGATGTGCCCTGGGTCCCTGCCAACCAGGTTCTCAGAGCCTGTGTTCTTTCCGGAGACTGTACCTTGTACCCCCAATTGGCTCCGCTCTAGCCACATGTCAGTCCCTTGTAAAAGGTACCATGGGCACTGTGGCCAGGGAAGGCCTCTAAGGGCTGCAGCACTTATTGTCACCTTAGAGGACGGACAGACAGACAGACAGACAGACAGACAGACAGACAGACAGACAGACATATTTATTACACATACCTACAACCCACTGCCTGGCATAGGTCAGCCACCCCTCTAGCGGGGTGCACTATACCAGTGGTGAGGGTACAGGTGCATTAGCCCTGTACCCCTACAGTGTCTAGACCAATTCTTAGACATTGTAAGTGCAGTAATGCCATTAAAAGTATATGGTGCTGGGAGTTTGTCATTACGAACTCCAAGGCATCATAATGGCTTTACTGAAAACTGGGAAGTTTGGTATCAAACTTCTCAGCACATTAAACCCACACTGATGCCAGTGTGGAATTTAATGAATGAAAAATGCACTCAGGGAGCATCTTAGAGATGCCCCCTGAAAAATGACCAGCTTCTGGTGGGTTCCCTGACTGGTACACACCAGCCTGCCACCACAAGACATGTTTCTGAACCCCTAGGGTGGGAGACTTTGCTCCCAGAGCCCATAAATAAATCCTTTCCTGGGCGGAGTTGGTCCCAACTCCCCCAGGCCAGGAAGAGCCATCTGTGGAAGGGGAGCTTCAAAGGCCTTGCCGCCTTTGTAATGTGACCCCCCAGCCTCTCCTGCTATCAGGTGCAGGCCCCCTTCCTGTCTCCCCTTCTTTTCGGCGGGAAGACAGGCAGGAAAAATTAGCACAGCCCAGAAGGTATGCCCACCTCTGCCAACCCAACCCCTCTGATGGGGGAGGCGAGGTGAAGCCCACTCATCAGTGCCCCCAATCTTGCAGATGGCTGGCACGCTCCAATCAGGATTAGGCATTGTGCCCACTCCCCCACGTGGGGTGAGAACACCAAGGGTATAGTCACCCTAAGGTCAGTGGCCCATTGGCTACTGACCTCGAGACCCCTAAACGCCCCCTAAATACAGTATTTAGGGGACAGTCCTGAACCAAGAAGACGGATTCCCGCAACCTACAAAGAAGAAGGACGAAAGAAGATGCCAGCAGAGGAGACTGCAGAGAAGAATTGACTTGGCCCCAGAACTACCAGCCCATCTGCAGTATCCAGAGATCCTGCGCCCTGCAGCCAGCAACCTCCAGAATCCCTGGGAGTACTGACTGCCTTCAACAAAGACCGGATCTCCTGTGAACAGCAGCTCTGTTCAAATGAAACAGCCAGTAAAGACTTCAAGCCTGCTGAGGACAAAGAAACCCGACGCCTGGAACCACCACTGCACCAGGTGCCTACAGCCCGAGTCCGAGTGGCCCACCATTCCCAGCGAGGTCCCCCAGAGTCTGAGTCCACCGTGGGTTGACTCCTCCTGGACTCCCTGACGTCGCCTGCAGCCTCTGCACGGAGACCCCCCGAACCGCGAGTGGCCCGGTAAGGTGAAATACAACCTCAAAAGACACTCCTGCATCTAGCTGCCCTGCGCCCTGGAGAAGAGAACCCAAGGTGCACCTACGTCCCTAAGCCCTTCAACCTATCTGCCCAGCTATTGTTTCCTCCTGGAAGACTTCCTGGACCAAGCCTGCAGCTAAAAACCAAAAGCGGCAATCCCCATTGAAAACAACAGGGCACCCAACGCCAAAGCAGCACCCTGTACCCAGCTGCCCCCGCGCCGCTGCGGGTGTACTTTGGGTGCTAACTTGGATCCCCCTTTGCCCTGAGCCTAAAACCAGGAGCTTTGCTCCCACAACCGGAGGTCCCCTATCCCCTATTGGATAACAGTGCATCCTTGGCTCTGGGGGGGACCCTGGTTCTAAACCCAGGACACAAACTCCCAAACCCAAGTACTTACCTTGAAACCAATAACCTCATTTCCTCCCATAGGACTGCATTGACTGCTTTCTTGTGAAAATTGTTTTAAGTGTGGAGTTGGTTTTGTATGATAACTTGAAAAACTGCAATTATCTAAAAACTGTTTTACTTACCTTTTCTCTAGGAAATGTCCCAGTGTGATATCTAGGCATATCACACTGAGTAAAATAAGTAATCCTTAAAGTAATCTGAAAAGTAATCAAAAGTAATTTTCACTGTATTCAAGAGTATTACATACCTGTAACAAAGTGATTTTACTCAGCTTACTTGTATTGTTCAACTTCCCTTGACAAGCATCACTTACTCTTACCTGTGCCAGGCTTGCTTGGTTCTAGAAAATAAATATAACTAAATAATATTTTTCATACAAACAGATTGGTCTGAGTTCAGTCGTTGAGTGTGTGACATCATTTGCTCCCTGAGTGTGAACAACAAATGCTTAACGCTACCCTCTGATAAAGCCTTACTGCTCGCCCACACTACCACAAATAGAGAGTAAAGTGCTATCTACTTTTACCTCTGCCTAGCTTTGGGGTTCCACTGGACTCTGTGCACACTATACCTCACTTTGGTACAGTATAAAGCGAGCCAGCTTCCTACAGGTTCTCCAACTCTTCACTGAAAAATAACGTCAGAGTCTCCGAGTTGCACTGTACGAGGAAACTTAATGCGGTGGCCAAAGCACTGGAAGTCGGAGACCACAGATCTGGGATATTGTAGGTTGAGAGGTTCAGAACTTAATATATTTCAATGTTATTCTCCATAAATTTGGTAAACCATCTATTCCAAATCGGGTGCCCTCCTTTTTAGGTCTCATCTACAGATAGCTTTTAGCTGTCTGTTATCGAAAATCTACTGTGAATAATAGCAATACTTCAAGGGGGCTTGGGTGAGACCAATGTTGAACATAGGTTGGCTTTCTTGCCAATCTCATTTGCTCGCTTCTAATTAAATGGCTTTCTTTCCTCTTCTGGTGTTCTTTCTTCCCCTGGAGCATAACTTCTTTACCATCTTTTTGACTAGATGGCCTGCATTCTTCCACCGCTGCACATCAGGGAATTACTTCTTTTTCTGCATGTGTCTTCTTGCACCTTCCCCCATAAGCTGCATTCCCTCTCCTATTCCTGCCCTCGTATCTTTGTGTTGCTCCCCGACCCAAGTCCATCCTTTGCTTCTCCTGCTCCTCCCCATCAGGCTCAGCTGTTTTAAAATTTACAATTATTCCATCCCACACCCAGCTCCTCCATTAGTACCCTGATCAACCCTGCCCCTATTGCTCCTACTGCTCAGACGTGTTAATTTGTTCCTCCCTGTTTCCCTGCCAACTTCATTATTTCCCTGCCACCACTACTCCCCGTTCGGTTTTTGTTTTCTTTTTTGGAGCACCTGGCAGTTGGAATTTTTATAATTACTTGATATACCACCACAAGATGGACGTCTGTCATCATGGAATGGTAAATCAAAAAGAAAACAAATGGATGCAGCTTCATGCCACATGCACACGCTGGGGCCAAAAGCAACAAGCATTGGCATAGCCAATAGGTCTCGCCTTTGGGACCTTATAAGTGTTTAGCCATGCAACAGTTGCATAATTAAATACTTATAAGGTCCCAAAAGCAAGATCTATTGGCTATGCCAAGCGGCCGTGAAAGTGAAAGTAATCGCGGTCAAGCGCAGTGCGCCCGCCCGCGCACATGCACTGTAGCTCTAGGCTGGCCTGGTAGCACTTTTTGGAGCCCTCTCAATAAGTCTCGCCAGACCAGCGCATGAGCTGGGTCAGGCGAGACCTAAAAAGGCCACACACACTTATGCATTGCTGCACTTGAATGCTTTTTATGATGCTGTTCAGCATCAGCGAAAAGCATAGGAAAAAGCCAAAAGTTATAAAATATTGGCTTGTCCAATGTTTGCTCTATTCAGAATGAAACTTGAATTTACAGGTTGAATTTAAGTGTATTCTTTAGCTTTCCAGATGTTGAGTTCAATACCTGTATGCCAGAGGTAGGAAGTCCCATAAACACTCTATGTAGAAGGCAAATGCACTTCCACAATCTCCTCTCATTCCTTAAATATAGCCCCTCCCAATATAAAGTAAATGTGAATGAACCTTCTCCGTGTGAACAAGTGTGGCCTCACTTACCTAACCATTCCTGTGACAACATAGTGTTCCTACATATTCTGCGGGTACTCGAATGAGTTACATATCACTTGTAGAACATTTGACATACATCCTTGTTCAGATAGTATATCAAGGGCTACTGGCCCTCCTCCAGATTGTCTCCAATGAGCACAGTGGAACTGCATTTCCAGAAGACCGCCCCTTCTTGAGGGCCATGAATGATTGCAAACAGCAGTCATTTATTGACCACGACCACTGTTTGCTGAGCTAAGCAATAAGGGACATAGATGACTGCTCTGTATGAAGATGTCAATGTCGTGCTCGTCTCAATGCCAGTAAAGGATCTGTTTGCTCTAACCCTGATGTGCAATTTAGTGCCCAATGGCTTGTCTGTAAACACCATTCTGTTATCAAGAATTCAATTTTACAATCTAAAAACGATTTGATCAGAGATAGATAACATCTTTGCTGAGGATGAGCAATCACTCTCATTACACCGCAAAAAGAATTTGGCTGTCAAACTAGGTTGTTAGAAATGGCGTTTCTGCTTGGCTAAGGAATGCACCCCAGCCAGGCAGAACCAACCACTACACTCAGGGCAAGTCAGATACACACCAAGATAACCAGTGCTCACTCGCTGGTAGCTTGGCGCAGAGCAGGCAGGCTTATCTACAGAGGCAAGTGTAAAGCATTTGTGCAACACATACTCGCAGTAACACAATGAAAACACCACAAATAGACTCCACACAGGGTTTATAAAAATAGATCATTATATTATAAAAACATTCAGGCCAAAACGATTAAAATGCAGTATATATTCTTCCAGATATGTATATACAAAGATAGTACTCGTTATCATGATCAAAACTAGACTAAAACAATATAAAAAATCAAATGTATATTTTTGAAAGTATGAACCCTTTGTGATAAGTGCAGGAAAAGTACATGCAAGCTTACTAGGGACTTCACGGTCATTACAGTAGTAGTACTGTTGAAGTGATGAGCCCCTTTGTGATGAATGCAGAACAAGTACATGCACGCTTAGCAGGGTAATAGTAGGCAATTTCAGTAGCAGTGTTGAAAGACAACTGTCCCCATCTGAAGGTCCCCAAAGGGATCAGGCACAGCACTACCACGAGAGGCCTCCCAGGGTCTCCCGTGACATTCGATCCAGCCGATCGCCGCAGCCCAGTGCAGCCACACATGCCCCCAGTAACTCATGTCAGCAGTTGCAGGGGTGACAGTCCTGGAGTTCCTCTGGTTTTCCCCTTTTGTGCAGGTGCTGCAGGGACAGCCATGCTGGTCTATCCTTGGAGGGCTGTGGGATCGCAGCACCAGACTGCGGCGATCTCCCGCAAGACCCGGGAGTGACGTCAGTACTCAATGCTGAAGTAGCGAGGGCACCAGCTCAAAGGACGCGCTTGTTCCCGAGGTAATACGTCATCAGGGAATGCGGCGTTACTCTTGCTGGGGAAGTCCTCTATGAGGCCATAGGGCTGCTCAGGATAGCCTCACGCCGTGCTAGCTCTCCGGGGGGAGCGCTTCCTTCATGCAGCCAGAGGTTCCGGTTCTCTCAGGAAACGAGCACTGCTCTCGCTGGGTAAGCTCTCCATAAGGGCGCAGGCAACAGGGAGGGGGATGGAGCCTCTCGGGATGGCCTCAAGCCATGCTACCTCTCCAGGGGGAGCACTTCGTTAGTGGAGTGGGAGTCTCTGGTTTGTTTTAGAGTTCTAATTGCTGGACTTCGAGTCCCACAGCAAAAAAGCGGATGCAGAGTCTTTGATGGCACCGAGACTCTGAAAGAATAGGGGGCAAGCCAATAAGTCATTGGAGAACACTTGTGGGGTCACAAAGAAGGTAGCAGGTAGCAGGCCAGCACATATAGGTAGATTGCAAAGTGGCAGTTCCTCCTGCAGCCTAGCAGGCAGCAGGCCAACCCATCAAAGCAGTTAGAAAATGGTGGTTCTTCCTGGCAGCACAGCAGTCCTCCTGGCAATCTAATTTTAATTGTCTTTTGTGTTTTAGAATGTTTTATGAACAATTGTCTAAATAAAATTTGCTTTGATTCTGATTATGGCAATGTGCAGATGAAAAGCCAGCAGCGTCTGGTTACAAGTCCCACGCAGTGTCTAAAAATATAGGGTCAGCGCCCCAGTACTTCTACTCAAAAATGCCTTTGATATAGGGGGTGACTTCAAAACAACCCTCAGAAGTACACAAGAATCCCTTTCAGCTTAGTCTTGGCTCCAGACGATCGGTAGGGGTAAATCAGTCCTTTGTGTGAGGGCAAGACACAACCTATTGAAATTTAAGTGTGAACTAACTCTCCCTCTCCCAGCCCAGGAAGACTATCAGCAGCAGATAAACGTAGATGTATCCCGTCACTCCCAGCCCTCCTGTGTTGTGGCCATCTAGAGTGTATACACAAAGTGCAGCTATCACCCAGTCCAGACATGTATTGGAGACAGGTTGCTAGGCACAAAGAGTTACAAGCACAGAGAAATGCCCACTTCTAAAAGTGGCATTTCTAAAATTGTAATGTGAAATCCAACGTCACCAGTAAGTAGGATTTAGCACCACTATTCTAAACATACCAAACATGGCAACACCACTCCTTTCTGATTAGAAATTACCATTTAAATAAGCGATTTCCCAATGCTAGCCTATGAGAGGAGTAGGCCTTACAGGAGTGAAAAATTAAATAGGTTGCTTGTCCCTACCAAGACATGCAAAACATAAAGGTACATGTCCTACCTTTTACTTGAACAGCACCCTGCTCTAGGTCCTTCCTTAGGGGTGATCTAGCTATAATAAAAGGGGAGTTTAAGGCTTGGCAAGTAGTTTTAAATGCCAAGTCAGAGGGGCAGTAAATTACGCACATGGGACCCGCAGTGGCAATCCTGAGTCAAGTCTGAAAGGCTACTTCTGTGTGTTGCACAATAAGTGCTGCAGGCCCACCAGTAGCATTTAATTTACAGGCCCTTGGTATATGGGATACCACTTTACAAGGGACTTACAAGAAAATCAAATACGCCAAACAGGAATAGCACAGATTCGTTTTGTAAACAAAGAAGGGTCCTTGTAGGTAATCAGGCCAGTAGTGTAGATTATGTTGTTTGTTCTGTTACAAGTAAGATTGTACATGCCCCACCAGGAGCAGCATCCTGCTGCTCAGCCCCACTCATTCCAACTGACCACTCATCCAAACCATGAACTCATGAACATTCTATTACATCACACTCACACAGGCTGACCAGCAAGGAACTAGGAGACAGGATATAACACATCCCCTTCGTTTAGGAAACAATAAAAATGACAGGAAGCAAGGTGAAGGAAAATACACAATATCGCCTCCTGTACACGTAAGCAACCAATCCTAAATCACAAGAAAAGATCTCATTACATTACAAAAATAATTCCACTCCTTAGATTGTAAGAAAGATAAAATCACGTTGATCATGTATGAGAATAATTACAATCCCTAAATTGGAAGATAAAATCACATAGGATTATGTTGCATTAATTAGTAAATTCCTAGAATTGTAAAGAAAGTTGACATAAGATTAAACCACATTGCAAGCATCATTATATTCCTTGAAATTGTAAAGGAAGATCAATGCAAAGATAGATCACAATAAAGAATCACTACAGCACACCACATCACGCTATGCAAAGGAACGTAAATGTTCCAGGCAGGATGCAACCTCCACACCCCATCACTGTACGCACTGCAGAACCACTACAGCACACCACATCTTATTAAGCATAGGAACGCACATGTTCCAGGCTGGATGCAACCTCCACACCCCACCACTGTACGCACTGCAGAAGCACTACAGCACCCATCTCGCTGGACAAAGGAACGCAAATGTTTCCACTACAGCACTCATCTCGCTGGACAAAGCAGCTAACACAAAACAAACATCACTGTGCACCTAGAAATGTAATATGCACTCATACTTTAAAAAAACATATGCACTTATCCAACAGTGCAACCACATCCACACTACAGAATCACTAAGACAAACACAACACTACCACATACAGGAAAATTCACTGTGCGACAAAGCATAATACACATACCAAAATAACACTCATTAAAATAACACTCATATATTAAGCATCATAACCAATGAATACATAAAAACTTCAAAACAAAATGCATCAGAATCAGTATGGCATTGTGAAAAAAGAAATAGTGAGACACAATAAAGAATGAATGTGTCGGAGTTCTACTAACTACTATGTGACCAAACAAAAAACTTCACTATGGTTACTGCACAAGCACATGCACTAATACATGCACTAATACAAAGTCTAACAGTCACTCACATGTATCACTCACTACCACAGACAATAGCCTCTATGCGTGGTACACAAAAAAACTGGAAACCTTCATGACAGTATGCACCACAATTGAATGGCATTAGACTTAAACAAGGTCCATTCAATCTAATATTAGGTAAGCGACCTCCCACCCGAGCCCACAGTACAAATAGCACCAGAATGAGTCCACCTCTGACCCACAACGTGAAAGGGGAAACCCAGAAGACAGGCTCGCGGGCAGCAACACAGCAATTCAAATATATAGACCGACTAGCACGCTTGAGTCACTATAGTGCTGTGCTAGTGTTGGAAATGATCACTATGCAAGATACCTCAGTTTGCTGCTCATGCGCAATCATCTTTAAGCAGGAGCAGTCAGCATGGATTTCTGAGTTCACCGCACAGGCATCTCCCACGCTGGGTCTGTTTCTCCCTTCAGCCAGCTGCCTCCGGTATGCCTTAGTCAGTATAATGCAAGCCACACTTGACCCAAAGACCTCGCTATTAAAACAAACAAAAATTAAACAATGAAGGTAGTCACTGTTGTTCAATCTTCGGAGACTGCTTCCTCCTCACGTAGTTCCGGATCCCGCTGTACTGATACATTGCCGCAGAACAACAGTCTTCAATAACGCGGCACTGTGGGGTTGCCAAGGCAACGTCAGGCGTCCTTGCTTGTTGCATTACGTTATGTTGCAGCGCTGCCCGATGACATCAGTGCTGTGGGGTTACCAAGGCGACATCCGGCATTCTTGCTCACTGCGTTACGTTGGCAGTGCGAGTCTCTCACTATGACGCACATCGGACTGGAAACTGCAGGAGCGCTCAGCTCGTGGTATCACACGCCTTCAAGAGAACCTTGCCCCACTTAACAAAATACAGGTAGTTGTGTTTGAACAATAACACACGCTCAGGCCGGCACCCAAATACAACTGCTCACCGCTGTCTCCACTGCTTTAGGTCACCACCGCACTCCGACTGTTACCACTCACCAATGTCTTGTACAGCAGGGTTCACTGACTCCCCGGCTCCCCTCCTCAGTTGCATTGTCGAATAGCTGAAATGCCATTAGTTCACCGCATACATCGACACAGGCAACTACATGGGTCTGATAACAGCACACTGCATACACGCCTTCAACTGACCTTCCAAGAGACTGCTCTGACTTCAAGCTTATAATATTAAATGCTCAATAGTCCAAGTCTGTAGGCTGCAGGTTTCAAGCATTAGGTGATACTACAAATCTTCTGATCTTCAATTATGTAGGCTCACTGTAGTCTGGCAGATTTCAAGCCTCAAAGTCCAACGCCCAAAACATACTTCTGTAGGCTGTCTGTTAGCTGACAAGTTTCAAATATCAGGTCGCACATCAAATGTAACGGCAGATTTCAGGCCAAACAAGATCCAACGCCCAAAAAATCCAATGCGTAGGCTGTCTGATGTAGTAGACACCGGTGGGACATCCACGGCGTTAGTCATCTTTCTCTTCAGGTTCAGCTAGCTTATTTTCAGGCTTCTTTTCAGACTCTGGCAAAATAATTTTTAGTTTCTTCTATAATTTCTTGTTCCTGAACGCGTAGTTCTTTTAAAATCGTCGCAACTTTTGTAAACAAAGAAGTGTCCTTGTAGGTAATCAGTCCTGTAGCCAGTAGTGTAGATTATGTAGTTTATTCAGTTACAAGTAAGATGGTACATGCCCCACCGGGAGCAGCATCCTGCTGCTCATCCCCACTCATTCCAACTGACCACTCATCCAAACCATGCACTCAAGAACATTCTTTTACATCACACTCACACAGGCTGAGCAGCAAGGAACTAGGAGACATAGGATATAACAATTAGCAGAGGTAAAGTGCTCAGAGTCCTAAAGCCAACAAAAAGAAGGTCAGAAAAATAAGTGGAGGAAGGCGAAAAGTTTGGGGATAACCTTGCAGAAAGGGCCTGGTCCAACACAGGAGTAATAAACAGGATTGTTTACAATTAAGTCTTATGAAAATTAAATGTGAGAAGACCCTCTCTAGAATCTAGTGGTTCCTACACTTTCAGCATTACCTCGATGATTGGCATACATGGCAAAAAGCCATATGTTGTCAGACACCATATAACTTCCTTAGGAACCTGCGACGAGGCAACCAAACCTCTGCACCTCTATAAATGATATGAAAACATTGTGAACAGGGGTAAAACATTGTATCGTTATTTGTTCTCAATAAACTGGTGATATTGTTCACGATAAGTAAAAGTGTAGCTGAACAAGTTACTTACCTTCAGTAATGCTTTTTCTGGTAGATACTCTAAATGCAGGTTCCTCACCTTAGATCAGGGACATCTAATGGATTTTAGGACCCTAGGCCAAACATATTTTGGGAGCCCCTGTGTAGTACAGATTTAAATTTATGATCCAATTTCAGTTTTTCCATGCTATTTTTGGCCAGGTCACTGACAGAGAACAGGAACATTGGTCCAAATTCTAAATGTGTTTACATCTAAAATTCAGGGATAGTGATGTATGTTTTCAATACTGGAACACAGCAGCAGCTCACTAAAATGATTGCAAATTATTTCTGTGATTCCTTCCCATTTCTCCTATGTGAGGTCATGTTTTGCTCTAAAAAGATCTTTTTTATGTATGTTGCAGGAAACACAACATTTCTCTGCAAAATGTCTGTAATAGACTCCCAAACATCACCCACATTGAAAATAAATTAAAGAAAATGGTATTTAAAACAATTTGTTGAAGAATTAATTGATGTCATCATGGCAAATCTATTAGCAGAAGAGAGCTGGCTTTATCAGGGGGCGTCCTGAAAGGCTGCGGCCCTGGGTCAGCATGTACTTTGCCCATACCTTACACTATCTCTGCCTTAGACTATTCCCCAGGTGTCAGTCTGAACCTGGCAAATGTTGAGCAATACCTCTGCATGTCGGTAGGTGGCATTGATCGGCTCCGCATTGGCGTCATCCGTGACGGAAGTAATATTGCGGTGCCCATATAAGCTCCACTGCGGAACACTGACATCAGTTTCTTTCTGGACTATTATCGCACAATAAAATGCAAGGTCACGTAAAAAAAATGTTTGACTAGTCTGCAGTGTCTAATGGGATCTTTAGGGTGAAGAGCCCAGTTCGAAGAGCAAGTAGGATGGGAGGGTTAGTGAGTAATCTGCAGTTAACGTCTCTACCAGAAAAAGTATTACCTTAAGTCAGTAACTTGTTCTTCTGATAGTGATTTCTAGAAGCAGATTCCTCACCTTAGAATAAATACCCAAGCAATACCTCCCCGGAGGTGGGCCTGCGAACATGACTCAAACCAGAAAATCTTGGTGCACCGAATGGGCAAAACGCATGTCTCGAGGGATCTGACGGTCTGACGGTTGCTTTGTGAATGTTTGGAGGGATACCCGCGTAGCAGGTACCCCACATGCCAACCCAGTAGTAGCAGCCTTGGCCCAGGTGGAATGGGCCAACAAGCCTTCAGAAGGCTGCTACTTAGCTAATCCATAGCAAATCTTAGTGCAGACTACAATCCACCGAGACATAGTCCTTTTCTGCATAGCCTTGTTCTTTTTTGCTCCAGTGAACCCGATAAAGCGCTGATGGTCCACTCAATGGTCCTTGGAAAAATAAATGTAGAATGAAAGTGCTCCCTTCGTGTCCAGGTGGTGGAGCATCTCCTCTTTCTTGGAAGAATGAGGTGGAGCTAAAAATATATGCAGAGTAATAATCTGACTAACATGAAATGGGCAGTGGCATAACAAATGCCCCCTCAGCCCCTGCGGTGCGGGGGGCCCCCTGGAGCTCGGGGTACCCTGGCCTGAGAGTTCCTGAGTTTGGTCGGAGGGGCCCCATCATGTATCCTGCAGGGGGGCCCCCCTCAAGTTTCGTTACGCCACTGGAAATGGGGTGACAACCTTCAGCAGGAAAGAGGCACACGTCCAAAGGACTAGATTGTCAGAGAAAAGGCTTATGTATTGAGGGTGAAACGACAGAGTTTGAAGCTCGCTGACCCTCCTGGCTTATGTAATGGCCACTAGAAAGACAGTTTCAATAGTCAAGACCTGCAGAGAACAGCTGTGTAGGGTCTGAAAGAGGGAACACATGAGAAATGTGAGGACCAGATTGAGGTCCCATTGGGGCATCATGGAAATGGTAGAGGGAACAAGTGTTGCAAATCAAACAGAAAAGTGTCCCAACTGGTGACTTGAACAGGAAGGGTTGAACTGGCAACTGCAGGAATGCCAAAATAGCCGATAAGCAACCTTTACCACTGTCCAGTGCAAGGCCTTCCCAGGCTAAAGATAGATCAAATAGCAACACCTCAGACAGCGGTGCAGAAATTGGGTCTCTAGTGTGGCTTGAGACACACTAGGCTATAAACATTTCCCTACAGCAGGTGTATACAGTTTGAGCGGAGGGCCACCAGGCTGCAATGATGACATCACGGATGTCAGGAGGAAGCTGGAAAACCCTCAACTGTCACCGCTCAATCTTCATGCATGAAAGTGGAGAGTGTGCAGGTTCAGGAAATTGCCCTTTTGCTGTAACTAGAAGATCCTCTCAAAGGGGCAGCCTTATCAGAGGACCAATGCTCATAGTCAGCGGTTCGGGATACCATACTGTCTGTGCCACGAGGATGACTTGGGCTCAGTTGGTCATGATCTTGTTGAGAACTTTGGGCAGGAGTGGTAGTAGCAGAAAGGCGTACAGTAGTCCTGAATTCCAATGGAGGTGAGGGCTGCTCTGGAAACTCCAATGTGCAGACGCGCTTACATTGCACGTTCTCAGCGGCAGCGAACAGATCGAGCCAAGGTTCTCCCATTCTTGGAAGAGACCTCGTGCCACCTCTGGATGTAGTCGCTATTCGTGATCCGCCACAAGGCATCGACAGCTAAGTTCATCCCCTTGAGTGTTGGATGAGCAGGTGCTGCACAACCAAGAAGATGTCCAGGCGCTCCTGTCAAGTGCAGAGCCTCCTGGCACAGGATCCATGTCCCTATCCCACCCCACCCTGTTTGTTGCAATACCACATGGTGGTGGTTTTGTCCCTGAACACCTAAACTAGCCTTCCCTTGATGAATGGGAGGAAGGCGTTTAACACCAAGTGGATCACCCTCAGCTCCAGAATGTTGATCTGGAGCTGAAATTCTGTCAGAGAGCAGAGTCCTCTTGTTTCCAATTCTCCGAGGTGGCCACCCCAACCCAGAAGTGACACATCAGTCACCACTGACTGTTGTGGGTGGGGAAGAGAAAGGGGTCTGCCATGGACCCAATTACAGTCCGTCAGTCACCACTGAAGATATTTTGCAGTCTCCTTCAAGATCTGGACCAGGTCAGAGCTATTCCCATGGTGATGTGCCCACTGGGACTTCAGATCCCACTACAGAACCCGCATATGCCATCTGGCATGCTTCACCAACAAGATGCAGGAGGCCATCAGACCCAGCAGCTCAGAGTCAGTCTTAATGAAATCAAGGATTGACACTGAAACTTCAGGATCAAAGCTCGAATATCCTTGGCTCTCCGCTCCGGAGGATAGGCGCAGAGCTGCACTAAATCCAGAATAGCTCCTATGAAAGGATGAGTCTGAGAAAAAGTTAGGTGTGACTTAGGCATGTTGATAGAGAACCCCAGTGAGTGCAAAAGGTTCCCCATAATCGGGAGGTGGGTAACAAATGCCTGAGGCGAGCACACCATCAGCAGCCAGTCATCGGGGTAGGTTAATACTGGAACCCCTGACGTCCGCAGAGGAGCTGCAATCCTCACCATCACCTGCTGAACACCAGTGGGGCACTGGTGAGGAAAATGGGGAGCATGGGGAACTGGAAATGCTTGTGTCCCACCATGAATCGCAGGTAATGCCTGCCTGCTTGTGGGATGGGGATGTGAAAATTAAAGTCCTGCAAGTCCAACGCAACCATCCAGTCTCCAAGGTTCAGGACAGACAAAGTCTAAGCCAAGGTGAGCATCTTGAAATCCTCTTGCTGTAGAAAGGTGTTGAGTGTTTGCAGCTCTAATATAGGATGACGTTCTCTTTTGTTTTTTGGCAACAGAAAGTAGGGGGAATACCATCAACTTCCTACTTCTGGCACAGGCTCACTCTCAATTGCTCCTACGGCCAGAAGATCCTACACTTCCTGATGGAGGAAAGAGAGATGGTCCTCCATCAACCATTCCTGGGATGCTGGTACGGGTGGAAGGGTTTCCACGAATGGAAGAGAGTACCCCTTCCGCACAATTTGAAGCACTCACTTGTCAAAGTTAAGTGCAGACCAATGGGGCAGGTGGTGCCTGATCCTGCTGCCAACGGGAGGCTTGGAAGCTGCGGCAGCCGGAGAGGTGGGCAACTAAACAGCATGCTGGATCTGGTTCCTGAGTCCTCTTTGGGATCCGGGACCTCATCCACTAAAGGACTGAGTAGGCTGTTAGACTGCTGGGTAGCACTGGTATTGTGGACACCCATACGCGCCCGACCACGACTGCGGTAGGGGTGAAAGGACTGTCGGTGGTATTAGGCAGTTAGAGAAAGCCTGAGAGATCTAGTGGTGACCCAGCTCACCCAGAGGAGCTCAGGTGCTGTGTCAGCTTTGTCACCAAATAGACGAGAGCCATCGAAGGGCATGTCAATCAAGGATGACTGGACATCCCCAGAGAATCCAGTGGAACACAGCAAGGCCTTGCTACATAGTGTGCTGTAGAGGACATGGCTCTACCCAGGGAGTCTGTGGTATCCAGCCCACACATCATGGCGATCCCCTAAGGTTTGGTTAAGGATTGCTCGAGTCCTACAAAACATGGGAGTATTTGGCCAGGAGGCATGCAGTGTTATCTGACCGCAAGGCTAGGCTGGTGGAAGAGAAAATGAGCTTCCCAAAGGTGTCCAGCCACTTGGATTGCCTGTCTGATGGAGCGAAAGGGAACACGTATGGGTTGACCTTGGCTGTTGAAACATGCACAACCAGGCTTTCGGGGAAAGGGATGTTGTGTGCTCTTGGCTTCCATCTCTTCTATCAGATGTTCTTTTCATCTCCTGCCCAGAGTTTGCACCAGATGCTAAGGATGCAAGTGATCCTATTAGAATCTAGTTTTGTACAGTCTTCTATCCCTCTACTCCAGAGACTCAAATGTTTATAGTTACAGAAAGGGCTGCTGAAATGTAGAGAGGAAACCACATTTATAGTCTGTCTTTTCTTTACAGGTCTGGTATTAGCTAAAAACTTTTCATTTTTGTTTCAGCCCACCACAGCATATGGAATGGGGCAACGGCTGAGTTCACTACAGCCATTTCCTTTCTGTATAACCAACCACATTCTGTTGACGCACAAAGTCGTCACTCACAAAGAAAGGAATTCACTTCATTTTCAGTGCCTTTTGGGCCATTGCATGCTTTTTTACAGAAACATTGTTTTATTTTATTTTTACTTTTTGAGAGCTTGGCAGCTCATTAGTCACTGGTGCTCATCGCCACCTGCATAATGTTGCATTCCGCACAGCCACCATCTCTGTGAATGACTTTAAACCATACCACAATCAATGCATGCTCATGCCTGCATATACACAGGCAGACATCTTTCAATGGATTTCCATCCCATTAAAAGGTGTCTGCCCATGTGTGCATAGGCGTGGGTGCAGTTTTTGAATGTTTTTGTAAAACTTGATTCTAAAAACATTCAAAGACAGTTGACTTCTTGTGCCCGTGCTTGTGTAAACACGGGCACCCTTTTTTTCAATTTAATATTGTCTGCAATAAAGATTTACAAAAAAATTATTAAGAACAAGCATTCACAAAGACAATAGGATGCCTACTAACGGCAGCCATATTGCCTTTGCCAATGCTTGTCATTTACTTTGTGTGAGAATCTAACTGAAGGCTATCTTCTTTGCAGCAGGACTATTGCTATGCCCAAGAATAATTCCAACTTGGGCATACCGAAAAAATGTTGTGAGCATCTATTGGTCCTTTGATTTCTGTGACCTGAATGGAGACAGAAAAGCAAAAAACTAAATTCTTCCTTCAGCCTCCAAGCCTCCTTCAACTCGCTTTATTGAAAGTTCCCACTTTCACACATCCCGGCGTTTTCAGAAACCACTTTATTTTGGTGCGTTCTCTCAGAAAACAATATATGAAGTATCAATGTACCAAGATTTTGTCCAGGAGCGCCATAAAGCTTCAGTGGGGGTCAGTCTGGTGATTCTAAATAGCAGGACGCCTCGGCCTATCAACTGCTCACTTGGAACAGACGCACATAGTTTATTTGTTATGCTCCATACGTGTGGTTAAGAGTAAGACCAGTGTATTTCGCCAAGATTGTGAGGCTTAGAGACAGTGGTGCAGGGGAATCCCCCCTTTGAAGGGCACACATCTCAATCACCCAGGAGACCTGCAAGGGCGCTGTGTGGGCGGTGAGGTTAAAGACGCGGGAGTCATGGAGGCTTAACACGGAGAGGGTGAACAGTGGCTCGTCCTTTGAAGAAAACAGCATCTGCTATGCACTCATCTCTCTAAGCCACCCTTGAAACAGGCGCTATAAAAGCCTCGCCCTCATCACAGCCAGGCCGGCATCCAGTGCAACTACTGCACTCATTATATGTTAATACTCAAATGTAAAATGCCATGACAGCAGATGGAAACAACACAGGGCTAGAATGCTGGGCTCCTGTTCGTCTCTCGAGATAAAGCGCCTAGAAAGGACAGAAGGGAACAGCATGTTTTTATGGAGAAGTGTGGCTCAATGGTTAGAGCAGCAGACCCTGATGCAGAGGTCTAGCCCGGGATCAGGGTTCAATTCCCGCCTCGGCGGGTCTTGGGCTCAATTTCCTTGGACCTGCTAATTCTCGCCTCGGTGCCTATTCTAATCATGGGTCCCACTCTGCAACTCTGGGCAATAGCTTGCTTAATCTCCACAACGGCCCCAACGGCGATGGGATGCCTGGCTTCACCTTGGGGGTGCCCAGGAGTGGACATTTCACAGGGAAAAGCCAGGAAGGGTTCCACAGCGGTATGAGTACAGCGCCAGGACACCCCGGTCCGGTATATAAGTGCGCTATACAAGTACAAATTCATTTCATTTCATTTTACCACATGCACTGTCAAATTCACATACAGCAGGGCTTGTAAAACTGCACAGCTTTACTGCGGGAGAAACCGAGTAATACAGTGTAAGAGAGTGAGTGAGTTAAAACTGAAAAAATCATGCCTTTATTTTAATATTAATCAGTTAGGCAGGGCTCTTCCAAAATGGAACACCAAAAGACCAGGGTGGCTAAAAGGGAAACTGCTTCTGCTCACCAAAGGGTCATGAAATTGTTAGTGCAAATACCAGACCACTTCTCCCCTAATTAACTACTGTGCTTTGTCGCTCCTTGAAGTCATTTACCTAGCACAGTCAGCAAAGGCATGCTACTTCAGAGAAAAGGAGAAAAGATAACCAAATTATAACAACTGAAGACAGGAGGAATACTACAACTAACAAGCATTGAAAATGCAATAGGTCTGGCCTTTGATTAAGTCAAAGCCATTTGCTTTGCTAATGGTATTGTATAGCAAAGCAAATGGCTTTAACTTAATAAAAGGCGAGACCTATTGCATTTTTAATGCTTGTTGGTGATGAGGAGGTGAGGGGGTTCTTCGGCACATGTACGGGTTACTTTTTGGGGCACCATCTCTTAGCGCGGACAGGGACTTTTACATTTTGTTTTCAATTAGTCTGCATAGTGCTTTACAGTGTTATGATGTGGTACTGTTACTTATATCTCACGCAACTTGCCAAATATCAAAAGCGACGAAAGAAAATCCATAAAAATGATGCATAGTGTGGATGCGGTGCTTATGCGAAGAACGGATCCTCTATGGAAAAGTGGTTTCTGTTTATTTCTTTGACTTGCTTGAAGAACACTTCGCTGTATATGTCTGGGGGCCGCATGTAAACAGCGAGCCGAGCGCTGTGTAGTTTACAGCAATGTCTGAATAACTCTGCACTTGCTGGTCTGCCTCAGTTCTCCCAGAAGAGCCTCTTCACTGCGGACCACGACTGGCCCACGCCACCAGAGCTTCCCCTGGTCACTGTGACCGGACACCCCTTGGCAGCTGCGCACTCTTAAAGTTTCCCAGGTAGCCTTCACGCTTATCTGGGTCTGCTTTGCGAATGGCATACGGCTCAGTGCTGTGGGGTGTTTGTGGCTGAAGTGTTTCTGCTTTCCCTGCGTGTCCACGAGCCTCAGGGAAAGACATTTGTTTTATTTCAGCCTCTTGTATATTTGTACAACCCTGAATTAAACAGAGTCCCAAAAGCAGGATGTCGATCTCAAGGGCAGTTTCCAAGAGAA
The DNA here is from genome assembly GCF_964204655.1 of Triturus cristatus. Lineage (NCBI taxonomy): Eukaryota > Metazoa > Chordata > Amphibia > Caudata > Salamandridae > Triturus > Triturus cristatus. Next base: position 332,752,782 of record NC_140582.1, read on the forward strand.
CAATATTTGCCATAAATCATGACCCTGGGTCATGACAAAGCTTCGAGATATCTATGTGCCGAGTAAAAGTGAGCAGCGACATCGAACAAAATAAATAAACATACACTTGCCTATGCGCACAAAAAAAAAGCTAGAGAAGAAAGCGCCATAAAAAGCATGGCGTATCCAGTGAAATATTATAGCGGCACATCAAAGCTATGCACTAACTGGAGAACAAACGAGATATCGCCGCACAGATGCCAGTCTCCCTGTGTGTCCATAAGCGGTACGTAAACAATACAAAAAAAAAGTATGCGCATGTGTCTGCGCACCTGAGCAAAAAAAAAATACCAGGAAAGAAAGCACCATGAAAAGATCGACACTGTACAGCGGCACGATGAGATAAGCGGCACGGCGAAAAGCTATACCAAAAAAAGTGCTTAGCGGCTAATTAAGAGACACTGTCTCCCACCGCCAGTAAAAGATCCAATCCTGGTGGGTGGGGCCAAAGCGACAGTGTGGTAACCAGGAGGGACTAAAAAGCCTCCTGGACAATCACAACACCCGGTTGTGCATAATTGGTGACGCAAAATGACGCGCACCAATGGAAAACACGGGTGGAGCAAAAAGCAGCTTCTGAAATCGTAATAATTCCAAGAAGCCCTCGCATGGCGAGAGCACCGCATGCGCACTGCTAACGCCAGGCGAGACCTAAAAAACAGATCACGGGCCAGGATCTAGCTACAAGACGACCTCGTCGAGTGCAGATCGATTCCATTTGCAGAAGTAGTATTGTTTATCATCATTTTTTAAAGAGAAGAAGGAGGCATTCAATACCTCTTGTCTGAGATATTCCTTCAACAGCTTGGAAAGGCAAAATGCCTCAGAGTTTGCATTTTAAGATATGAGAACTGTAAGTCAAGGGAACGACTGTCTGCTAGCTGGGAAGGAAGGAGAGGCCTGCCTCCCACGGATGAGATAGATCTGCTGGTCAAAGCGCCTGCTGTAGGCATCATCAACACTTGGGAAATCAGCAAGCTAGTTCAACATGCAAAGTGTCCATTGCTGAAATCTGTGTGCAGCCTCAACATCACAGGATCGAATCCTGCCCAGAAAGCCTCTTCAACCCATCATCCATCTAAAACTGGTAAAGTCCAAAAACGTGCACTTGGAGTTTAACAACACTGACATTTTGTAATAGAATGCCCGATACCTAAATCATAGCTCTATAATCATGGCCACTAGTTGTACATCTAGATTGGTAGAGTTGTGCTCTCATCCTTCTAGGGCCTGTACCCCTTTAGGGCAATCAGAATAATAAATGACAAGTACTTGTACATAATGTATTAATGTACAATAACCACACCTTGGTGGCCTTTACGCACAACATGAAAACACTTATCTCTTAGGCCCAATCAAAAGTAACTCCCTTCCAGCCACACACTCTGCAAGGGGTAGTAACTGCTTCCTGTCTGTAGGTAAACACTTTAGTGTCACACAGTGTAAAAAGCGCTATATAAATGTTACAATACAGTCATAACTTATTTTTACAGAGTTATTCACAACGCACTCCTGCCTTTTTTATTCAATGTTAAAGGCAGGAGATTACCAAAACAGGACGAAGAGTCCTAGGTAAAGGGAAAAAATGCCAAGCAATCAGGTTACAGGCAAGTTTTGGTGACAATGAAAACATTCGACGTTCGCCTTCCACCTCTTTGTTACACCAGACCTCCACGACGATATCACTGAACCACAAATATATATAGCGCTCACATGTTTTCAGTGGGTAATGCGATTGTCAGCGCTACGCTCGTTCTCTTATGTATTGTACGCCCATCCCCCACGAGCTTACAGGTTCAGGCCTACGTTCAGTCTTTCGCATGGACCAAGGGAAGTAATCTGACTTTAATTTAACGTATTTCCACAGTGCTAATGTGAAAAAGGATGTCGATAAAGCACACATCAAGCAATCATGTTTGGAAAGAGGGCACATAAGTAACATTGAAGCATGATGGGTAATGCATTGGGCTAAGAATACAAATGTAAAACTGTATGTGTCTTGTAAAGCGCACTGCTGCCCTGAGGCGTCGTGGCGCTGTAGACCGCAGGGGAACCCGTCCTGGTTATGCCTGTGAGATGGTCCCTCCAGGGTATCTCCAAGGTGAAACCAGGCATCCCCGGCGAATGTGGGGGGCCATTGTGGAGATGAGGCAAGCTAATGCCCAGAGTTGCCGAGTGTGATCCCTGGTTGGAGTAGGCACCGAAGCGAGAATTATCGAGTCCACTGGCCCTGGTACACGACCCTGCCGCGTCGGGAATTGAACCCTGGTCCCGGGGTGTCCTCTGCTTCCGGGTCTGCTGCCTCTAACCAGTGAGCCACACCACTCTACACAAATGGCAGCTGCTGAATTTGGTATTGTAGTCTGGTGAAGAAACTATCAGCAAAGGCAAACTTTTAGAAGAGAAGAGTTGATAGAGGATAGAGTTCTTAGATCAGCCAAGAGAGTGCTAAGATTACTGCTGCTACACCAGAATTTGAGATTTAGAGGATTTAAACTTAATTTAAGCTGTTGATCCATACTGGAATATTTGCTTCAGTTTCTATAGAACAGACAACAATCAAGGAAGTCCTAGTACTATAACTGAGAGCATATTATGTCCACCGGCGCACAATTATTGGTTAGATATGAGTCACTAAGAACTGAGACAACATCACCGGGGACCAGGGCACAATGCATTGTGGGTATTAGACCATGTTTGAAACTCAGGGCTGGGCGAGAGTACTGGAGTTAACAGTGTGTGTTCGGTAAGGCTGCAATGAAGGAGAGGTGCTTTGTTTTGTGCCCTTGGTGATGGGCTGGGGAGGGATATATTATGACAGTGGAAACTGCTTCAGTCTTACTAACTAAACACCATTAAAAATACTGCGCCAATGGAATAGGGTGAGGAACTGCATTTTTAGACTGGATCTAAAACCCTTATTCGTGTGAAGAGTGTCATTGCATTCAATTGATGTATTTCTCGCACAGCCCGTCAATAAACATATTGATGTACGATCTACTACACACAGGTATTGGCAAAGTAGACATTATATTAGACATTAGGGCATAGTTTCTCCAGATTTGCAAGTTGTTCCGAGATTGGTTTATATACGCCGACAGAAGAATACAAGGAAAGATATAATTGCACAATAATCTAGGCATAATTGCTTTTGTCACAAAAACGCATAGACGCAATTATACAGTGATAACATGTAATGTACCAGTGCAATGTGATCTGATGTGCTGTGTCAACCTTAGTACACGTTATAAAAGCTAAAAAAAATAATTGGTTAAAAAAAAAATCCAAGCCTTACAGCTATCAGGCTTTAATAATTGCAAGAAAAAGGGGGGGGGAGGACGTCCGCGCTGTGAAGGAGGGGGCGCAGACTCACCTTGTTCGTGGAACGCTGTTTTGTACATGGGAAATCCTTTCTTTTGCCTGATGTAGTATTCGCGGTGGCCTCCGGGTGGTGGAAACAGAGGAAGGCTTTTGCAGGTTGAAAAATGCAGCTTTGGTTGTGTGCCCGTTCTTCTTTCCTGATCTGCCGGCGCGTAAACTTGGGTGCGGGGACAAGCAGGACCTTGTGGCACCTCTCGCTCGTTGGTTTGGGCTGGGGTTATGGGTTTTGATTTTTGTCTCTTTTCCGCTCTGTTGCGTGGAGGGCTGAAGGGTTTGCTTGTGGGAAACTTGTTCCTATGAGGAAAATCCTTTTTTTTGGCCAGCTGCAGTGCTCGCGGTGGCCGCCGGGTGGTGGAAATGGAAGTAGGGTATTTTGTTTAGAAATGCAGTTTTGGTGTGTGCCCGTTTCTCGTCACTGCTCTGCCAGCGAGAATCTCGGATGCGGGCACGAGCAGGACCTTGTGGCTGGTGGGGTCTCCCGCTCTTTGTTTTCGGCTGGGTTTGTGGTGTTTAAATTCTCCCTTTTGGCGCTTTGTTGGGTAATGGGCTGAAAGGCTTTGGAAGATGAAAGCCTCTGTATTAGAATGACGGCACTCACGATTTACATTTAAATATCAAAGGGCGGGTGCCGCGATAGCTGCAGAAGTAAAGCAATCTGAAAAAAGTGTGCATTTGTTTTCGATTGCTTTACTTTTGAAGCTATCGTGGCACCAGCGCTTTTGCTTTACATGTTTAAGGCTAAAGTGGGGTGCCACGGCCACTGTAAAGCAAAGTAAAACAAACTGTCACCATTGCGTAAAGGCAGACGCTTGAATGAGAAAACAAAGTGCCTACACCAACTGATGAAGGAGAGAGTGTACCGCCGCCAGTAAAGCATCCAGTCCTGGTGGGCGGGGCTAAAAGCAGACAGGGCGGCAACAAGGAGGGATTAAAAAGCCTCCTTCACAATAGAAAGGCTGCATTTAGCATAAGCTATGAGGCACTCCAATGGAAAGAAGGGGCGGGGCTTAAAGTCCCCTTCGGAAACCGTATTGATTCCAAGAGGCCCTCGCATGGCGAGAGTACCGCATGTGCGCTGCTAACGTCAGGCGAGACCTAAAAAGGGGTTGATAAAGCGGAAAAAAATCAACAAGCTTTTAGTTTGTTACACTAGGTCCAGTGAAATCTTTATTACCCCTTTTCCCACACCCTGTTGGATTTCAGTATCAGAACGTATCAAGAGGAACATGGGAGTTAATTAAAAAGAAGCAAAGGGAGGTTAGGATTTTGAGCACAAATTGTAACTAGTTCGATAACCAGTGGAGAAAAAAGAGAAACAATATAGAAAACCTAATAAAACAAGCAAAATATAATTTGGTCCGACCTTGCTTTCATCATTGGGGTGAGTTGAAAGCCTTTTTCAGGTTGGTGCCTGCTTATTTAACCCCTTCAGCGTGGCGCGGATTACCGCGCTGTGCTTAAGGTTCTATTGCGCGGGCGGGGCCACGACGGAGTGGTTCCGTCATACGCACAGCGCAATCGATGCGCGTGACGGAACCGCTCCGTCATGCGCATCGAAGGGGTTAACAGCTCATAAAGAGCTTGGACAAGAATAATCGGGTGACCAGAGCAGTAGAAGTATTGGAATTCAACATTAGCTCTATAACACATGGAATTTCCATTTGTATTTATATATAAGACAGTCATACAAATCATCTGGAGGAGTAGCACATTTTGCAATGCTTATGGCTTTTGTTACAATAGCATCTTTCATATTTTGTGAACAGCATCGTTGAGAGTAAGATGCCTTACAGATAAAAAAATCCCATCTCAATCACTCCTCTAGAATACTTATTGTTTTGACATCAAGAAAAGTGGCAAATGTTTAATTAAATGGAAGCGACGTTTATAGAGAATCAAGCACTTTCCACACTATTATATTATAAGTGATCCAACAGCTCTTTCAGCAAAACAAAGCAAAACAACATGTCTGTATTTGGTCAATCGTGTGGTCAGCCAAAGCTGATCTCTCAAACAGCTGTTAAGCAAACACTACTACAAAATAAATACTGTGCTGTTGAAATACATTGATATATATTCAATAAAAATTATTTCTCAACAATAAGAATCTCATACTCCAAATATTGTCTGTGTCCTCTACTCTATTTCCATCCATATTTATTCAATAATTCACTCACAGAAAGGGGAGCGCTCTAGTTGGGTTCACTTTGCATAAATTAGGGTGCACATCCTAAATTATCTTAAAGATGACAACGTTTTTTGTAGAAATAAAACATGTTGCTACTTACAATCAATGTTGCAATTGTTGCTGGATTTCTATTTCCAGCTATCCTGTTTTCATTTTTTTAGGTGTTTTACTTATTCTGTCCTCCATGTTGTGACCTGTCTTCATCCCTTCAACCATCGCCATTTAATCATATAATATAGAAAACAACGATCGTTCTCAAATAGCCTTTATTTGAGACATGCACATATTGAAATTCATGATTTCTTCTTCAGGGTTTACTAATTGATTTTACCAGTTGGAATCGTCTGAGCCCAGCCAATAAGATTTTGGTTTAACACTCGCCTAACATTACTCTTTCAAGAGCATTCCCTAAATGGGTCATTTTGCCTTAATCCCTCACCACTGGGCACAACGTTCTCCAGGCTGAGATAATAGCGTGGGGGAAATATATCCTCCTTACGGTTTTGGTAGTTTTTCCAGAGTGACTTATTATCTTAAAACGTTTATGCTATGTGTTCCAAATGGATTAAGGCGGCATTACCCATATAAGGAATGCTCTTCGAGGATAAGGGAGACCCCCTGATGGACGTGAGTCTTTAAGAAGCCCTGCAGGGACACTAGGAATTAAGGAACTTCACATTTTTCACCTATTGGTTTAAATTTTGTTTTAATTCTATGTGGGAGCATTTATATGTCCGTCCTGAAGAAGGTGGCAAAAAATGTGTGAGATCTACCTAAACGCATCAATGATATCAAAAATACTGAATTTGTGCAAATGTTGGATACGAGAGATGGTGATCCTTATACCACATCGAGCATCATTTATAGAGATTGAACGGATCAGTATGTTTTTATAGACAATTGCTGTTGTCGTCTTTGTCTCTCCCTGTTTTGTCTACATTTGATCTTATGTTTATTGTATGAAATTGCATTGCACCCTATTGTGAGGGTTTAAACTGCAAGACATTTTTCTTATTTAATAATTGTTTTTTACCTTGCGAATGCCACGATTATTAATATTATCATTATTGTGACATTATTGATGTATACATTGCAAGACTTAGAATTCCTAATTGAAAAGGATACTTGAAAACACGCAATTAAAGCTCGATGTCATTTAATACTGCTGTGGTACCGAATTTGTAGATTTAATAGTGTTTGTAATATTATCCCAAGGGATGTACGAAGAGTGAATGCGGTATTTAAATGTGGATTGATGATTTCCCAAGGGGAGATTTGACTACTGTTTACAACGGTGCTCTGTCCCTTTGTTGCATGGGGATTCTCTCATACTTTATTGATCCAGTGCACATCTACCTTGAAAACGCAGAAGGTCTCAGAAGTGCCAGATCCTGCTACGCAGTGTCGCACAGCCGCAGAGCAGATCCAGTACAGCAACTCTATCTTTTCTCATTTTATCCCAACCCACCTTCCACCCTGTTTAATGAGTTTCTGTTCCCTGAACGGGTTAGGCCCTGAAAGGGATAGTAGGTCCAGCATCGGCCCATTTTCGTCTCTGTGGTTGGGACCAGGTGAGTGCATGACACTAGGCATATATGTCAAGGGCAGTCAAAAATACAAGATTGAGAAGTATTTAACTATGGGTGTGGAGGGACACAACTGTAAGGGATATTAAGCCTCTGAAGGAACTGGGGGCAAGTTAACCAAGAACGGAGTTCACAAGGTGCGACAGCAGGTTTACCAGGTGTGTAAATGTTTTCATGGAATGTATAAAAAAAAAATGTATATTTGACAGTTGCAGTGCCAGACGCCGCATGAGTATCACAGTTCTGTTGGGGAGGGAAGCTTTGGAGGCTCTCTTGCCTGCCACGAGGTCTTACTTCTGCTCTATGGTGCGTCACCAAGATATTGCGGTCACTATCAACTTGGTTAGAGGTCCTGGGTGCGAGTTAAATTATTTATTTGGACAATATGTTGTTGATGACTCCAGAGGGAGACAGGTGGAGTAACAGGCAGCAATGTCAATATGATTGTGGGAAAATATGGGATTTGCGGTGAAGATAAATAAGTCCAGTTTGATACTTCTGCAGGAGTTACAGTTCTTAGGTTTGCAAATCCAGACAGTAGAGACTATTTCAAGGTTACCCAAGGAGACACTGACAAGAGAGGAGAGATCTAAAGGGTTCTGAATCTGTAGAAGGTTTCTTTAAGGAATTTGGCAAGAAGAGTTGGATTCTATTGTCATCCATCTAAGCACATTCCAGAGGCCGTTGTATTATTGAATGGTGTAAAGGTTGAGGAAGGATATTTGTAGTTATAAATTAGGTATTCTCAGGAGATGCAATTCAGTGAAGAGATTCAGAAGGAACTGATCTGGTGATTAGAAAATCTGGAGTTGTGGCATGGTCACACACATTTAGGAGATTTTCCAGGGCTTGTGATAAAATCGGAGACCAGCTGGGAGAATAGGGACCGAATATGGGGAGGCCAAGGAGTAAATGGTGGTCACAGACAAAAAGGCATATTATAAATAAATTGTTTGGAAATGGTGGGATCATTTTTAGCTGTGAGGAGCTTTGTGAGGGACCTACTGAAGTGCTGCGTGATACTGAAAATGGGCAATGTGTTGGTGGAAAAGCAGACTTAACTATAACTAAATAGTAGAGACCGACGCTAGGAGATATATATATATATATATATATATATATATTGAAAAATGATAAGCAAGAGGAATCTTTTGACTCTACTCAACAGAAGTTACATGCAATTGATCTGTTACAAAAGGGTGCAGGGGAATGCCCATATAAACCCAAATCAACAGTTCTTCCAATGATGCCTAAAGACGCTGTGGACATCTTTCATGAATGTGTTGTGGAAGATATAAAAAAACTCCACCGTCAGGTTAACTACAAAAAAAGTAAATTAAATTTTAATAAGGTACAATACCAAAATTTAATGAAAAAACTTAGTAATGACATGGAGATTATTGTGAAGAAATCCGACAAAGGAGGGAATGTTGTTCTCTGGCCTAGGAAACAATATGTACAGGAAGCCATGCGACAACTCAATAATATGGACTGCTATGAGAAAACGACAATGATGGTTTATAATAAAGCAAAGGAAGCCCTAAAGAAAGAGTTAAAAAAAATGGAAACAAGAGGGGCTAATATCGACAGATGAATATCATTTTATGTTTAATGAACATCCAGTTCTTCCTTTTCTTTATTTATTACCAAAAATCCACAAAAAAACACATCCGACTCCCGGGCACCCCATCATTTCAGCGATCAAAAGTATGACCGAACAGGTGGGGCAGTATGTGGATTTCTATTTACAAGATCTAGTAAAAACATTACCTTCATTTTTAAAAGACACTGGGGACTTCTTGAATAAATTGAAAAACATCGTATGGTCAAGCAACATGATTCTTGTGACTTTGGATATAGAATCGCTATACACAAGTATTGAACACTCATGTGGAATTAATGCAATTAAGCATTTTCTAAACTTTAGACCGTGTGAATATTTCATGCACAATAAGATGCTAATATCTTTGATCACATGGTGTTTGGAAAATAACTTTTTCCTATTTGGCAAGGACATATACAGACAAATACAGGGTGTTGCGATGGGGGCCTGCTTCTCTCCTAGCTACGCGTGTTTACATGTGGGCTATTGGGAGGAGCAGGTCCTCAGAATCCAATACAAAGACATTTTTGAGAATAGAATTGTGCATTGGTTACGTTTCATTGATGACGTTTTTATTGTTTGGAATGGAGACACCAAAAGTGCAGAAGATTTTATTGAAACTATTAATGTCAATGGTTTTAATTTACATTTTACATCATGCATTAGCCAAACTAAAATAGAATTTTTAGATGTTTGCATTTATGTAAATAATAACGAGTTAGCCACTACGGCTTTTAGGAAGCCCACAGCAGGCAATGCAACACTTCACGCAACCAGTGCACACCCCAAACATCTCATCGGCAGCATCCCCTATGGGGAAATTTTAAGACTAAAACGCATCTGTAGTACATCAGAAGATTTTGAGAGTTGCCAGGATGAGGCCCTATCCAGATTAAGGAAAAGAGGCTACACCAAGAAGATATTAACAGAGGCAGTATTGAAAGCCAGCAAGAGAACTAGGGCCTCGCTACTAGGGCAGGAGACAGAAGAAGAGGGGGTAGAAAATACATCAGAAGACCCACCCAGACTTATTACAACGTATAGTCGTCAGGAAAAGAAAATCAGAGCCATAATTAATAAGAACTGACCTATTATCCTGACTGATAATGTACTTAATAGTAGGTTGTCAGAAAAACCTTTGCTTACATTCAGAAAGTCTCAATTGATGGGAAATCAACTTGCAAGAAATTTTCCAGAGCTAGAACATAGAGAAGTATGGTTGAAAGCTAGAAAAGGTTTTTACAAATGCACAACCTGTCGTGCTTGTAAATTTGGAATAAGCACCACTAAATACAGTACTCCATTCAGAGAGAATGAGTTGGACATCAGAGGCAACTACAACTGCCGCACTGATTTTGCGATATATGTGCTCACGTGCACCTGTGGACTTAGGTATGTGGGAAGTACCAAGCTCCAGGTGCACGTGAGGATCTTGCAACACCTTCGGGCTATTATTAATAGTGACCCGGCATATCCTGTCGCACGCTATTTTAAAGAAGTCCACAACAAAGACATTAATTGCCTATCCTATTTTGTTATAGATTCAGTTCCAGCTCCACGGAGAGGAGGCAATAGAGAAAGAGCACTTAGACAGCGGGAAACTAAATATATCTTAGAACTGGATAGTAGATTCCCGAATGGCCTCAACAACACAGAAGACATGCACACCTTCTTATAGAATGTAAGGCCTTTAAATCTGTAACAATACATGATTGAACTAAGACAGCAATGAGATGTTGTATGTAAGATATATATACAAAAATATATTAGCATATATAGGCCCATAAGAGATATAGGGTTAACACTCTATCAGGATAATGACCGCTTTGACCAATTTAATTATAATGAATATAACATCTGTCCAGCTTGCCTCAAATTTTAATCACTTTATAAAAAAAATTTTTTATCACATTATAAATATTATGAATTTGACACACTTTTTGGAGGGGTCATATGCATTTCTGCACTAGGCACTTTATAGTTAACAACAAATACATAATAGAATTATCCATGTAAAGGGCTTTGGATATACATTCTTTTGAATTATAATCAAATGGATCAGGTAGATATAGATTACATAAACAATGGTCTTTAATATATATGTGTTATATTCTACATATCTTTTATGCCCATTCAGTCATATTTTGCTATATCCTGCAATAATTTGCACACAATCTGCGTAATTTTGCACATAAACTCCGCATTTAAGCGGGAAGTGGTGCACTTATACGCGCATTCATATATGCATATTTTGCACATTATATATATGATGTCCTTGGAGATTCAAGATTATTATTTGTTTACATTGCGTAATTTGCACATGTTATTTGCGTACTTTGCACAATGCTTTGCATTTATGCTGGAATTTGCACATTTGCCCTTATATGGAGCTTATATTATGATATGTATGACTCACTCAGGGAATGACTTTGGGGATCTGACGTCATTATTTTATTAATGGCATTCAGTGCGCAACTTAAAAACTGATGTTGTTTAATACGTACAAAGTAATATAACTCCGCATAAAGTGTTGGAGATACGTATATGCAAAATAAGCTGGGCATTTTATTTGAATGGACATGTATTCAATTTTTAACGTTGCGTAAAGTTTATAGATTCAAACAATGATCTGATCTATACCAAGTCGCACAGAAAAGAGCCCCACTATAAAAGTGTTTCTTCACTGTTTGTTATCACGTGGTGTAACAGCAAAAAAATTTGAAAAAAATGGGTGTATATAACTTTAATGACGTACCGCTATCTCGCTATGTGATCAAGGGCACTTGATGCCCGAAACGCGTCATGTGAGGAGTGAGAAATAAATCTTCCTGTCATTTGCAAGTTTCCTTGGTGGTCGTTGTTTTCCATGTTCGCCGAAAGGAAGTGTGATATATATATATATATATATATATATATATATATATATATATATATATTTCCGATTACTTTGCTCCTTCCGTCTCCCCTCGCCCCAGGCAGGCAGGTCGTCCGATGGCGGCGGAGCACGCCGCCTTTCAGAATTCCCAAGAAAAATAATTGCCACGACCACAATAGGGCTAGTCCTTCACCAGAATTAAATGATCTGGTGAAGAACTAGCCCTATTGTGGTCGTGGCAATTATTTTTCTTGGTAATATATGTATATATATATATATATATATATATACATACACACATATATATATTACCTACTGGCGGTCGCCAGTAGGTAGTTATAGTTAGGACCACGTTTCCATAGGAAAACCTCAACATTCTATTTTGAATAACTTTGGCGCCGGTCGACGAATCCACGCGAATTTCTCAAAATAGGTGGGGCGCTACGCTCCGCTCCTACCCTGAAAGTCTCGGGGGGATCCGTCAAGCGGGGGCTGAGATAAAAGGGGGGTCCCAAAACGCGTTTTTCCCATGCATTTTTCCATAGGACCTTTAGAACGAGCTACAGCCCGAACGGCTGAACAGAATTACTCAAAATTTGGCAGAGAGGTAGTCCCTAGGTCAAGGAAGTGCCTTTTGTAGGTTTGGTGTAAATCTGTTCAGTAGATTCTGAGAAAATAGCCTTTAAATCAATATATATATCTGAGCCAGCTTACGGTACGCTTACCGTACGCTTACGGTAAGCGTACGGTGGCGTGCGCGAGCGCGATTCTGATTGGCTCTTAGATCTTAGTAAACATTCGAATCGGCCGAAACCAGGAAGCGGCGGCCGCCATTTTGTGTATTTCACTCTGAAAAAAAAGAGTGAAAACAAGGAAAGGGGGCAATGAGGAGAGTTACAGACCCCCTAACAATTGTAAGGGGGTCAAAGATGGACAGAAAAGTACAAAAAAAATATTTATTGATTTAAAAAAAAATCACGGGGTACGCGTACGGTAAGCTTACGGTAAGCGTACGGTAAAAAAAATAAAAAAAAATAAATGAAAAGCAGATTTAAGAGTTTAGAAATTAGGGAGCTCTAAAAAGAGCTGTTGTGTTTATGGAGTCATTTTTTTAGTGGTACCTACAAGTAAGTACCAATGCAGAGTCTAAGGTTCAAGAGGAAGACTCTGTTCCCTTCATCATTGAAGTGCACACCATCTCCTCTATAAATGTCTTGCATGTCGTAACGCAAGTTGTTGTGGTAAATGGCACCCATACCATAGTCACGGAGGAAAGCAGAAACAGATTTGTTGACGTGCTTTCTTGCTTTGTCAATCTGTGGACAGAAATGATTGGACCAGTTCCATTTTTGCCTTTGGCATATGTTGGAAAACACAAAGGCAGTTTTAGGGAAAAGTGAAAACAGTTGTGCAAAGGTGTCCTTCATAAGCATTTCCAGACCTACCCCAGTCAAAGTGCCTAGGTCATTGCCACCACAGTGCACTATTATGAGGTCAGGGTGTTGGATTTGCATGAAGGATTTCACCAATGGCATCAATTGGTGCCACTTTAACCCTCTCTGACCAATCCATTTAATGTCTACATTTGGCAAAGCAAGGTCTCTCACCATATCTGTTTTCTCTGCAAACTTTTCACTCCAGAAGACATAGCTGTGCCCTACAATCCACACTGTGAACATCTTCAAAGGAGATCTGGATGCACTCAGGAGGTGTCTTTCAGTAGAATGGCAATATGAAAAGAAAGACAGTTTGGAAATGGAGGCATACATATTTTTTTCAAAACAAAAAGAACTGATTGGCTGTTTCATACCATTCCAGAATAAAAACTAGGCTGTATGTGTAAATTAATAGAAGCATGTTTAGTATTGGTACAAAAAAATGTGTAACCAAAGAACAGTACTATGGATTTGCTGTTAGGTTTGAAAAGTCAAGCACTCTTGCTCTGTGGAATTGAAACATTGTGTGTCGAACTTCTGACCTAACTGAACACAGCAGTGTTCCATGAGCTGTTGCTATGGTAGCAGGCAGAAGTCAAGTTGGGGGAAGGGTACTAGGCAGAAGTCAAGTTGGGGGAAGGGTACTTTTGGAAAAGGGTTGGTTTTCAACCAATAGAAATGTGTGATTACATTTGAAAAAAAGGGGGAAGCACTGAGATTTGAAACTTACATGTATATGTGTGGAAAAATAGAGGGAAAGTTTGCCATTATCTGGTTCTGCTGAGAGGAGAGAGGTGAACACAACAGAGATCCTGGCTCTGATAATCTGCTGTTTGAGTGTCACATTTCTTTCACAACTAACTAATTTTAAAGGTGAGTTTACAGTTTGAGAGGGTATGTATGTGGTAACTTAAGAAATGAATAATAGAAATGGGAATTGTTTTTGTTGTAGTTACACATGGTGGTTTCATAATGTGTCAGTGTGTAAAAGTGATTTACACTTGCCCCTGAAAAAAAAAAGAGCAGTAAGTGTGCTTTCAAATTGGCAAAGAAATTTCGTTTTGGGACTAATGTGAAAATATGACTCTGTGTGCATAGAAGAATTATAGGCAGAGATTTATTGCGTCTTGCTCTGGTGATTTCACAGTTGCATTAGATGGAAAGGGGGAGCGGATTTTTGGGGGAATAAGCAGAGGGTTAGCACACACCCATGTCCTTGCCGTGTATAGTCATGCACAGTATTTACAAGCCAGTGGGGTTTTCAGGTTTAAGTCTGTAATGCAAATACATTCAGCATCACTAAGGCTGGTTGCCCTTGGTGGAGTGTAGGCAGTCACAGAGAATGCACATGGTGGTGGTCTGAAAAAAAAACAGCTTGGACACGTGCAATTAAATAAATCAAAAATAGTGGTTTCATAATGTGTCAGTCTGTAAAAGTGATTTCCAATTGTTAAAAGAGGCAAAAATATTTTTGGGAAAAAAATGTAAATATGTGTACTGTATTATAAATTGTTATAAAAATATTAATACTTTTTTCTTTTTTTTCAGATCGATATAGAAAATTTTTGAAAACTACAACCATTTTAAAAACTATTTTTTAAAAAAACAAATGAATAAATATTTTTTTGAGTGAGTATGGTAAGTCAATGTAATGTGATAAATGATTTTTAGTGTTTTTTTTAAAAAAAATAAAAAAGGTACGCTTACCGTACGCGGACGGTAAAAAAAAAATAAAAAAAAGTTTTTAAAAACATATGTAAAAAAAAGATGAAAGATAAGGTTGGCTCTTAAAAGAGCCGTTGTGTTCATGCAGGGACAGAGGAAAGAAAGATTGGGAATATTAGACGGTACGACAAGTGTGCTGATCTATTTTATTGTTCACTAGGGAAATACTGGTCTCCCTATAAGTAATTAGATCGTGACAAGTGGCGCACCGTACTTCAACCCTCGCAAACCGAGGGTTAATTTCCAGAGGGCCAGCAAAAGGAGATTCTCCCCCCACAGATGAAGGGCTCACCTGACCTGCAGAAGAAGGAGTCTGCCCTGCAGATGATGGTCCAGGCTGAGCTGCTGTGGATGTACTGGCTCGTCTTTCTGAAGAGTTACCTCCAAAAAGATGACCATGTGTCCTTTTGTGTACATCCTTGAGGTGTCTGATCATGGTATGATTCCCAAAGGAATACTTCCTGTCAGGATTACCTCTAGAAAGTACACGCTGACACAGCCTGCAAGTAACTAAGGGTGCATTCACCTTTTGCTGGCCTTCTGGAAAAGTAAAATAATCCCAAACATAAGAAGGCTTTACTTTCCTCGCTCTCTGCCTCAAGACAGTGCTGCTGGTGCTAGCCTCACTCTCAGAAGGGCTCTGCTGTTCTGCCATCGTATCCCAAAGACAAACCAGCTCCTTCTTCCAAGGGATCACAAGCAGAAATGAGGGGAATGGGTGTGGTGTAGGAGAGTTCTAGAACTGAAAGTACTTTCAACCAATCAAAAGTTGTGTTTCATGATCACATGACCTACCGTACGCTTACGGTACGCTTACGGAGCGCTTACGGCAAAAAGTACGCGTGCGCGTAAAAAAGACACGCGCTTGCGCGCATGCGCATAACAGTCATTTCCCGGCACTTCCGCGTAACGTGCGCGTGTTGCGTAAGCGCGCACGCGTCCCATGCGCAGTACGCGCGGCTACGCAAAGTACGTAACTATGCGCAAGCAGCGTAGATAGAATACGGACGTTGCGTAAACCGTACGCTTACCGTGAGCTTACGGTACGCGTACTATAAAAAAAAAAAAAAAAAAAAAAAAAAAAAAATCTGGAAATAAATTTTACATGTTTATTTTAAAAAATATATATAAAAAAAATATTTAAGGATTTTAAAAATTTAAGCATAGTCTTTATAAAAGATAAGAAAATTAAATTAAAAATATGTTTGAAAAAAATGAAGAATAAAAAAAAAAAATAGCATTTAAAAAACCTTGCAAATTCACTGAAAAAACCATGGGTTTCACACACGTTATAGTTAGGAATTAGCATTTAAAAAACCTTGCAAATTCACTGAAAAAACCATGGGTTTCACACACGTTATAGTTAGGAATTAGCATTTAAAAAACCTTAGAAATTCACTGAAAAAACCATAGGTTTCACACACGTTATAGTTAGGAATTAGCATTTAAAAAACCTTAGAAATTCAGTGAAAAAACCATAGGTTTCACACATGTTATAGTTAGCTGGACATTTTACTCGTAAAAAACCAATGAAATTGCCCCGTTATAGTTAGTTCAGCTAACTATAACTCGCGCGCCCGCAATGCACTGCTGATGACGTCACATATTACATCACTCATGACATGGTCAGTGACATCACTCATGACATCACTGATGACATCTCAAATGACATCACTGATGACCTCACTGATGACATCATCCTTGTGATAGAGTGGCAGACCTCCTCTCACCTTAATATAAGCTTTGATACACACATTCAAAAATAGAGACTAAAAATATCAAAACAATGGACATACCAATACCAGTTACAACAACCTCTTCAGTAATTCTAAGATCCACATACACATCCACTCATTCACCAACAGTCCTATACAGTCACTCATACATGTACTCACTCATCATATGTACTCATACATCTATACATCCTGTTACACAATGCCACTCATCCATAGAGTTACTCACACACATAGTCACTCATGCTAATAAAGAATAAAACATACATTTACTTGCATATACAGTAATACACACACCACCATACTTACTTCTACGGAAACTTACACATACTTAGTCTTTTAAACAATCACTTATAGAAACACATACTTATTCATACAGGAACTCTTTCAATCTCTCCCTCTCACATATACTCACATATATACACCAATAGTCACATATACTAGTTTAAAACATATGTAGTTACTCCTGAAGACACTATTGAGACAGTCATTCACTCACTAACACACCCATACACACACTCATCCACCCATACAGTCCTGCACACATGCTGTCTTCAACACATACAAACAGTGAGTCACTCATTCATGCATCTATGCACTACGTAATACCCCCCACCGTACCATACAGACACTCAGACTGATACTCAAAAAAACAACTAATAACCTATATAGACACCCATGTAGCTACTCACCAACCCATGCAGCCACTTATACACAAAGTGAGAGATACACTTAATCAGTCAGTTACACAATCAATTTTTCAAAAACAAATCATCCATTTAGACACTTATATACCCATTTATTCTTCCATCGACCTTGAGATATACATATATAAAACATATTTAATTTTCAGAAAAACACACATTCACTGGATGATGTCATCAGTGAGGTCATCAGTGATGTCATTTGAGATGTCATCAGTGATGTCATGAGTGATGTCACTGACCATGTCATGAGTGATGTAATATGTGACGTCATCAGCAGTGCATTGCGGGCGCGCGAGTTATAGTTAGCTGAACTAACTATAACGGGGCAATTTCATTGGTTTTTTACGAGTAAAATGTCCAGCTAACTATAACATGTGTGAAACCTATGGTTTTTTCACTGAATTTCTAAGGTTTTTTAAATGCTAATTCCTAACTATAACGTGTGTGAAACCTATGGTTTTTTCAGTGAATATATATATATATATATATACACATATATTTGCCATCTTGTGAGATGCACTCCCAGGAAGTAAGCAGACTCAGGAACTGAAATGTTAAAACACACTGACCAGCAGGTTAATGCAACGCGTTTCAGGCTTACGCCCTTCTTCAAAGCCAACTGCTCTCCAGGACGGCCAAATATTACTGCTAGCATTTTCCCTCCATTTATTCAAGTCACGCCCCAAATGGGCCGGCAAATCACATTGCCCGCAAAGCATGATGGGGCTGGTAGTTCCTAACCCATGTGGGTCTGTTTGTAGCCATCACTGGTTTTCAAAGTTCAATAAATGGTGCTTTAAAACAAGGAAACACAGCTCTCTTTACAGGCCGCTCCTCCTGTTCCACCCGCAGTCAATATAAAACAGCAGGCGGCCCCGCTTGGGATCTTGCGGTGGTGCTTCTCTCGACCTAGGCAGGCCGAATTATTTATTTGAAAAGGTTTGCCATCTTGTGAGATGCACTCCCAGGAAGTAAGCAGACTCAGGAACTGAAATGTTAAAACACACTGACCAGCAGTTTAATGCGACGCGTTTGCCGTTTCTGTTCACTTATATCCTATTTACATTTCGTGTGTAATTCGAAACTGTATGTTAATACAATTCAATATGTGTCAATCTACATTTTTTAATGACATGCAAAATTGCACTCAAGATAAACCAGCCTGTGTCAAGCGTTATTGTCTGCCCGTTGTTACTGATGTTCGTTTCAGAACCGACAGAGTTTTGTTGTGGGTTAAACAGTATTTTTGCCTCAGTGGGCGGGCTGCTACCTGCTTGCCATCTACTTTATAAGCATCCAATTTTTAACATTGGATTTCTATTCAAAACAACAAAGCTTTATTGACACAGCTCTCTCAGGCTGAACGATTCAACATTTGTTGTTAATAAAAAAATTTCCTTCCTTGGTGAACACATAAATCTACTTTTTACAGTTTTTTACCGGGTATCATGCCCCTAAATTACTGCTTTGTTACTTAGTTAACAAATTTTAACAAGATAATAGTGTAAGTCTGAAAGACTTTGCTTGCTGTAAAGATAGTGAGAGCTGCTGGTTTCTTAACGTCACTGTGGGTAGTAAGAGTTTTTCTGTTATGTTTGGTATGTTTAAATATTCACACATTTTTGTTTGCTTTACAGAGAGTGGTGTTTGCTGTTCACAACGAGGAAACACTTGAGAGCAAAAGTATCTTTTTTTGTGCATTAGCCCACTGGGACATGATTGTTTATTTACCTCAGAACAGCAGCTGATTGATGAATATCGCCCATATGGGCCCTGATTAATGTCTGTAATTAATATGGTAAAATACAATAATTGCTGTATGCATATGCTGGTGATACAATGGAAAAATCATCATCAAAAGAATCTTATTTGACAAAAGATAAATAAAGTGTTAAAGTGCCCTATATAAAACATTAAAAGAAATTGAACGTGTGAGAGCCTAACGCTACAGACAGGGTTAATATGTGCAGGACAAGCAGCTTGGTAACTAAAGGTGTACATTTAGTGCCTCATCCACGTTCATCCCATTTGGGATTTTGCTGTCTTGTAGTATTATATAGCGAGATTCTAATTGTCTGAGAGACAGTTGTCTATTTCCACCTCTGATGTTTTTGGGGACACTGTCAATTATGAAAAAAGAAAGTTCTTCTGTTTTACCGCCATGGAAAGTGTTTATGTGTCTTGCGACTGGGTATGCTGGATCATCATGGTTAATGGCTCTCAGATGTTGCAAAATCCGCACATGTACGTTGTGTATTGTACTCCCCACGTACATTTTATTGCAAGTGCAGCGCAGGACATATACCGCGAAATCCGTCTTACAGGAGTAACTACCACAGATTTCAAAAGGGGTATTTCTGAGTGGTAAAGGAATGCTTCGGGTGTTAATGCCATGTCTGCATGCTTTACATTTAAATCATTTAAAAAGAAACCTTTGTGGTTTGAGCCAGCCGGCTCCTTTGTCAAGCACTGGTGCGTTGCAGACTAGCTCTTGGCGCATAGATTTCGCTCATCTGAAAGTAATTTGAGGGGGTTTGGTGCAAGTGCCGCCTATAACGGGGTCACTGCAAACCAATGGCCAATGCTTGTGCATTATCTTACGTAAGTTGTTGTGGTAGGTGTTATACCCTGTAATGAGTCTAGGTGATGTGTTTGTATCTTTTTCTCATTTTGTTTGCTTTTTTGAGATATGGAGTGCAAAAGATCCTCCCTCTTGATGTTGGCACACTTCTTCTCTGCCTTATACAGAGTCTGCTTGTCATAACCTCTGCTACTCAGTCTCTGAAAGAGACCTTTCGTCGATTCACTGAGGGCTGCTGATGTGCTGCAGTTGCGTTCATCCTAAGACATTCTGCATAGGGTATGCTCTCTTTTAACTTGTTAGGATGAAAGCTACTGGCATGCAAAATTGCATTGCCGGATGTTGGTTTTCTAAAAGTCCTAGACTGTATTCTGCCATGTTTTATGTACAGTTCCAGGTCTAAGAATTTGATTGACTCCTTACTAGTTGTACATGTGATTGTGAGGTTCAAACAATTGTCATGGATTTCATTAGCAAAATTCCTAGCACTTATTTCAGTACCTTGCCATAGAATGAATATATCGTCTATGTACCTGACGTAGAGCATCACATTTTCAGACATAGGCGTATGGTATGTTGTCATGAGTACTTGCTCCTCCCACCAGCCCATATGCAAATTAGCATAGCTGAGGGCGAAGCAAGTACCCATGGCTGGGCCTTGTATTTGTTTATAGAATAATCTATCAAAGAGGAAAATGTTGTTGTCTAGACACCATTCTGACATTTGTTTAGTATGTTGGTGTAACTCTATGGCTCTTTTACCTAGATAGAACTTCATAGCGTTCAGGCCACCCCTGTGTGTAATGCTGGTATATAGACTTTGTACATCTAATGTCATAAATACATCATTTTCATTCCATGCATAGTCATAGATCTTTGTCAAAAAATCACTCGTATCTTTGATATAGGCAGGCAGTTAGTGGACATATGGCTGGAGAAAGAAATCAATGAATCTGCTAGTATTCTCAAACAGTCCCCCAATGGCAGAAATGATCGGTCTCCGGGCGGGGCAGATAGGATCCTTATGGATTTTAGGAATAACGTATAGCTGAGGTGTTACAGGGTAACCGTTCTTATGAAAGTCGATTTCGTGTTTGGTGATCAGTCCTATTCCTTTCCACTCATAGTGCCGCATGGAATTTTTCTTTTACTCCAATAGTGTATGTGGCACTGATCCGGCAATTACAATTTTTATCCTGCAACTGTGACATGGCTTCCTTGTTATACATCTCTAATGGCCATAGGACTATGTTACCCCCTTTGTCTGACCATCGCACCACAATGTCAGTTCTTTGTTTGATTTTCTGCACTAGATTTGTATATTCTGTCCTTTGATTGTGTTTAGTCTTGATGAACTCTCTGCTACTCATTAGAGCCAGTTCTTTGAGGTCTTTGGTTACCTTTTCAGAAAACATGTCAATTCCATCTTTGGGCATCATGGGAGAAAAGATGGATCTCAGTTTGAAAGGAGTGCGTATGGTACCATATATGTCTATATCTGATCTGATTGCCACTTCTAAAAGGTGATATTTGGCTTGGTATTTCTTCATAGTCCAATTCTACCAGACCTTGCAAAAAGGCTCATATCTGCCACAGAAAGGGTACCTGTAGTGGCAGTGGTCGGAATTTGTGTCTCATTTTCTGTATCATTCCTCATTGTGTTGAAGAAATGTTTGCGCAGTTTGAGCTTGCGTGTGAAATGGTGTACATCTATCCTCGTTTGGGTATAATCAAAGTTCGTGTTTGTACAATATGATAATCCTAAAGATAAAATCCTTTTCTCATCTGGCATTAAATCCATGGTTGATAGGTTGATTACTGTGTTATCGGTTTTAGTCTGTGCCATCATCTCCGTCTGTTCCTTCTGTATGCCGATTTTGCAACTTTTTGTGTTGTGTTTTCCCCATCTCCTGTCTTTACTTCGCCTTCTTTTTGATTTGCAGTCTTTGTCTTGGTTTGTTCTTGTCTGGTTGGTCTTGGTCTCAGGCTCATAATACGTTCTAGACGTAAAAAAACGAACTCCTGAACTGGTGTAGGTGCTCTGCGGTTCATATTGCCTCTTGCCGCTCCTTCTGGGTCTGATTCTATTTCAGAACTCAAATCCGATTCACTTGGATCACTTATGCGTAAAGGGTTCTCTGCTGAGGAAGATAATTGCTGACTGCAAATGTTATCGAATTTTTTTGAGAAAATATAGATTCTTCCGTTAAGATAGTCATTCCTATCACGCTGTAATTTCATGGCTTTCCCGTCTTTAATTATCTGCTCATGTTTCAGTATTCTTGTGTTTATTTCTGCCAGATTTTTCTTAACATCCTCTTGATTGTCTAATTCCTCCAGTTCTTTGTAGATTTGATTTATCCTGACTAAAAGTTTTTCACGGTCACTCGTGGCGAATCTAATCAGTATTTGTAGCATATTTCTGACTGTGCGCTGTTATCTGCCCACAGCTGTAACATTGCAGGGTCTGGGTTCTCATATGTGGGCGCTACAAGGATCCTCAGGCCGCTAGGAATACGGCCCATGTCTAGGCATCTTTGCAATGATTTACATTCCCACCACTTCGAGACCTCATTTCTATGTAATTTTTTTAGCTCATTTGTAAGTTTTTTGAGTTAACAGACTGGCGGTACCTCTCGCGATACATTACTGGTAGATGGTGCGGCATTACTTATGTCAGTGTCACAAAATATATCCAGGGCCGCCTCGTCCCGCTCCTTAACCCAGTCCTCGGTCATCTCTGGGCTATATATATTTTACAGCTCCTTTTTCAACTTTAGCCGGTTCACTAGCAGTCGGATGCTCTTGTCGCGGATATATATATATATATTATATATCCTACTGGCGGTCACCAGTAGGTAGTTATAGTTAGAACCTAGTTTCCATAGGAAAAGCATTTTTTGATTTGCTAATAACTTTGGCGTCGTTTGAAGAATCTTCCTGAAATTCTCCAAAAAAAAGTCTATCCAGGTCAGCTCCTATCCTGAAAGATTGGGGGGGCTTCGTCAAGCGGGGGCTGAGAAAAAAGGGGGGTCCCAAAAGTCGTTTTCTCCATGTTAATTTCCATAGGAAATTTTGTGAAGAGCTACAGCTTGAACTGCTGAACGGAATTACCCCAAATTTGGCAGAAAGGTAGAGCTTAGTTCAGAAAGCGAACTTTTTTTAAATGGTGTAAATCCATTCAGTAGTTTTTGAGAAATTCCAAAAATACGAGTCAAAAAATCAATTTCTCATAGGACACTTTGTGCAGGGCTACAGCCGAAACTACTGATCGGAGTTACTCCAAATTTGACAGAAAGGTAGTGCTTGGATCAGAAAGCAACCTTTTTAAAAATGGTGTAAATCGGTTCAGTAGTTGCTGAGAAATTAGAAAAATAAAAGTTTTGATATCTGGGCAGAGCCTAAGTCGCGTGCGTGAGCTTCACTGTGATTGGCTGCTAGCACTCAAAAACAGGAAGTGTTGGCAGCCATCTTGTGGCTCAGTAGAAGCGAGTGAGCCGAAAACGGAGAAACAAAGGTATAAAACAAGAGAAGGGGGCAAAAAATCATTAAAAAAAATAAAAATCAGCAATATTTTGCGCTGGGGTCACGGGTTCTCGCATTTTATTTTAGTGAGGCCCTTGGGTGGGCTAGGTTGTGGGGGTATTTCTTAAAAAATAATAGCAGGGGCTCGCAGGAGTTGCGGGGGTCCGCTGAGTTCCGCGCAGCCCCGGGGCTTCACTTATGTTGGGAGGGGGTTGCGCGGCCCCCCTCCTGGGGTCCTCTATGTGCTTGTAACTTTGGCGTCGTTTGACGAATCTTTATGAAATTATCCAAAAAGTTTCTCTTTTTTTGATTAGCTCCTATATTGAAAGTTTGGGGGTGAATGGTGTAGGAGCGGCTGAGAAAAAAGAGGGTCCTAAAACGTGTTTTCTCCTTGGAATTTCCATACGAAACTTTACAGAAGACTACAGGTGAAACTGCTGAACAGAATTATGCCAAATTTGGCAGGGAGAAAGGTGATGGTTCAGAAAGCACACTTTTGTTTAAATGGTGTAAATCCGTTCAGTAGTTTTTGAGAAATATCAAATTTTACAGATATTGAAATTTAAGAATTCGGACATGTGATTGGCTGAGGGGTTAAAAGCACCAGCTTGCGGCTTATTGGCTGTGAATGATTGATACCAGGAAGTGTTGGCAGCCATTTTGTGATTTACTCTGTCAGAAGCCATCGGGTCCGCAGTTTTACCTGTGCGAGGAAACACTGGCATCTGTGTCTGTGTGA
Organism: Triturus cristatus; assembly: GCF_964204655.1. Taxonomy (NCBI): domain Eukaryota; kingdom Metazoa; phylum Chordata; class Amphibia; order Caudata; family Salamandridae; genus Triturus; species Triturus cristatus. Next base: position 332,776,900 of record NC_140582.1, read on the forward strand.
GATATGCCTTTCCCGCTGCCTCTCCTCATATCACCAGGTCGCGGGTATGCCTTTAGAAGCCTGTCCGTCGGCTCGGAGCTCTGTGAGTCAGTCTGTCGGCACGACCCTCTACACTACCCAAAGACTACCCAAACACCACTGCCCTGTCGTAAACTCGAAAACACTACCCCAGCAAGATCCCCTACACTATCCAAACACCAGTGCACCACCCTAAACCCTGAATCTACCCCCAGCACGACCCCATACCCAAACACCACTGCACTATCCTAAACCCTAAAATACTACCCCCAGCACAACCCCCTATATTACCCAAACACCACTGTACTACCCTAAAGTATAAAACAGTAGCAGTCCGTCGGCTTGCAGCTGTGCGTCTGCGAGCCTTCGTGTCCCTAGCTGTACATGTTCGAGTCAGCCCGTTAGGTGATGGGTGTGTTTTTGCTAGCAGGGCCGTTGGCCCGTTGGTGTCTCTTTGCAAGTTAGACCGGATCTCTCCCTCTGCGAGCCAGCACGCTGGTGTGCGTTTGCGAGCCAACGGCCCGTAGCTCACACTGTGCAAGCCGAGCCGACGGCCCGTAGCTCTCCCTGTGCGAGCTGAGCCGATGGGCCGCAGGTGTCCCTCTGCGAGGCTGCTCGACAGCCCGCAGGTCTCCCTGTGCTAGCCGGATCGCAGCTGTCACTCTGCGAACCAATATTGGGAATATTACACTGTAGATAGTCGTCCTCCTTTACACCAGTTAAAGGCTGATGTTAAATTCTTACTGCTAACTCGGCTTATCACCTGATTTTTGGATCGCATCGCAGATTTGGTTTGTCGTTGAAAATATGGGGAAGTGGTGTTTTTGTGGGTTTTTTTGCACGGGAACGCCTACTCTGCATATCATTAGCATTAGTTGTGGCTCTCATTTGTGGCGATTTGTTGGGCGGAAGGTATCGATGGAAAAGTGGTGAGATTTGCAGTTTTGACCAGGTTATATATACCATCATGCAGTTCTCCTGGAGCCCAGCGGCACCGTCTCACTCACCTGACTGTAGTGGGAGGAGCTGAGAGACTGCTTATCAGGACAGATCTCTAAGCAAACAGTTGAATTCACCAGCCTGTGATACCGGCACTGATGACGGCCACGGAGGCCAGAAACGCGTCTGCCATTGCTTCACGGACTGTTTAGCCAAAGCTGGAAATTTTGCTCATTAAATTCTTTTCCGCATCCGGAGCTGTGTCCTGCTTGCTTTTGTGTTTAAGGTGAGCGTTGGATTGTATGTTTAGCCGGTGTGCTGATACCGGCCTCGGACACGCCCTTTCGGTCAGGAGCACCGTGTTTTCAGCAAAACTTGTGGACGAGTACGATGAGTACAAACACGGCGCCCCCCCGAGCGAAAACTACTGCCACTGGGCCGTTATGTTTGCGAGGGGAGAAAGGAGGCAGCGCGTAGTTGCCTGAGAAGGATGCGGACGAGGATGTGAGCTGAATTGACACACCCAGGTGGAATATGCAGTTTGAAGTCCAGCGCCATGAACTGTGGGGCATTAATAGGTGTCTGTTTTCCCGTCACTGTATGAGGTACCACGTTGGACCACCAGTACCATCATGCAGTTCTCCTGGAGCCCAGCGGCACCGTCTCACTCACCTGACTGTAGTGGGAGGAGCTGAGAGACTGCTTATCAGGACAGATCTCTAAGCAAACAGTTGAATTCACCAGCCTGTGATACCGGCACTGATGACGGCCACGGAGGCCAGAAACGCGTCTGCCATTGCTTCACGGACTGTTTAGCCAAAGCTGGAAATTTTGCTCATTAAATTCTTTTCCGCATCCGGAGCTGTGTCCTGCTTGCTTTTGTGTTTAAGGTGAGCGTTGGATTGTGTGTGTGTGTATGTGTATGTGTATGTGTATGTGTATGTGTATGTGTGTATATATATATATATATATATATATATATATATATATATATATATATATATATATATATATATTACCTACTGGCGGTCGCCAGTAGGTAGATATAGTTAGGACCCTGTTTCCATAGGAAATCCGCAACATTCTATTTGGAATAACTTTGGCGCCGGTCGACGAATCCTCGCGAAATTTTCAAAATAGGTGGGGCGCTACGCTCCGCTCCTACCCTGAAAGTCTCGGGGGGATTCGTCAAGCAGGGGCCGAGAAAAAAGGGGGGTCCCAAAACGCGTTTTCCCCATGCATTTTTCCATAGGACCTTTAGACACAGCTACAGCCCGAGCGGCTGAACAGAATTACTTGAAATTTGGCAGAGAGGTAGCCATAAGGTCAAGGAAGTGCCTTTTGCAGGTCTGGTGTAAATCTGTTCAGTATTTCCTGAGAAAATAGCATTTAAAAGCATATATATATGTGGGCGGAGCCTAACCACACATCTCATCCTGAGATCTGATTGGCTGTCAGCACTTCATCCAAGAAGTGTTGGCAGCCATCTTGGGACCAATATACATGATAGCACCTCATTAAAAAGCATTGCAGTTAATAGAAGGTTTTAAGACTTTAGTTACATTATAAATCATTTGTTGATGGTACCATACTCATTTTAGGAATTGTGGTATGTTCTAAGGTGATTTCACCATGTGAAAAAGCCTTCTGCTGGGATATCATGATTGAGAGAAAAATATTTTCTCATGCTTTTACCACAGAGGTTTGGAAGGTGATCTATAGGCTAAACTGAGAGCATATTTTCTGTAAATTCACATTATCTTTCTCAGTCATGTGAGAATGAAGTCTGACATTCTCAGTAAAACATGTACATCCAACAAGGGCAGAGACTGTCAGTTGATTCCTTTGTGTTCTACTGCAGCTTCCCAGAGTGTTCCAAAGAACTACTAGAGCGCTAACAGTCCTACTTATGATAAACGTATGGCACACCTGAAGCCATCTTGCTTGGATTAAAGTGGTAACTCTTAAAACATTTAATTTAAAAAGGAACAAAATGAGGGGGTTCATTTTTCCATAAAAAGTATGATTAGTGCTGCAGAAAGAAAAATTAGGGCACATTTTGAGTGACTTCTCAAATCCTCTTCTATTTCATTAAAAAATTCTGACATGCAGACTGAAACATGCACTTTCAATACCAGCAGCAGTTTTCCCTGGTGAGCAGTAGCTTTACTACAGTGATCTAATGAGCAAAAAGAGTGCTAACATTCTGAATTTATGGCAAATGTGTGACACATCTGAATGCCTTCTTGATGGAATCAAAGTAAAAAACTGAAAGTATTTCCTACTGAGGAGACTGCAGTAAATGAGGAAATTAGGAAACTTCATAACAAATAAGTCTCCCAAGATGGCCACCAGAGACAAAAGAGCCCAAATGTAGCCCAAATATCACCCAGATGTAGCCCAAGTATAGCCCAATGACAGAATGTCCCAGAATGTTCTTAAAAACAACTAGAGCGCTTACTGTCTTCATTATGACAAAAGTAAGGCACACCTGAAGCCATCTTGATTGGAATAAACTGGTAACACTTAAAACATTTAATTTAAAAAGGAACACAATGAGGAGGTTCATTTTGCCATAGAAATTATGATTAATGCTGAAGAAAGAAAATGAGGGCACATTTTGAGTGACTTCTCAAATCCTCTTCTATTTCATTAAAAAATTCTGACATGCAGACTGAAACATGCACTTTTAATACCAGGAGCAGACTTCCATGGTGCAGTAGTTTTACTACAGTGATCTAATGAGCAACTAGAGTGCTAACATTCAGAATTTATGGCAAATGTGTGACATATCTGAATACCTTCATGATGGAATCAAAGTAAAAAACTGAAAGCATTTCCTACTGAGGAGACTGCAGTACATGAGGAAATTAGGAAACTTCATAACAAATAAATCTCCCAAGATGGCCACCGGAGACAAAAGAGCCCAAATGTAGCCCAAAATCACCCAGATGTAGCCCAAATATAGCCCAATGACAGAAGTGTGCAAAACACTTATTATTTTGTGTTTTTGCAGTGTTATATAGTGCAGACTTGTCAGGTATTGGAGTGCTTTACATGAGCATTGGTTACATCACACAAGAACAAATTCATTTTGGTTGTAGACATGGGGAGACTAAGTGATTTGACCAGAATCACAGAATGTCGAGCTGAAGCAGAAACTTCAACCTGGTTCCCCAGTTGCAAAGTCTGCAGTTCTGGAAGTAACACCACATCCTCTCCCCTAAGTGCAACATTTAATCAAGTGGTCAACTGGATAAAAAAACATAAAGATAACAAATAATTTAAAAGTGCTTTGTCGCTATTTGAAAACTCAGAAAATATGTCCTTATTTTAGTCTTTTAGAGCACTAACCATAATTTTGATGCCAATAAGACCCTCTCATATATGTAATTTCTAAAGGAAATGCTCTAGGTATTACAGTTTTGATTACATCAAGATGATGTCAGGCGTTCCACACTTTTGTAATAAATATAGAATGTTAGCAATCTAGTTGTTCATTAGGATACTGTTGAGAGGCAGAGGCCAGGGGCACGGACTCTGAAAATTGAAGGCAGGTAGGAGGGTGCAAAGGCAACAATTTAACCACACTGAGCAGGCAGGAAGGGCCGTGGAAGCACAACAGACTATGGAGGGCAGTGGAAAGGGGGGCAGGGGCAACAAACCAACAATACAGGACTTGCAAGAGAGGCTGTTGGAGGGAAGATCTATTACGGGTCAAGGAAGCTAGGGGCGGTCCCCAGATCCCCGGGAGCCACCACAGAACTGAGCAGGAGAGTGAGTCAGGGACAAAAGGGGCACCTTAATTTGAGCCGGGGTGCCTAGGAACGCTTGCTCCAAAAATGAAGAAAACAGACATATGAGACATGGAATTGGAGGCAGAATACAATGGCAGTTTAATGAGAAGATGCAACTTCAAAGAAACCGCAGAATAGAGACATAAAGTACAAAATACAGAATCCAGATAATCATACAGCTGTCATAATATTCTCTGTATCTCAATTAATGTACTGACAGAGAGAGAGAGAAAACACATCTATAAATGCATCATGAGAAACAAGTTACACCAAGGAAAATGTTACCTAGGAACACTCACGTTTACTCTTAGAGCAAGCATTCCTGCAATTACAATACAACATCTTTTAAATGCAAAAGTAAAGAGAACAATGGTTAAACATAACATGACATTTCATATAGGTAAAATAGAATAAGATACTTCAAGCAAAGCAGAGCAAGACATTTTAAGCAAAGGAAGACAAGAGCTCCCAGCTCTTGGGGAAAACCTGCACTGCCTGTTAACCTACATACAGACGGCGAGGTAGTCCGTCGATATCTGTGGGTGCTCCCTTTTTATATCATTTTGTGGGCTCCTTTGCACGCTACATCTACCTACGTATGCTACCCAAAAGCTTCGTCTGCAGATTTTACCAGACATTTCGTCATTTACCCACTTAATGCTGACAATGGACTGGGTGAAAAGGTCAGTCTCTCAGGCCAATCGCTTATCGTAAGTTCCATAGAGCAAGCAGAAAATAATGGGTATTGTACGGGAATTCAATATATTCATGTATAAAATCTCCTCAGTTCTCCTAACTTGACGCTCTGCGGTTGCCACTTCCTTAAAAGCGGGAAACCTGCCCAGGAAGCAAGTACCAGTCCAGGATGCAGCCTACTGTATGTCGACAGCTTCAGGGGGATGTTGAACTTTGATACCGAGCACGGAGCACTCGGGTAGGGTGGGGGCTACTAGTTTGGATCAGAAGGCCTCGCAGACCTGCCTTCAGACTGCTATACACTAAAATTGCAGAGCTATGGTCAATTTAACAAAGAGGCCTACATATTGAACAGAAGGGCCTACACAGGGGTTTTATGCTGGCTGAGTGGTAAGGATGTCTCAGGATAATTATATAGCAACACAGGACCCGCTGGTCAATTTAATACGGCCTACAAATGCAGCTGGCAGGGCAAGGACAAGGGTCTCATACTTCAGGTGTGGACAGAACGGGCCAGGGGCCCCCTGTGATACAAAATCTACCCTCCTTCAAGGCTGTGGCAATGTAATAGACCATTGTGGGCAGAAGGAAGAGGCAATGGTAGTACAACCATACATGCCAACAGACCCGATTCAGCCAGGAAACGTCCAATGTTTTTAAGCTCAAATGGGCTTTATTTGATCTGTCTCCTGTCTACAATATCCTCTTTTTCAATGTAACTCAAAGGGGAAAATCAATACCCCAGTTTTTTTTCAAAATCTCCCTCTTACCAAGTTCAAAATGTTCGCAAGTATGGTACATTGGATCATGGAAGGAAATGGGATAGGGACATGGACTTGGATAACAGAGGACAGGAGGGACATGGAGAGGTGCACCAAACTGACCCTGCAGGGCAGGCATCAGGGTTTGCAGCAGCACAATACACCACACAGGGCATGCAGGACGGGAGTGCAGCACAACAATCCATAGAAAGCAAGAGGGAGGGGACAGGACCATGCACATGGACAACAGAGAACAGAGGGGCAAGAGGCAATGGTAGCTAGCTGACCATAATGGACAGACAGGAGAGAAAGCTGCAATATAACAGACCATAAAGGGCAGGAGGGACAGATCAGGGGCATTACAATGGAACAGACAAGCCAGGAGGGAGGGAGTAGGGCTGGGGGCAAGGGGGCAGGGCAGGAGCAGCAAGATAGCCATGGAGGTCAGGCAGGATGGGCACTAGAAGCAAGACACACCATGAAAAGCAACAGTGAGACTGTGATGGCATACACACAGACCATGGAGGGAAGGTGGGAGGGGGTCAGGGGCAGCTAACTGACCACACAGGGAAGGTGGGAGGGGCCATGGCAGCACAGAAGACCATGCATGGCAAGTGGGAGGGTTAGTGGCAGCACAATGGCTATGATGGGCAAGAAGGAGGGTGGAGGGGCATGCACAAAGGACGATGGAGGATAGAAGGAAGGGTCAGGACCTGTGCACAGACAAGAAAGTTCAGGGGAAGGGACCTCACAACAGACCACACGGGGCAGGCAGGAGGAGCACTTGCAGCACAACAGACCAGGGAGGGCAGAAGGGTGTGGCAGTACAATGGACCATGTAGGACAGGAGGAAGAGGATAGGGGCATGGCATGTGGACAGGCAGGGTGGAGGTGGCAGGGACAGGTTACAGTAATCTGACAATGCTAGGCAGGTGGGAGGGGAGTGGCAGCTCAACAGAACACTCAGAGTAGATAGGAGTGGCAGGTCCATGGGACATGGTGGGGAAAAAGGATGGAGCAGGGGCATGCACAAAGACATCGGAGGGCAGGGGGAAGGAGAATAGGGGCAGAAAGCTAAGCACAGAGTTTAAGCAGGAGGTCAATGATGGGGCATAGAATTGGGCAATGGAGGGCAGGAGGAGTGGACTGGTACATCATACTAAATTGAGGGCAGTGGCAGCACATCAGACCATGCATGGCAGGAGGGAGGAGGCTAGTCCATGGATTCACACAACAGAGGATAGGGAGGAAGGGGATGGGGCAGCAAGCTAACTGTTCAGAGAAGGCGGGTATTAGGAACTTTATTGTTTTTAAAACATTGTGTCTGTGCGAACTACTTAAAATATGAACAAGTATGCAGCATAATCTCACTTTTATTCAGGAAGAAGAGGACGTTTGTGACTGTGACTCCGGGCTCACTTGGCAGAAACACCCCCTGACCCTCCACCCCCTATCGCAAAATGTAATGCCCGTGAAAAGGGTAGGTGAACACAGTGTTATATAGAACATAGTCCTGAGAGCACGATTGAAAATGAAAACTAGATATAGTGTATGGTATAAACTATGCACCAAAAAGTGTGATATAAGATGAACCGGGCGTGAAATATAATATGCAATACATTGTGCGCAATGACAGATTCATGGGAGAGCGCGAGATAGCACAGGCACTAGCGCGTGCTATGCGATATGCGCCTTGGAGTGTAATATGCACAGGGCAGTGTTGTGTAACCTAACTAGTCTCTAAAGTTGTAATATAAAATATGTGCTGGGGAGTGTAACGTTGCATATGCACTGTGACAAAGATATGGATCCCAGATTGTAATATGTATGGCATAGCACTGTGCGTTATAACATAGGCATCGAGAAAGGCACGTTAGATGGGGCAATATAACCCGTGCGAAGACAAGTGTGGCATGACATATTCACGGGGTGGTGTTACAGTGCACATGGGCTAGAGAGTGTCATAGCATATGCACTAGCTAGTGGAATACAACACAGAGGTGTGTGGCACTCGGCAGGCAATGGTGGGTGTAACACAGCATTGGGCTCTGTCAGGAGCACGCTGTGACTCTCAAGTGATGTTCGTCCCCTTTCCAGAGAGTAAAATAAAAAGTATTACACATCCGGCAGTGGATGTGTGTTTTATTAACCGTGAGGGGGGTTTCTTGCATAGTTTTGGTCGAATTTTTGTCGAATCCCCTTTGAATGGCTTGGTGTGCATGTGTATTAAATGTGCCCGTCAATAGCTACCCATGTTTGTATAAATAAACGACAAGGGTGTCTACCAGGATTAGGCACGGTAGGGCATCAGACATGTCAGAGCTTCACTAGTGGTGTAAATACATTCCACGTGGATTCATTGCATGCATAGTCGCCTTTTAATGAATATCACGCAAATCGTCATGGTGATAGGTACGTACGGTTTGTCCAGCATGTCCTAGGTGTGTCTATAAATATATATTTTTTAAAAATAATAAAAAACAGTGGCCGGCCCTGGGGATTGGGGTCAAAAAAATATAATTAGGAGACTGGCCCTGGGGGATGGGGTCATCAGGGCCAATAAATTAGAATAAGAAGGGGAACCAAACAGCCCCCCTTCTTAAAAAACTAAAATAAATAAAAGACTGGCATCGTGCCGGAGGCCATGCCCCCTCCGTGCAGCACTCTGCAAACGCGCCCCCAACAGGCATCTCCAGTATGCGCCAGGGAGCTGCGCTGCAGCCAGGTGTTCTGAGGCCGAGCCCCTTTTTACACCTCTCTGCAACGCAGCTCTGTGGCGCTTACTGGAGGTACCTAGTGGTCTAGTTTGACCCTAGGGACCCTTAGGATTCAGGGGGACTTAATCTCTCAACTTAGAACAGCCACAGGGCGCGTTTACACAGTGGTGAAGGGAGGGGACGGGGCCTGAGGTGACGTGTGCAAACACGCACTATGGCACGTTTTAAATTGGGGATATAATTTCCCTTCAATACTGAGGGCCCCTGGGGGCTAACTAGCCCACCAAGTGCTTCCAGTAAGCGCCACTGAGCTGCATTGCAGAGAGGTGGTCCAGGCCGTGCCACTTTTTACACCTCTCTGCAACGCAGCTCTGTGGCACTTACTGGAGGTACCTAGTGGGCTAGTTGGACCCTAGGGACCCTCAGGATTCAAATGAACTTAATCTCCCAACTAAAAATGGACACAGGGCGTGTTTACACAGTGGTGAAGGGAGGGGACGGGGCCTGAGTTAACGTGTGCAAAAACGCCCTGTGGCCTGTTTTAAGAGGTAGTTTTAATCCCCATGCCCTATTATACACTAGGGGCTTACAGAGGAGGTCATGCTAATCACAGGGGGACCCCAACGCATAATGTTCCCTAGTGTATGTAGGTGTTTTCACTGTATTCTAAGTGTCTTTTAACATAGCACTGGCTCTAGGACTGGTTAGTCAGACTCAGTTACCACCAGTATCCGTCTGAAAAAGTTGAGGGTACAGGATGATTTTGCAACAAGGCTTCTTTCTGCTCTTCTTTTTGTTCTTTCTGCACGTTATCCTTCTTCCTGCACTTATCTTCGTATTTGAGGACTTCTGTTGCTTCTTTCTGCACTTCTTTTGTTTCTTTCTGTGCATTTTTTCTTCTTTCTTCACATGTCCTATCTCTGTAGGCATAGTTAGAAATTAGCATTTAAAAAACCTTTGAAATTCACAGAAAAAACCATAGGTTTCAGGCACGTTATAGTTAGGAATTAGCATTTAAAAAACCTCAGAAATTCACTGAAAAAACCATAGGTTTCAGGGGTGTTATAGTTAGCTGGACTTTTCACTTGTACAAAACCATTGAAATTCCCCCGTTATAGTTAGTTCAGCTAACTATAACTCGCGCGCCCGCAATGCACTGCTGATGACGTCACATATTACATCACTCATGACATGGTCAGTGACATCACTCATGACATCACTGATGACATCTCAAATGACATCACTGATGACATCACTGATGACATCATCCTTGTGATAGAGTGGCAGACCTCCTCTCACCCTAATATAACCTTTGATACACACATTCAAAAATAGAGACTAAAATTTTCAAAACAATGGACATACCAATACCAGTTACAACAACCTCTTCAGTAATTCTAAGATCCACATACACATCCACTCATTCACCAACAGTCCTATACAGTCACTCATACATGTACTCACTCATCATATGTACTCATACACCTATACATCCTGTTACACAATGCCACTCATCCATAGAGTTACTCACACACATAGTCACTCATGCTAATAAAGAATCAAACATACATTTACTTGCATATACAGTTATACACACACCACCATACTTACTTCTACGGAAACTTACACATACTTAGTCTTTTAAACAATCACTTATAGAAACACATACTTATTCATACAGGAACTCTTTCAATCTCTCACTCTCACATATACTCACATATATACACCAATAGTCACATATACTAGTTTAAAACATATGTAGTTACTCATAAAGACACTATTGAGACAGTCATTCACTCACTAACACACCCATACACACACTCATCCACCCATACAGTCCTGCACACATGCTGTGTTCAACACATACAAACAGTGAGTCATTCATTCATGCACCTATGCACTACGTAATACCCCCCACCGAACCATGCAGACACTCAGACTGATACTCAAAAAACCAACTAATAACCTATATAGACACCCATGTAGCTACTCACCAACCCATGCAGCCACTTATACACAAAGTGAGAGACTGATACAGATATTTACATATTTAAACATTACTCACTAAGCCATGTATTCACTATGATACACTTAATCAGTCAGTTACACAATCAATTTTTCAAAAACAAATCATCCATTTAGACACTTATATACCCATTTATTCTTCCATCGACCTTGAGATATACATATATAAAACATATTTAATTTTCAGAAAAACACACATTCACTGGATGATGTCATCAGTGATGTCATCAGTGATGTCATTTGAGATGTCATCAGTGATGTCATGAGTGATGTCACTGACCATGTCATGAGTGATGTAATATGTGACGTCATCAGCAGTGCATTGCGGGCGCGCGAGTTATAGTTAGCTGAACTAACTATAACGGGGGAATTTCAATGGTTTTGTACAAGTGAAAAGTCCAGCTAACTATAACACCCCTGAAACCTATGGTTTTTTCAGTGAATATATATATATATATATATATATATATATATATATATATATTCACTGAAAAAAACCATAGGTTTCAGGCACGTTATAGTTAGAAATTAGCATTTAAAAAACGTTAGAAATTCACTGAAAAAACCATAGGTTTCAGGGACGTTATAGTTAGTCAGACATTTCACTCACACAAAACGATAGAAATTCCCCCGTTATAGTTAGTTAAGCTAACTATAACTCGCGCCCCCGCAATTCACTGCTGATGACGTCACATATTACATCATTCATGACATGGTCAGTGACATCACTGATGACATTACTGATGACATCTCAAATGACATCACTGATGACATCATCTACTTGAAAATCTGATGCACGTCATCACACCCTAATATAACCCTTTATAAACCCACTCTAAAATACAGAGTATCATTTTCGAAACCATCAACACACCAATACCAGTTAGTACATATCCACTCACTAATTCCTAGCTCTACACACACATCCACTCATTCACCCATACAGTCACTCATCAATACAGCATTATCATATGCACTCACATATCTATACAGACACTCACACACCTCCTCTCATTCATAGAGTTACTCACACACCTAGTCATGGAAATAATCAATCACACTTTCATTTACTCACCTGTACCGTTATACACACACCACCTCACTTATTTAAACATATACTTACACATACTTACACTCCAATACAATAACTAATACAAGCACACACTGATCCATACAGCCATTCTCACAATCACTCACTCTCACATATAGTCATTTATACACTCCAATACTCACATATACTGCCTTTCACATATGCAGTTACTCACACATGTACCACTGAGGCATCCACTCACTCACCAACACACCCATACACACACTCACCCATCCATACAGCTCTTCACAGATGCACTCTTGAACCTATACACCCAGTGAATCATCCACTCACACATTTATGGACAGTTACACCCAACCCCACCTACCCACACAGACAGTCAGGCACCCATAGAGATACTCAAACAACTAATCAATAACCCATATTGATCCTACTTTAGATACTCACCAACCCATGGAACCGCTTACACACCAACTGACAAACTAAACTGTGTGAATGTCTGTATTATTCACTAACACATGCATTCAGTAAGATAAAATTAATCACTCACTTATACAGTCAGTCACACACCTACTAAATCATCCATCCTGACTCTTGTACACCCATTCATTCTTCAATACACCTGGGCATATATATAAAACATATTTACATTTTATAGAAACACATAGTCACTGGATGATGTCATCAGTGATGTCATTTGAGATGTCATCAGTGATGTCATCAGTGATGTCACTGACCATGTCATGAATGATGTAATATGTGACGCTGTCCCAACGCAACCACGACACAGGGGTGCTTCATCCCGTTGCGTACATGTCCCGCAAACTCAACGACGCCGAACGCAACTACCATATTGCAGAGAAGGAGCTTCTCGCAATCAAGGACGCCTTCACCGAATCGAGGCATTGGTTGATGGGGGCAAGACATGTGGTATCGGTGTACACGGACCATCGGAACCTACAGTTCATGACGGCCACAAGACACCTTTCTCCCAGACAGCTGCGGTGGATGATCTTCTTTGCGGGGTTCAACTTCCGCATCACATATCGGCCGGGGACGGAAAACCGGAAGGCGGACGCCCTGTCCCGTCAATCTGCAGTTAAGGAACCATTGCCTGCGACCGAGCATTCCATCATTTCCCCGAGGATGGTATTGGGGGTTATCCAACCGGATACTTTCCTGAGGGGAATAAAGAGAGGGATCAGGTCATTCGCATGGCGGAGGTGGCTCCTCAGTCACAGAGAATGGCAGCTGAAGGACGGGATACCCCTGAAGGGCAGGTGCCTATTGATACCCACGCCTAGGCTAAGGAAACAAGCATTCATCTGGTGCCATGACTCTCCATGCGCAGGTCATTTGGGCTTTGAAAAAACGGTGGCTAGCATGGGACGGCATTTCTGGTGGCCAACCATGAGAGTGGATGTCAGGAGGTGGGGACAGGAGTGTCCTTCGTGTGCTACCATGAAGGCCGACCATGGCCGAACCCAAGGGCTCTTACATCCACTTCCGACCCCGGATAGACCATGGGATAGCATATCACTGGACTTCGTGGTGGGCCTACCGGTAGACCAGGGGATGACGGCAATACTGGTGGTGGTGGATTACTTGACGAAAATGGGGCACTTCATCCCCTGCAAGGGAGTCCCTACGGCCGGGGAATTGGCGTCACTACTCCTAAAGAATGTGTTTACAACCGACGTACCTGCTTAGGGAAGAGCAGTGTTCCGGAGTGGTGCTCCAGTAAGGCAAGAACGGAGGTAGGTCGAGTCGTTACTCCCTGGGCCGTGTCTTGCCCCATCGTCACCTGTGAAGGACCCGGAAGCTCTACCGGATAACCATTGAGCTTCGCTTTTTGACTCGGCTGAGTCAAAGCGCAGTGGCGCTTTTGCTGGTTGGAGTCGTAACTCCCAGCCCGACCAGAGATACAGGGACTGCCAGCTGTAACGCACACCAGGAGGTGTTTGCCGCGTTACAGACTCGGAAGTCCACAGGATCGATCGAGCGGCTGCTCTCGGTTCAGTCTTCTTTGCTTGTGATTGGGGTATCGGTGACGCATCACCAGGAGGTGACTCCGCGTCCCGGTGCAGTCTGAGGAAGAGGTTGAGCGGCTGCTCCCTTCAGGTAGAGACCCCGGCTGGGTGTTTCCCTGACTCCTCGATTCTCCCCAACACTCATCGTGCCCCTCACAGCCTACCGATTGGCATTGTCGGCCATTTCATTTCTGCCCTCTGTTGGCATACGCCGGGATCGGCGTATATGCAGAGGACGGTTAGGACCATCCGTGCTGTGGGCTGGTAACGTACTTAGCCTGGAGGATTCCAGTGACTATAACCTTTGTTTATTCCTTGTATTATTTTTGCCTTCATTAAAATAACTAAACCTTCACAAGTGGTTGCGTTCTCATTATCGTGTCTGTTAAACGATCCTGAGACGTTCAGGGCGTTACAGACGCCATCAGCAGTGCATTGCGGGGGCGCAAGTTATAGTCAGCTCAACTAACTATAACGGGGGAATTTCTATGGTTTTGTAGGAGTGAAATGTCCAACTAACTATAACGTCCTTGAAACCTATGGTTTTTTCAGTGAATTTCAAAGGTTTTTTAAATGCCAATTTCTAACTATAATGTGCCTGAAACCTACGGTTTTTTCAGTGAATATATATATATTTATATATCACACTCAATAAAGATGAACTCTCTTCACTTCCTCGCGGCGAGAACAGAGAACACGAACTCCTCTTGAAATATGAGATTGTTATGTTATTGCTCACAAGTATAAAGTCATGACGCGTTTTGGCCATTGCCGGCCTTGATCACATGCAAAATGCTTTGCAGTGAACTTTTTTTATACATCCCTACAGTGTCACGTGACCCCACAGAAAACATGGTAAAAAGACTTTACTTCGTAGTTCCAGTTGTTTAAAACCACGTACAGCTCTCATCAATTACTCAATACTCCCAGCCGGCAGTATCATACAAGAATATATATATATATATATATTCACTGAAAAAAACATAGGTTTCACACACGTTATAGTTACGAATTAGCATTTAAAAAACCTTGCAAATTCACTTAAAAAACCATAGGTTTCACACATGTTATAGTTAGCTGGACATTTCACTCGTAAAAAACCAATGAAATTCCCCCGTTATAGTTACTGGAGGCAACTATAACTCACGCGACCGCAATTCTCTGCTGATGACGTCAGATATTACATCACTGTATTTAGACACTTATTTACCCATGTCTTCTTCCATTAATCTTTAGCTATACATATATTACAAATATTTATTTTTCAGAAAGACACATATGTCATCAGTGATGTAATATCTGACGTCATCAGCAGAGGATTGCGGTCGCGTGAGTTATAGTTGCCTGCAGTAACTATACCGGGGGAATTTCATTGGTTTTTTACGAGTGAAATGTCCAGCTAACTATAACATGTGTGAAACCTATGGTTTTTTAAGTGAATTTGCAAGGTTTTTTAAATGCTATTTCATAACTATAACGTGTGTGAAACCTATGGTTTTTTCAGTGAATTTGTACGGTTTTTTAAATGCTAAGTTATGTTTTTTTAAGGTTTTTTTTTTTTAAATCGCGAGGTGCGCGCATGGTGCCCTTCGCGCACCGTGCGCGCTCTGTGTACGCTCGGTGCACTTCGCGCACCGAGCGCATACGGTTCGCAGTTCGTGCCGTGCGCGCAGGGTGCGCGCACCTCGCGATTTAAAAAAAAAAAATTGTTGTTTTCCCCCTTGGGGGTCCTTCTGTGACCCCCTGACCAAGGCTAGGGGGTCAGGAACTGTCCATTCTGCCCCCTTTTCACGTTCTCAACCTTTGTTTTTCACCCCCTCAGACTGCGAGACACAAAATGGCGGCCGACACTTCCTGGTTTCGACTGGTTCGAATGTTTACAGACATCTAACAACCAATCAGAATTGCGCTCGCGCACGGCAGGGTGCGCGCACGGTGCACGCACCCTGCGCGCGTATAGATATTGATATGCTTTTAAATGCTATTTTCTCAGGAAATACTGAACAGATTTACACCAGACCTGCAAAAGGCACTTCCTTGACCTTATGGCTACCTCTCTGCCAAATTTCAAGTAATTCTGTTCAGCCGTTCGGGCTGTAGCTGTGTCTAAAGGTCCTATGGAAAAATGCATGGGGAAAACACGTTTTGGGACCCCCCCTTTTTCCCGGCCCCCGCTTGACGAATCACCCCGAGACTTTCAGGGTAGAAGCTGAACGGAGCGCCCCATTAGTTTTGAAAATTTCGCGAGGATTCGTCAAGCGGTGCCAAAGTTATTCAAAATAGAATTTTGAGATTTCCTATGGAAACTAGGTTGTAACTATAACTATCTACTGGCGACCGCCAGTAGATAATATATGTATATATATACATACACACACACACACACACACCCCTGAACGGATTTACATCAAATTTGGAAGAAAGTGTGCTTTTGTGACTTGGTGAAAATAAGTTCAGTAGTTTTTGAGAAATTAACCCTCAAAAACCTTGTATAGATCACGCCCCGGAGGATCTGTACAGCCTACATATCTCAAGATGAGATCTGACTGGCTGACACAACATCAACAATAATGTAGCGGCAGCCATCTTAGGAATCAGGACTCAATCCTGAGTCCTAAAAAAAACGTTTAAAAAAAGTTATAAGGGAGCAGGGTAGGGATACCATGCCCCTAGCCATGGGGGGGGGGGGGGTGGAGGGGGGTGGAGGAGGGTTCACAGAGGGACCTCCCCCCCTGGGGCCATAAACATTTTTTTGTAAAGTTTAATGCAAAATCGTTGTAGATCTGCAAATCCATAGCAAAAAAACAAAACTGCGGCCAACTTCACGCCGAGGCTTGGGGTTGGCTGCCCCTGATGAGTTGGAAGCAGGGCCTGGCCACAGGCCAGGCCCTGAGGCCAACCCCACGGAGCCCACATTTAAAGACCATGTGCGCGTGGGGTTGACTTCCCGTGAGGGGTTGGATGCAGGGCCTGGCCAAAGGTCCTATGGCTAATCCCAGCCCATGCATTGCTGAGGGCCTTGTGCGGTGTCTAGTTGCCGTTGCATATGGTAATAAAATATTACCTTATGTTAAAAAAAAAAAAACTAGAAATTTCCTGAAATCCAAAAGTTAAGGTGACGTTATAGTTAAGTGTGGCAATAATATCTTACTTTGCATTAAAATAAAATCTTAAAAATTCACTCAAACAACCAAAGGTTAAAGGGATGCTCTAGTGAAGTGAAAATGTCAGCTACAACATACCATTTTAAATTAACAAAACCACTGAAATTTACCAGTTATACTTATTTCAAGTAACTGTAACTCAAGCCCTAAAGTAACTATAAATTGCATTCTCGTCATGCACTGCTAAATACTTCCGATATTTCCAAACTCATTACACGTTCTATTACATTAATTGAAACCATGAATGTAACATCTGAAATTACATTATTGATGACACGACTGTACATGGTGAGGACCACTCAGATATGTTTGTAAACGACAACAGAATCCAGGCTGCTTTATCCTTTTTGAAAATGACGGACAACCATTTTCTGCAAACGACACGGGGCTTAGCACATAATGGAAATGTTTTCAGTCTTTAAATGTGGTGAAAAAGGATGTGTTCAACAGAGACACACTGCTGCCACAGCAAAGGGGTCACAAGCTATGTTGAAATTTTCAGCCTATGCAACAAATACTCACACTTTGCGATTGTGTCTATATCTTACCGTATTTTAGGGTTGAAACATATTGCAAGTTCCAGGACAGCAACACCAAAACACTTGCTACACATTGCTGGGTTCCAGAGAAGGCTGACAAGCTAATATCACTCTATCCTTAACAGATGCGTACAGGTTAGACACAACGTCACTGGCAGGTCAAGGATGACGCCTGACACTCATGTGCATCGTGCGTCTATCAACCAACACATTCTGTACAATTTCAGGCAAACGTTGAATTAAGGTGGCTTTTGCAACAAGAGGTGTATAAAGGAAAATGCTCCCCCAACGCTAACCAATGGTTTCCAAGTTTGCTCTCTACACAAAGTAGACAACATGTGGCAAAGATTTTTGTCTGGAAAGAATTGAAAGTTTTTTATGTTTTAAACTGGAAAAACCCTGTACAAGTAGATCCAAGGATATCAGTTTTATAACACAAATGTGTTCATACACTTAATCTCAAATACGTAAAATATATTTATTTTCAGGATGTGGACCGTTGAATTTTAAATCGAGTTTAAGGCAGAGTATTTAGAGAGCGGGGACACGCTCTTTTACCACCACATCTGAATTTTTCATTTTCCCCTTACGGCTATCCTTTTGATGAATTAAGACATGAGTTGGATACAACAGATCATATGCACAGGGTTTACAAACAGCTGCTGATGTGATATTGGCAGGAGCTGAAAAAACAATGAGTCGATAAAAAAAAAACAAGTAGAACCATCATAGAGCACTCTATCTGTGGCAAGAACACAAATATAGCGGCACTCCAAAGATAACTACAGATTTCTCTGGATATTTCAAAGAAGCTTTTTAAATGAAACAGAACACTTCCACAGAAACAAGACCTAAATAAACATTTAAAGAGAATACACACAGCTGGACTCGTGCGGTGGAAGGCTGCCCTGGCTGTAGGCTGCAGTATCAGCAATGTCTCCAGGTGGGTTTCATTATGGTAATGGACTGAGGAATCACTGTTAGCAAGCTGTTTGAAACATACACGCAAACGTGGCTTTAAGTTAGCACTCTCCTTGATTATGTTAATTTAGAATAGAGGTCATAATGGCCACAGTTCCAAAACTACCAGACACACATGGTAAACGAAAGCAGTCCAAAGCATTAAAAAAAACCCCGGTAAATGAACATCCGCTCTGGATTCTAGGCCAATGTGCTTAGTAATTAATGCAGTACGAAAGAGGGCAACTTGTGCCCTGGACGCCTTCTTAATATTTTTGCGGCCTTTACTTCCATTGGCTGGAAATGCTGCCTACAGAGCTGTCATTTTTGGGACTGGGGATGCATACTTGACTCCCGTTGAATGCTCAACATCCTGAGATTCTGAGTAAATCAGTTATCTACCCGGAAAAGGAGTAAAAAAAAGGAATCGAATGAAAATATTTGACCTTGTTCAATGTAATCTGGTGCTCACGTAAAGTGATTTAGTACCCTTGGGTGAAGTTTGTGCTACATAAATGCAAAAAGTTATAAAAATTGCATCACCCAAGAGCGCTGACGTCAGTTGTTTCTTATGCTGTCCCGTCCTCAGACGCAAAGCCTATTGGCAAAATGGCATGACCAGTGTGCCAATCTCAAAATGTTGTAATTTTCAGATGGAAAAAAGAGTCCAGTTCATAGAACAGGGAGATGGGGCGGCTAGGTGAGGAATCTGCAGTTAAAGTAGCCGCATAAAAAAATATTCACTTGAAAGAAAGTATCTTGTTCTTCTGATGAATACTTTTAACTGTAGATTCCTCACCTTTAGAAGAGATACTAAAGCAGTACTTCCCAAGGTAGTGGGCCTGTGGAATGGTTCAGATTAAAAAGTCCTGCAGGAGCGAAATGCTGAAATGCCCTTCTCCGTCCGACGTGGCAGTCAAGGCAGAAGTGCTTGGTGAAAGTGTGCACTGATGCCTACGTTGTGGCCTGATCGTTATCCAGGAAAGGCACTTTGCCTGCCAATGCGGTAGTAGCAGCTTTGGACCCTGTGGAATAGGCCCTCAACTACTCTGGAGGTTGCTTCTTTACCCTTGTTTAGCAGATCTTAATGCAGAGGATCTAGATAAAGTCTGCTTCTGCACCGCTTGCCATTCTTTGCACGAGAGAACACCACGAAGAGCTGATCGTCCACACGATGATCAATGTAAAAACTGAGTGCACTTTTAGGTCCAAGCAGTAGGGTCTCTCCTATTCTTTTGAAAGATGAGGTGGGGCAATCAAAGTCAGAAGAGTGATAAATTGGTCAATATGAGAAGAGGTCATCATTTCTGGAAGCATCGCTCTAGTCCTCAGCATCAGCTTTCCTGAAAGAAGGTGGTGTAAGGCAGGTGAACTGACAGAGCCTGAAATTCAGTCACACAACAAGCAGACATGGTAACGATGAGGAAAAGTCTTCAGCTGTGTAACGGTTCAAAGGAAGTACACATCAGGAAAGTAAGGACCAAGTTATGTCCCACTTTGGTCCGCATGTTTCCTTCTGAACCTTTTGTGATGCCAAACGTTTGAGAAAAATGTATCACAACATGTAGTTTGAAAAAGTCCGGGTGATTGGTCCGGAAAAGGCA